>NC_069505.1:548957195-549274695 GCF_027579735.1 Bombina bombina | reverse complement strand
ATCTGATGTGATTACATTTAAATTTAAATTGGAACATCTCCGCATTTTGCTTAAGGAGGTATTATCCACTCTGGATGATTGTGAAAATTTGGTCATCCCAGAGAAACTATGTAAAATGGACAAGTTCCTAGAGGTGCCGGGGCTCCCAGAAGCTTTTCCTATACCCAAGCGGGTGGCGGACATTGTTAATAAAGAATGGGAAAGGCCCGGTATTCCTTTCGTCCCTCCCCCCATATTTAAAAAATTGTTTCCTATGGTCGACCCCAGAAAGGACTTATGGCAGTCAGTCCCCAAGGTCGAGGGAGCGGTTTCTACTTTAAACAAACGCACCACTATTCCCATAGAGGATAGTTGTGCTTTCAAAGATCCTATGGATAAAAAATTAGAAGGTTTGCTTAAAAAGATGTTTGTTCAGCAGGGTTACCTTCTACAACCCATTTCATGCATTGTCCCTGTCACTACAGCCGCATATTTCTGGTTTGATGAACTGATTAAGGTGCTCGATAGTGACTCTCCTCCTTATGAGGAGATTATGGACAGAATCAATGCTCTCAAATTGGCTAATTCTTTCACTCTAGACGCCTCTTTGCAATTGGCTAAGTTAGCGGCTAAGAATTCTGGGTTTGCTATTGTGGCGCGCAGAGCGCTTTGGTTGAAATCTTGGTCGGCTGATGCGTCTTCCAAGAACAAGCTACTAAACATTCCTTTCAAGGGGGAAAACGCTGTTTGGTCCTGACTTGAAAGAGATTATCTCTGATATCACTGGGGGTAAGGGCCACGCCCTTCCTCAGGATCGGCCTTTCAAGGCAAAAAATAGACCTAATTTTCGTCCCTTTCGTAAAAACGGACCAGCCCAAGGTGCTACGTCCTCTAAGCAAGAGGGTAATACTTCTCAGGCCAAGCCAGCTTGGAGACCAATGCAAGGCTGGAACAAGGGAAAGCAGGCCAAGAAACCTGCCACTGCTACCAAGACAGCATGAAATATTGGCCCCCGATCCGGGACCGGATCTGGTGGGGGGCAGACTCTCTCTCTTCGCTCAGGCTTGGGCAAGAGATGTTCTGGATCCTTGGGCGCTAGAAATAGTCTCCCAGGGTTATCTTCTGGAATTCAAAGGACTTCCCCCCAAGGGGGAGGTTCCACAGGTCTCAGTTGTCTTCAGACCACATAAAAAGACAGGCGTTCTTACATTGTGTAGAAGACCTGTTAAAAATGGGAGTGATTCATCCTGTTCCATTAAGAGAACATGGGATGGGGTTCTACTCCAATCTGTTCATAGTTCCCAAAAAAGAGGGAACGTTCAGACCAATCCTAGATCTCAAGATCTTAAACAAATTTCTCAAGGTCCCATCGTTCAAGATGGAAACCATTCGAACTATCCTTCCTTCCATCCAGGAAGGTCAATTCATGACCACGGTGGATTTAAAGGATGCGTATCTACATATTCCTATCCACAAGGAACATCATCGGTTCCTAAGGTTTGCATTCCTGGACAAACATTACCAGTTCGTGGCGCTTCCTTTCGGATTAGCCACTGCCCCAAGGATTTTCACAAAGGTACTAGGGTCCCTTCTAGCGGTGCTAAGACCAAGGGGCATTGCAGTAGTACCCTACCTGGACGACATTCTGATTCAAGCGTCGTCCCTCCCTCGAGCAAAGGCTCACACGGACATCGTCCTGGCCTTTCTCAGATCTCACGGCTGGAAAGTGAACGTGGAAAAGAGTTCTCTATCCCCGTCAACAAGGGTTCCCTTCTTGGGAACAATTATAGATTCCTCAGAAATGAGGATTTTTCTAACAGAGGCCAGAATAACAAAGCTTCTGGACTCTTGTCGGATACTTCATTCCGTTCCTCTTCCTTCCGTAGCTCAGTGCATGGAAGTGATCGGATTGATGGTAGCGGCAATGGACATAGTTCCTTTTGCGCGCATTCATCTAAGACCATTACAACTGTGCATGCTCAGTCAGTGGAATGGGGACTATACAGACTTGTCTCCAAAGATACAAGTAAATCAGAGGACCAGAGACTCACTCCGTTGGTGGCTGTCCCTGGACAACCTGTCACAAGGGATGACATTCCGCAGACCAGAGTGGGTCATTGTCACGACCGACGCCAGTCTGACGGGCTGGGGCGCGGTCTGGGGATCCCTGAAAGCTCAGGTCTTTGGTCTCGGGAAGAATCTCTTCTACCGATAAATATTCTGGAACTGAGAGCGATATTCAATGCTCTCAAGGCTTGGCCTCAGCTAGCGAGGACCAAGTTCATACGGTTTCAATCAGACAACATGACGACTGTTGCGTACATCAACCATCAGGGGGGAACAAGGAGTTCCCTAGCGATGGAGGAAGTGACCAAGATTGTTCTATGGGCGGAGTCTCACTCCTGCCACCTGTCTGCTATCCACATCCCGGGAGTGGAAAATTGGGAAGCGGATTTTCTGAGTCGTCAGACATTGCATCCGGGGGAGTGGGAACTCCATCCGGAAATCTTTGCCCTAGTCACTCAGCTGTGGGGCATTCCAGACATGGATCTAATGGCCTCTCGTCAGAACTTCAAAGTTCCCTGTTACGGGTCCAGATCCAGGGATCCCAAGGCGGCTCTAGTGGATGCACTAGTAGCACCTTGGACCTTCAAACTAGCTTATGTGTTTCCGCCGTTTCCTCTCATTCCCAGGCTGGTAGCCAGGATCAATCAGGAGAGGGCGTCGGTGATCTTGATAGCTCCTGCGTGGCCACGCAGGACTTGGTATGCAGATCTGGTGAATATGTCATCGGCTCCACCTTGGAAGCTACCTTTGAGACGAGACCTTCTTGTTCAGGGTCCGTTCGAACATCCGAATCTGGTTTCACTCCAGCTGACTGCCTGGAGATTGAACGCTTGATTTTATCGAAGCGAGGTTTCTCAGATTCTGTTATCGATACTCTTGTTCAGGCCAGAAAGCCTGTAACTAGAAAGATTTACCACAAAATTTGGAAAAAAATATATCTGTTGGTGTGAATCTAAAGGATTCCCTTGGGACAAGGTTAAGATTCCTAGGATTCTATCCTTCCTTCAAGAAGGATTGGAAAAAGGATTATCGGCAAGTTCCCTGAAGGGACAGATTTCTGCCTTGTCGGTGTTACTTCACAAAAAGCTGGCAGCTGTGCCAGATGTTCAAGCCTTTGTTCAGGCTTTGGTTAGAATTAAGCCTGTTTACAAACCTTTGACTCCCCCTTGGAGTCTCAATTTAGTTCTTTCAGTTCTTCAGGGGGTTCCGTTTGAACCCTTACATTCCGTTGATATTAAGTTATTATCTTGGAAAAAACATTAACCAGGAGATTATCGTGCCTTCTCTGTGTCCGAAACCAGTTTCAAAGAAGGAACGTTTGTTGCACAATTTGGATGTTGTTCGCGCTCTAAAATTCTATTTAGATGCTACAAAGGATTTTAGACAAACATCTTCCTTGTTTGTTGTTTATTCAGGTAAAAGGAGAGGTCAAAAAGCAACTTCTACCTCTCTCTCTTTTTGATTAAAAGCATCATCAGATTGGCTTACGAGACTGCCGGACGGCAGCCTCCCGAAAGAATCACAGCTCATTCCACTAGGGCTGTGGCTTCCACATGGGCCTTCAAGAACGAGGCTTCTGTTGATCAGATATGTAGGGCAGCGACTTGGTCTTCACTGCACACTTTTACCAAATTTTACAAGTTTGATACTTTTGCTTCTTCTGAGGCTATTTTTGGGAGAAAGGTTTTGCAAGCCGTGGTGCCTTCCATTTAGGTGACCTGATTTGCTCCCTCCCTTCATCCGTGTCCTAAAGCTTTGGTATTGGTTCCCACAAGTAAGGATGACGCCGTGGACCGGACACACCGATGTTGGAGAAAACAGAATTTATGTTTACCTGATAAATTTCTTTCTCCAACGGTGTGTGCGGTCCACGGCCCGCCCTGGTTTTTTTAATCAGGTCTGATAATTTATTTTCTTTAACTACAGTCACCACGGTACCATATGGTTTCTCCTATGCTAATATTCCTCCTTAACGTCGGTCGAATGACTGGGGTAGGCGGAGCCTAGGAGGGATCATGTGACCAGCTTTGCTGGGCTCTTTGCCATTTCCTGTTGGGGAAGAGAATATCCCACAAGTAAGGATGACGCCGTGGACCGGACACACCGTTGGAGAAAGAAATTTATCAGGTAAACATAAATTCTGTTTTCCTGCCTTATAGTGCTTCAGATGCCTACCTAGGTATCTCTTCAACAAAGCCATTTGATAGAAGCAAATTGGAAACCTTTTTTAAAATGGTATGCTCTGTCTGAATCACACAGTTTTGGGGGTTACATATCTGTTTAAGACATCGTTTTTCAAACCTGTGTTCAGGTCTCCCTAACAGGCCACATTTTGAGGATATCTGAACTGGAGCACAGGTGAAATAATCAGCTGATTAGTAACCATGGTTATTTTACCTGCTCTCCCCAAAGGTAATCCTGAAAACCTGGCCTGTTGGGGAGGCATGAGGACAGGTTTGAAAACCAGTGGTTTAAGATAAAACAAAAAAATAGAAGGTAAAATCCGTTTTAAATGATGATTAATACATAATGCAATAATTTATATTAAAGGGACACTGAACCCAAATTATTTCTATAGTGATTCAGATAGAGTATTCAATTTTAAGCAACTTTCTAATTTACTCCTATTATCAAATTAGTTTCATTCTCTTGGTATCTTTATTTGAAATGCAAGAATTCAAGTTTAGATGCCGGCCCATTTTTGGTGAACACAGTGGCCTCTATTTATCAAGGTCTGGCGGACCTGATCCGATACTGCGGATCAGGTCCGCCAGACCTCGCTGAATACGGCGAGCAATACGCTCACGTATTCAGCATTGCACCAGCAGCTCACAAGAGCTGCTAGTGCAACGCAGCCCCCTGCAGACTCGCGGCCAATAGGCCGCCAGCAGGGGGGTGTCAATCAACCCGATCGTACACGATCGGGTTGATTTCCGGCGATGTCTGTCTGCCTGCTCAGAGCAGGTGGACAGGTTATGGAGCAGCGGTCTTTGTGACTGCTGCTTCATAACTGGTGTTTCTAGTGAGTCTGAAGACTCGCCAGAAACACGGCTCTTCAAGCTCCATACGGAGCTTGATAAATATTGGCCACTGTGTTGTTCTTGCTGATTGGTGGGTAAATTCACCTACCAATAAACAAGCGCTTTCCATGGTTCTGAAACAAAAAAATAGCTTAGATGCCTTCTTTTTCAAATAAAGAAAGCAAGAGAATGAAGAAAAAATGATAATAGGACTAAATTAGAAAGTTGTTTAAAATTGCTGCTCTGTCTGAATCACGAAAGAAAAAATTTGGGTTCAGTGTCCCTTTAAGTATAACCCACTGATAGTGCTTTTTTATTACAACAATGAAACAGAATGTTTTATATCCCTTTAACATTGAGCCAAAACATAAAGGGACATTAAACACAAATTGTAAACTACATGATTATAAACCTTCATATATCAGAATCATTTTGCAATGAAAAAACTGCGGCTTTATTTTGTCAAATGAATATATTGTTTATGTTTATTCTTTTCACTGATTTCCCTGTCCCTCAGAACTAAATAACTCCTGTAAACCAATCACAAACTAATATTCAGATTCACATTAGCATGCGCTGGTATTACTCAGTGGAGCACAAAATATTGTTTTCGCAAAAGCACAGGGTGAGGTTTATGTATTAAACAAAAAGGCGGAACATTCAAATTTGTTGCACTGCAGGTCAAAGCACAATATAAAATGTTTTACTAATTAAGAGTAGTTTAGGGACATACCCCTTTGAAAAGAAATAGTCAAATTCATGTTCCTGGCTTCCTCTGCAGTGTCCTGAGCTAACTTATCACTATGTAGAATGTTACACTCTCGGGTAAATATCAAGTTGCATTGAGGTAGCCAAGCCCACTTTTCAGAGGAATTGTATAGCAAAAACAAGCACAATAAATGAATGTATACTGCAATATCGTTTTATTTTTTGTGATGCCTGCAATGTGCTCATCCAGTTTTCAGAGGCATTGTATAGCAAAAACAAGCACAATAAATGAATGTATACTGCAATATCGTTTTATTTTTTGTGATGCCTGCAATGTGCTCATCCAGTTTTCAGCACGTCCTCAGACAGTACAGTCACAATTAAATGTTTGAGTGGAGCATGCCATTTTACACAAACTTACAATTTACTGCTATCAATTTTATTTAGTTCTCTTTCTATCCTTAAAGAGTAGTTCTAGGAAAGGTCAGAAGCGTGCACGTGCCCGTAGCTATCTGGCAGCAGTGTTTGCAACAATGTGTATAGCAATGTTATACATAGTTGTTACAAACTCTGCTGCCATAAAGTGTCTGTAGCATTCTATGGAAGCAGTTTTTGTATGTATAACATTGCTATAAACATTGTTGCACTCAGCTGCCAGATGGCTATAGGCACATGCACACTCACCTAGGATTGCTCTTTAACAAAGGATACCAAGAGAACTAGGCAACATTGATAATTGAAGTAACTTGGAAAGTTGTTTAAACATTTTTGCTCTGTCCAAATAATGTGTTTGCTTTTGACTTTACTGTCCCTTTAAATTACAGGAAAAGGGGGAAAATATCTAATGAAATTATATTGCAAAGTTGTTGTACTACTCCTGAGCATGTGCAAGAATTCACCAAATATACGTATATGCATTTGTGATTGGCTTATGGCTGTCACATGATGCAGTGGGAGGGGAAATAGACATAACTTTTAAATTTGTCATAAAAAAATCTATTGCTTATTTAAAGTTCAAACAATGGGGGCAATTTATCAATGTTTGTCCGAGATGATACGCTGAATGGCGACAGCGTATGCCAGAACTGCTTGTGCAATGCTGTTGATTGGCCGCTAGCAGGAGATGTCAATCAGCCCGATCGTATAGGATCGGGCGGATTGCAGACCGCAGCCTCAGAGGCAGCGGACCAGTTATGGAGCAGAGGTCTTAAGACCGCTGCTTCATAACTGCTGTTTCCGGCGAGCCTGAAGGCTCACACGGAAACAGGGGCATTAAGCTCCATTCGGAGCTTGATAATTCGGCCCCTAAGTGCTATTGCATTGTCTTGTTATCATGCATTTGTTGATTATGCAAATCTACTGTATTTACGGATCATTTAAGAATGTTATATTACTGTGTCTTTAACAGAACCTTTATTGAAAAAGGAAATCATTTTAATTAATGTATTCTCATTATGGCGTTTACATTGCAGAACATATCGAAGTCAAAGTAAACATTGTAATCAAGGTTGTGAATTATAACTTTACCACAGTCAATAATTCCCACGTCGCATATGAACACTTCACCTTTAAATTTCAATCTGAGGTAAGGAACATTCTAAATCTATCTTTGTCCAATTCTGAATTCCTCTGCCCATTCTTCTATAAATATGTAGTTAAAGGGACATAATACTTATATATTCAAAGTGATGCAGCATATCTATAAAAGGCCCACTAGAAGAAAAAAAATCACATGGCAAGCTCTATGTAAAAAAATTAATATATTTTACCTCAAAATTTAGTCAGCTCACAATAGTAAGTGCTCTGTGAGCAGTTATCATTCAGCTACTCTTTTTATTGTCATCAGCATGGTGACCCCCCCAACAACCAATCAAAATCATCAGTGCTTAGTTCACACTTTGCTTTATTGTGTTCTTGAGGGATTTAATCATAATCTCACAAGATTTCATCAAACTCTTCTATAAACTGTGAAGGGAAATAAAGTGACTGTGTCAGATGTACACTCCCTGTGGAACAAGCATCCTGATTGGCTGCCTAAAGTCCCTTTACAATGGGATGTGGCTACTGTGGAAATTTTGAGATAAAATATCTTTCTTTTACACAGTTGATATTTTCTAATAAGACCAAAGAATGGTGCTCTATGCACTTTTATGCTTTCAAAATTATATATTGCCAGGTGAACAACTGTAAGAATATTTACTAGCAATAGAAAAAAGTCTTTAATATGTTGTACTTATTTGATTAAGCCTGTAGAGTTTTTTTGCAGTTAAAGGGACATGATACCCAAATGTTGAAGCACTTGAAAGTGATACAGCATAACTGTAAAAAACTGACTAAAAATTGTCACCAAAGCATCTCTATATAAAAAAAGGAAGATATTGTACTTTTAAATTTCCTATGTACACACATCCCACTGTAAAGAGACTTTAAGTAGCCAATCAGGATGCTAGTCTCAGGACTTGCAAGGTAGTGTGCATCTGACATGTGCAGGTACAGTCATGTTATTTTCCAATTGAGTTTAATGAAGTTTACTATGAAATCTTATGAGATCAAAGCAAAGCATTACCTCAGCACTACTGATGCTGATTGGATATTCTTGTTGTTTTGTTCTAACTGCTGAACAGCAGCTGAAGCATAACTGCTCCCAGAGCACTTACTCTGATGAGCTGAAGACATTTTGTGGTAAAATATCTTCCCTTTTGTACATAGAGATATTCAAGTGATATTTTCATGTCAGCTTTTTACAGTTATGCGGCATCAAGTTATTTATATTGCATATATATATTTTTTTTGTGAAGTACTCACCTCTGCCATCTCATAACAGTTAATATTTGCATTGTCATGTAAAAACTCTAGAAGGGGCAGCAAAATATATTAAGCATGGTAAATATATATATATATATACACACACACATACATGCATACCTTATCTCACTATAAAAGTATGAGTATTATAAACAAGCTAATATAACTAATCTAAAATATTTTATGTTTTTTCTTTAGATGGATATCATTTATAAAAATGTTCCTGGGTATAAGGGAATAAAAATTAATTCACTCACGTGAGTAGTAGATACTTTTTCAATTGAATGATTCTGTTTAATTTTCAATTAATTAAATATATATACTATGTCTTTGAACCGGGATTTTGTGTGTGTGTGTGTGTATGTGGCTGGCTTTCCATAACTTAGGAGGTTGAGGGCTACCCATTGCCTTTTTGTGGGCGGAGCCATGTAGGGAAGGGCAAGATCAGAAGTGGATAGTGAACAAAATCATAGGCATGTATGGATGGTCGATGGGCATGTTCGAAAGTGTGGCTAAAAAAATCCTGCAAATTGAGACAAATGGCTGTCACAGTAGGATATGACTCAGAATCAAGAACTGTCCCACCCAAATCAGGACAGCTGGTATATCTGTTTCAATGGCAGCTTGCAAGGAATTTAAATCCTACCTTCAAATTAATGTACAGGATGGCTCCTAAGAAATAAGTTATTAATTTCTATGGGAGCTGCTGGTACCATAATAAAGATAATAGCAAGTGATAGGATACTCAATTTATTCAAGGAGATGGAACTAGCGCCTACTCTGTGCCCCTGGCTCGGGGGAGGGGTGTAACCTAGTGACCACCAATAGAAGTTAAGTAAGAAAGGGGACCCCCCAAGCGCCTACCAAACCGGAGGCAAAAGGGGATAGCACTAAAATTAATAAATTAATAAATTTAATAACAGTTTAAAACATACAATACATATCATGGATCCATGAGAAATAATGACCAATAAAAACAGTAAAAACAGTAAAAATTTTGCACATTGTTTGTATATCTTGATTTACTGTTTTTACTGTTTTTATTGGTCATTATTTCTCATGGATCCATGATATGTATTGTATGTTTTAAACTGTTATTAAATTTATTAATTTATTAATTATAGGATACTCAATTATCTACCACATTTAGGGGCCTATCTATCAAGCTCCGAAATGGAGCTTGACACCCCTTGTTTTTTGCGAGCATGCAGGCTCTCCAGAAACAGCAGTTATGTAGCAGCCGCTGCTACATAACCCTGTCCGCCTGCTCTGATAAGGCGGACAGGAATCGTGGGAATTCAACCCGATCGAGTACGCAAGTCTGCAGGGGGCGGTGTTGCACCCGCAGCTCTTGTGAGCTGCTGGTGCAATGCGGAATACAGAGAGTGTATTGCTCTTCGCATTCAGCGAGGTCTTGCGGACCTGATCCGCACTGTCGGATCAGGTCCACAAGACCTATGATACATAGGCCTCTTAACCTCAATAGTGAGGTTCAAGCGCTCCCTAAAGACTCTACTGTTCAAGGATGCATACAACCTATGCTAAATAGGCTATTACTCTTAATGCATGCACAATAGCTATAGTTACATCTGAACAATATTTGAAATTATATATACATCTTTCCCTTGGACAAAGATATTCATGGGAGCATATGTAGGATTATTGTATATATTGTAATGTTGTTCAATTGTTTACTATTTTCTTTATCATCATTTGCATTCACTATATACCCATATTTGCTATGGTCAACCTGTTTACTACTTTTTAATTTTGATATTGGTAAGTAGTATACATTTTGTGTTATATTATCACTGTACTATATTCTATACTCTATATTCTTTGTATCAGGACTGTGGCTAGTAACAGGCACCTTAAATGTAATTAGCACTTTAAGAGGAGTGACTTTGTTTTAAACTCCCCTTTGTTTTATTGACGTCACTTTCATCAATGTGTGTATAAATTGCACCTGGAGTAGGCTCACCTATGCTATGATTACAGCTTACAGCCGAAACGCGTAAGCAAGCCTATCCCTTGGTGCTTATGTGTGCGCTCTGATTATGCACTTTTTACTTTTTGACCACCTGGTTTTTAAGATTTTTTCGAATAAAGGACTTTTATTTTCACTACATATCAGCCGTCCGCTTGTCTGCTCTCTTTCTCTGGTAAGGTACAACCTATGCTAACCTTACTTTATACCAGTTCCTCTCCTCCATTGCTATCCCCTGAACCCCCTTAGCATGTAAGCCTAAGAGTCCACCTGTTTGTAGATCACCTTCTTAAGAGTGGACTACAACAATGCAACTCTTGGCAGGGCCCTCTACCCATTTGATCTCTTTAATTGTTTTGTTGTACTCAGTCTTTGTTTATAGCGCTGCGGAATCTGTTGGCGCTCTACAAATAACCGATAATAATAATAATGATTGCTCCCAGATATAAATAGCCACATTACTATTCTTTTTCAAAGTTACATACAAAATGGCAAGGTTAATGATGAAGTAAACACAAATTAAATTTTCCACTTAAAGAAAAATTCTACAGCAAACCCCTCCAAAAAACAAAACAAAATTAAGGGGTTGATTTCTTGTCATTTTATAATTATCATGTTAGGCCCTTCAGATAGTTCTCTATCACACCAATCCTGGCCAGTAGAATTCTTTATCCCAACGTCAAATGGAATGATAAAGAAATATGTTAGAGGCAATTAGCACTAGGACCCAGGACACTAATTTCTGAGCACCCAGTTCTATAAAATGATAAAGGAATACCAGAAAATGACCGGATAGGTAAAGGTGAAGTCGACAGTCCAGAAGCACAACCAGACAGGAAACAGAAGTACAAAAACAATGTTTAAATACTTAGGGCTATATTACAAGTGAAGCTAATTTATTGTGCGGTTGAAAATGGGCAAATTTCCCGTTTGTGAGCATGCAATAAATAACCAGCCATTACTACAAGTGGCTGGTTATTGCTACCTCGAGCTCGCAGTAGCAATTAGCGCTTATAAAATTAACCAGAGATCAGATCTCTGGTTAATTTTATAAATGTCCACCAAATGGCCCCAAAATAAAGTTTAATATTTTTTTATTAAAAATTATAGATAGTAGCATCTTTATTTTTTAATAAAATAACTGCAAAAAGCAGTTTTAAGGGGTTAAAAGTGGCGAGTGCCTTTACATTGCGGTCTATGAAAACTGTGTGTTCCAAGTAAATATATATATATATATATGTTAATATGTGTATATACAGATAAATGAATGTGTTTATATGCTTATATACATATATATTTATGTGTTACTATATGTATACAATATGGAAAGGAGGAACCCAGTATCAAAAAGAAGCAATTGTAAAAGTAATAGTCTTTGAACAGAATGATCTCTGCGAGATTTAAACTTGTGCAGCCGTGTAAGAGAAGGTCACAAACTTATACCCAACTGATAATATGTAAAGACTCACCAGTCCATAGAGGTGTACAGCCGTTGTACTTTGCGTGTGTGGCAGGGAAAGAAAACCCTGTGAATCTGGGGTGGCACCGTATAGCGCTGTGGAACCAATCCCGGACGAGGCTTAGTGAGATACCACTTGCCTCTACATCACAGGTCTTTTGCTGTGTATTTTCCTCATTTTAAATGGATCAATAAAGATTACGTTTTACTTTTACGACAAACTGGACTATTTTTCTTTTTGGCTTATATTATCTCCAGTCTCCAGTTTGTCCAATTTGCTGTGTTACAACTACGGAGCACTTGTGCAGCTTGTGATACCCTGCATATCTATTTGCTGCGGAATAGCAGCATACTATCTGAGGAGGAGTCTTACCCTGGTCCCTACGGAGGACCCACAGTGACGTAACACCCGACGGAATAAGTGTTGAGGCGGAGGGATCTCGCCACGGATCGATTTACAAGCACGGACGCCAGGATATCTGCCGGGATAAGTTGATGCAAGTGGTATCTCACTAAGCCTCGTCCCGGATTGGTTCCACAGCGCTATACGGTGCCACCCCAGATTCACGGGGTTTTCTTTCCCTGCCACACACGCAAAGTACGACGGCTGTACTCCTCTATGGACTGGTGAGTCTTTACATATTATCCGTTGGGTATAAGTTTGGGACCTTCTCTTACACGGCTGCACAAGTTTAAATCTCGCAGAGATCATTCTGTTCAAAGACTATTTATTACTTTTACAATTGCTTCTTTTTGATACTGGGTTCCTCCTTTCCATATTGTTTACTTAAGGGTATATACTGGATATACCAACACCCAGGTTTCATCAAACAAGCAGTTTTTATATAGTCTCCTGTTGAATACCAGCATCACACATGGAAGAAACACAGCAACCTTTTTATTCACTTATGTCAGTGACAGCACGCATTACCAACACTACAGACTGTTACTTGATTTTTTCAGAGGACAAAGGGGTCCTGGCATTAAGCACACTATTTGAATTAATGGAGAACTTACTCTTAAAGGAATCAAAAACACAGTGGGACATATGGACACTTGAAAAATACTTAAGCCTCAATATGATACCTAGAGGCTTAAGACTGTACAAATGTCCTACTTTTGACGTGGATACAAAGGACAAGGACTTTGTTGAGGCTTGGAACTGTGTGTTAACAGATTGTTCTTTGAGATTAATGAGACTGTTGATAAAGTATAAAACTACTATGTTGGTGGATATTAGGAAAGAAATAGATGATTTACAGATAGAAATGAATAGGAGATCAAATCATACTGATTTTGCAAGGTTTGATAAAACCCTTAGGGAATTGGTGGCTAAAGGCAGATCTGGTATTATGGAAACTAAGCACACTAAATTTATCAGGGATACATTTGATTATACCAATAATTCTGTCTATATATGGAAGAAAAGTACCAGGGGTAATTTTAGAGCAAACCAGCTCAGATTTGGCAGAAGGAGGAGAAACAATAGGAATAGGAGTAGAAATCGCAATAATAATAAGAATGGCAACACTAGTAATAATTCCAAGAATGTGACCTTCTCAGGCAGTGATTCAGAGGGTTCTAGTGATGGTGATATACAAACAGATCATGACCCATGTATTTCTAACACAATTGAAAACAGTACTCCTGTTGTAACCTTACCTCCCATGAATATTCCATCTAATTTCAATTCTAACACTGCCATTCCAGGAACCAGGCCTAAACAAAATGTCTATGTAGAATCTGTACCCACAGTTTATCCCCCTAATGTTACTGAACATTTAGCGTTCAATCAGGTTTTTCCCCAGGAACAGGACGCCAACACATGGGGAGGGAACACAGGTACCAGAAGCAATGCACATCAGAATCAGGACAGATACAAATTACGGGAACCCAGACCACAGACGAGATACAAATAATTGATTCCAGAATAGTGGGCAATGTTGTTAACCTTTCCAGTAAAACATTCAGTACCATACAATATCATGTCTTAAATCGTGGTTTGAATTTTGCACCAACTAATGATTTTGATATATTCAGAACTATTTTGGATGTAAATAAACTGGTACGGAACCTTACTCTTAAGAAACATTTCTCTGATCAGACTCATGTTAACCAAACGGTTGTTAATTCTGGTGCCTCAGGTACTGACTCTTTGAGTTTCTCCCAATGTTGTGATGTAGTTACATTACAACAGCTTCAAATGGAAGCAGGAGTCGGTGCGGGAGATACCAGAAAGGGTCCTGTCTTTAAGAAACGTTCCACATTTTATCCCATCCAAAATAGAGGTCCTGTTATAGAAACATTCTATAACAGAATTGAGAGAGACTTGGTGCAACTTAAAGAACATAAGTCTGCATCTAAATTAAATTTGTCAATTGCAGAGAAGGAGGCAATCTTATCCCTTAGGGAAGATACTAGCTTGGTCATAAAGAATTCTGACAAGGGGCGCATGGTGGTAATCATGGACAGGAAACAGTATGTTGATGAGGCCCTTAGACAATTACAAAAACAACAAGATTATTTTGTTTTGTCCAGGGACCCAACCAACATTTTCCAATCTGAACTACAGCAACTATTGGATGATGGTTTAGAATCAGGTGTTTTGGATCAACCCACTGCTCAATTTCTTATGGTGGATTATCCTAAGACACCTCTCTTTCACCACCTCCCAAAAACACACAAATCCCTGGACTTAGTCCAGGGAAGACCAATAGTAAGTGGTGTGGACTCCCTATTGGGTAATCTCTCCGAATGGTTAGATTGTGTACTACAACCTTTGGTAGTGGCTCTTCATTCTCACGTCAGGGACACCAAACACATTCTCAACATCCTGGAGGATGTGGAGTGGACCCCATCCTCCAAGTGCTTGACAATTGATGCTGTCGCTCTCTATTCCAGTATCCTCCATTCCAAGGGAATTGAGGCCATCCAATTCTTTTTGGAGAGCAACACAGATTTTTCTGAAATTTATATCAGTTTCATTCTCAGAGTGACCATTTTCCTTTTGTCACATAATTTCTTTAAATTTGAAGAAGTTTACTATCTCCAGAGATGTGGTACAGCTATGGGAGCTAAGTTCGCACCATCCTTTGCAAACTTGTTCCTTGGATGGTGGGAGCTCTACCACATCTTTGGAGATAGTAACCCAATTTATAATCCTTTTATAGGAGATACATAGATGATCTTCTTTTCATTTGGACTGGTGACTCTGAAGGTGCTTCACTTTTTGTTGATTTTCTGAATAACAATAATGTTGGTCTCAAATTTACCTTTGAACTACGGGACAGATCTATTAATTACTTAGATCTTACATTAGAAGGTACAGAAACAGGAAAGATGAAGTCATATATAGAAAACCGATTTCTGGCAATTCTCTTTTGCTGGGAACTAGTTGTCATCCTAAACATGTCCCCTTTGCCATTGCCAAAGGGGAATTTGTCAGATTGAAGCGAAATTGTACAGATACGTCTGAGTTTGAAAAAGAGTCTGAAAACTTAGAGAAGAGACTTTTAGCTAGACAGTATCCCAGAAAGGCCATCAAGAAAACCTACTAATACACGGGAAGAAAATGCACAAAATAGTGTCACATTTGTGACGACGCATAGTGCACAGTACCCACAAATTTGTAATATCATACGCAAACACTTTCAAGTATTACTAGCTGAAGACAAATTAGTAGACACAGTCAAAAGGGGACTTAGATGTTCTTATCGCAAAAGTCCCACTCTGGGTTCCATGCTCTCTCCTACTCTACTTAGATCTACCCAGAAGGAACAGGGTTCTTGGCTTAAACACACTGGCATGTACAAATGCGGGCACCGCAAATGTAAGCCTTGTGAATTTGCTAAAATCACCAAGGATTACACCAGTGAAGTTACTAAAAAGACCTACAAGATTAATGATTGCATTAATTGCAGGACTGAGTCAGTTGTATATCTAATAGAGTGTTCTTTGTGCAGAATCCAGTACATAGGACTCACTTCACGTGACCTTGACTCCCGTATCAGGGAACATTTATCCTCTTTCTCTACTAAGAGGGCATCCACTCCCATTGTACAACATTTTGGAACCTTTCATGACAATGACCTGAGGGGTTTCAAATGGTGTGGCATTGAGAAAGTCAGCACACCCACTAGGGGAGGAGATGTGAATCAGCTCCTTGCCAGACGTGAAGCATACTGGATTTTTACCATGGGCACCATCTCCCTGATGGATTAAATTTGAGATATGATGTCATGAATCTATGGGAGTAACTCTCCCAATCCTCCTTTTTTGTATGGTATATAGGTAAAAAAATTTCATATATGTACACTGGTTTTTTACCGAGTTCTCTGTGATTAAATCATTCGTTCAATAGTGATTGCCATGTTCATGCATAGTTACACTACTATACTTCTTTTTATTTTAAATTTTTTGGCTAAATTACTACCTATAATGCCATGCTATATACTTTCCACCCCCCCCCCCCCCCTTTTTGTTATACATGTCCCGCTTTACTATAAGATCTTGTGCTAAAGTTTATTATATATATATATATATATATGTATAGAAATGGTCCCGCTAGACAATACTTATTCGTGTGTGCTTATTAATTTAGACAACTTTTAGGGGGCCCATAGACTTGCTCATTATCAGCGAGTGGCTAAAACTTGAATATACCTCTCTTTAACTTCAGTCTCATGGCACAAATAGTTTAGTTAAATATATTAAATATATGATTTTCCGAATAATTAACACAATATTACACTATGTGCAGTTATTGTTTAAAAACCATTTTTTTAGTGTATATAGATTGTTCCCTAATGGGTTATGGTACATATTCTATTAGATCTTGTCTGTAAACTGTTATATGTGCTTGACACTACACAGGTGGGTCAGTATGTTCTGATTGTATAGACTGGTTGGTTCAGGTATGAGGGCGGGTTTTAATTTTAAGCCTATCACATTTGTTTTAGGGTGTTTTAAACAGGTGTGTGGCACACCACTGTAGGCTATGACTACGGAGTTTATCCGAAATGCGTAAGCCATACAGTGCTGCGCCCTCTACACCACAGGTCTTTTGCTGTGTATTTTCCTCATTTTAAATGGATCAATAAAGATTACGTTTTACTTTTACGACAAACTGGACTATTTTTCTTTTTGGCTTACTATATGTATAAACATATATATATACATATTTATATGTTAATATGTGTATATACATATATATTTATGTGTTTATATGCTTATATACATATATATATATATTTATGTGTTAATATGTGTATATACATATATATATATTTATGTGTTAATATGTGTATATACATATATACTTATGTGTTATGTGTATATACATATATATTTATGTGTTTATATGCTTATATACATATATATATATTTATGTGTTAATATGTGTATAAACATATATATTTTTATGTGTTAATATGTGTATATACATATATATTTATGTGTTAATGTGTGTATATACATATATATTTATGTGTTATTATGTGTATATACATATATATTTATGTGTTAATATGTGTATATACATATATATTTATGTGTTAATATGCTTATATACATATATATTTATGTGTTAATATGCTTATATACATATATATTTATGTGTTAATATGTGTATAAATGTAAAGTAAGGAAACCCAGAAAGTGATAGGCAGTCTATAATATATTAACAACAAAAAGGTATCAAATAAAGTGCAAGGTGCTAAATAGAAACTCTCAAGTTCCTTGGTATATCACTCATTTACTCGCTCCAGCGTGGACAATGGAGATCTCACTCACCCAATCCTATGGAGAAGGCGGGTATCGCCATTCACGGCTGCAAATTCAATCCGGACGCCTCTAAGGGGGCACGGCCCAATCTCGGCCAATGGAACACACTCTGGAACGAGGCAGAGATCCCTTGCTCCGCCTCAACTTATTCCAGATACTTGTTCCTCCGATAGAATGCAGTATCCCTCCGCCAGTGACGTAGCAAAAAACAGTTTCTGCTTGCAATAGGGAACTGCCAAATGTAGAACAGCACACAATGCAATCCTTTTTGAAGAGTATAAGCTCGTAATGCACAGCAGGAAACAGCCAAACTCCGGACAATAATAACTTGAAAAGAGGAAATGTGGGCTGTTTCCTTAAAATTAATTCCTTTATTTATTCAGATTAAAATCGGCAAACACAGCAAGGATAGGGTATGGTGTAGAAGGCGCAGCACAGTCTGGCTTACGCGTTTCGGATGAAATCCGTAGTCATAGCCTACTGTGCTGTGCTCCACACCTGTTTAAAACTAGTTAAAACAAATGTGATTGGCGCACACATGAAAAACAACGCCTTCAAGTTTAACCAATACTAACAGTATGTAAAGTAAACCCACTAGTGTAAGAACCGCACATTGCAATACATTGTCTGAGCCCATACAAACGTAATATACATACTGTGATAATTATGTGAATAACCAACATAGTGTTATGCATTACAGACAAAATGTCAAATATTAAGGGTTAGTGATTAATTATATATTACTAGAAATTCTATTGCCCAAATAGTGCGCATAGGAGACTCTATTAATATATCCTCATTCTCTAAGAGTTGAATCATTGCTCTTATCCTATCTAATGCACTGATGGGCAACAGAATTCAAACAGTACCCTCAGTATAAAATACCACAATAGTTGATATCATATGTCAAAAATAGATAAATCTATTAACAAATCCTATAAAAATGAAAACATGCAATAAGCAAATAATTTTAATTTTAAATTTTAATTTTAAATGAATAGTAACCTGTCAAATACTATATGTTATAAAGATGTCTTGGCAAATCGTCATCATAATAACATATGATAAAGACAACAAGCAAACAAATAGGACATCCCCATATAGTAATTTAATGTGATTTGATACAGGTTAAGCACACATGACCAACCGATGAGTCTTACATTATAATAAACTAGGAGATCATTGGTAGGTGTATTACGAAATACCATAATACTATTCCCACAGGTTCATTACGTCATATCTTGAATTTAGACCATCAGGCACCCGAGTGCCTAAGGTAAAAATCCAAAAAGCTTCGCGTCTGGCTAGCAATTGGTCCAAATTTCCCCCCCTCACAGGTCTAGAAACTTTCTCAATAGCACACCATGTAAATCCTTTGAGGTTATTATCATGGTAGACTCCAAAGTGTTGTACTATTGGAGTCGTGGATCTCTTAGTAGAGAAAGAGGAAAGATGTTCCCTAATTCTAGAGTTCAGGTCTCTGGAGGTGAGTCCCACATATTGAATCTGGCACAATGTGCATTCAATCATATAGACTACCGATTCCGTTTTACAATTCATACAGGAATTGATTTTGTAGCTTTTCCTCGTTTTTGCACTCACAAATTCCTTTGTCACCTTGGCATAATCACAGGGCTTGCACTTCCTGTGACCGCATCTATACATCCCAGTATGTACCAACCATGATCCCCTCTCATCTTTGTCAGTTTTTAACAGGGTTGG
Source organism: Bombina bombina (assembly GCF_027579735.1). Classification (NCBI taxonomy): domain Eukaryota; kingdom Metazoa; phylum Chordata; class Amphibia; order Anura; family Bombinatoridae; genus Bombina; species Bombina bombina. Next base: position 549,255,167 of record NC_069505.1, on the reverse strand, counting down.
CGAGAGAATAGAGCCCAATGTGGGGCTCTTCCTGTAGGCACATCTGAGCCCTTGTCGGACTGTATCAACCAATTTATCCTCTGCCTTCAATATTGGAAAATGTTTCCTAATAATCTCACATACCTGAGGATATTGGGTACTGTGTGTTGTAACAAAAGTAATTCCCTGTTTGGTTGTACTGTGCTTATCTTTAATTTTCAGTAAGCTCTCTCTAGGTGTTACCTGTACAGATTCTCTTGCCCTTTTGATCACTTTTTTGGGATACTTTCTCTCTTTTAATCTCATCTCCAATCTTTCTGCCTCCTTGCAAAAGTCCTCATTGGAGGTACAGTTCCTTTTAATCCTGGTATATTCTCCTTTGGCAATGGCAAAGGGAACATGTCTGGGATGACAGCTTGTTCCTAAGAGTAAGGAATTCCCTGAAATGGATTTTCTGAAAATCCTGGAAAGTATTCTGCCATCTGAACTGCCCTCCAATGTAATATCCAGATAGTTAATAGAACTCTGACTCGCTTCAAAAGTGAAGCTTAGTCCAATATCATTATGATTAAGATAGTCAATAAATCCCTGAATGTCAGACTGATTACCCGACCAGATGAAAAGAAGATCATCTATGTATCTCCTATAAAAGGAGATACATTTCTTGTAAGGGTTTCTATCTCCAAAGATGTGGTAGAACTCCCACCAGCCCAAAAAAAGATTGGCAAAGGAGGGAGCAAATTTGGCCCCCATGGCGGTACCACATCTCTGGAGATAGAAAACATCCTCAAATTTGAAAAAATTGTGTGACAAAAGAAAAAGGGTGACCTTCAAAATGTACTTAATGAAGTCATCAGAGTAATCTGTATTGTATTCCAGAAAAAAGGCAATGGCCTCTATCCCTTTAGAGTGTGGAATACTGGAATAGAGCGACACTGCGTCCACTGTGAGACCAATTGCTAGCCAGACGCGAAGCTTTTTGGATTTTTACCTTAGGCACTCGGGTGCCTGATGGTCTAAATTCAAGATATGACGTAATGAACCTGTGGGAATAGTATTATGGTATTTCGTAATACACCTACCAATGATCTCCTAGTTTATTATAATGTAAGACTCATCGGTTGGTCATGTGTGCTTAACCTGTATCAAATCACATTAAATTACTATATGGGGATGTCCTATTTGTTTGCTTGTTGTCTTTATCATATGTTATTATGATGACGATTTGCCAAGACATCTTTATAACATATAGTATTTGACAGGTTACTATTCATTTAAAATTAAAATTTAAAATTAAAATTATTTGCTTATTGCTTATTGCATGTTTTCATTTTTATAGGATTTGTTAATAGATTTATCTATTTTTGACATATGATATCAACTATTGTGGTATTTTATACTGAGGGTACTGTTTGAATTCTGTTGCCCATCAGTGCATTAGATAGGATAAGAGCAATGATTCAACTCTTAGAGAATGAGGATATATTAATAGAGTCTCCTATGCGCACTATTTGGGCAATAGAATTTCTAGTAATATATAATTAATCACTAACCCTTAATATTTGACATTTTGTCTGTAATGCATAACACTATGTTGGTTATTCACATAATTATCACAGTATGTATATTACGTTTGTATGGGCTCAGACAATGTATTGCAATGTGCGGTTCTTACACTAGTGGGTTTACTTTACATACTGTTAGTATTGGTTAAACTTGAAGGCGTTGTTTTTCATGTGTGCGCCAATCACATTTGTTTTAACTAGTTTTAAACAGGTGTGGAGCACAGCACAGTAGGCTATGACTACGGATTTCATCCGAAACGCGTAAGCCAGACTGTGCTGCGCCTTCTACACCATACCCTATCCTTGCTGTGTTTGCCGATTTTAATCTGAATAAATAAAGGAATTAATTTTAAGGAAACAGCCCACATTTCCTCTTTTCAAGTTATTATTGTCCGGAGTTTGGCTGTTTCCTGCTGTGCATTACGAGCTTATACTCTTCAAAAAGGATTGCATTGTGTGCTGTTCTACATTTGGCAGTTCCCTATTGCAAGCAGAAACTGTTTTTTGCTACGTCACTGGCGGAGGGATACTGCATTCTATCGGAGGAACAAGTATCTGGAATAAGTTGAGGCGGAGCAAGGGATCTCTGCCTCGTTCCAGAGTGTGTTCCATTGGCCGAGATTGGGCCGTGCCCCCTTAGAGGCGTCCGGATTGAATTTGCAGCCGTGAATGGCGATACCCGCCTTCTCCATAGGATTGGGTGAGTGAGATCTCCATTGTCCACGCTGGAGCGAGTAAATGAGTGATATACCAAGGAACTTGAGAGTTTCTATTTAGCACCTTGCACTTTATTTGATACCTTTTTGTTGTTAATATATTATAGACTGCCTATCACTTTCTGGGTTTCCTTACTTTACATTTATCTCTTTTGGGTATTACCGGACATACCTACACCCAGTTTTGTGATATTGGTCCAGCCTTTTAATAAGACTTGTTAGCACAGTTATGGAGGAAACACAGCAGGCCTTTTACTCACTGATGCCTGTAACTGCACGTACGACTTTGCCTACAGATTGTGAATTGATTTTCTCTGAGGATAAAGGAGTATTAGCACTGAGCACTTTGTTTGAACAAATGGAGACATTGTTACTTAAAGAATCTAAAACCCAGTGGGATATCTGGACATTAGAAAAATATTTGAGTCTGAGTATGATACCGAGGGGATTAAGGCTATACAAGTTTCCGACCTTTGACGTGGATGCACAAGATAAAGACTTTATAGATGCTTGGAACAATGTACTATCTGAATGCTCTATGAGACCTATGAAATTGCTTATACAGTATAAAAATAAGTTGTTGGATAACATTAGAGCAGATATTAATGAATTACAGATAGAATTGAATAGGAGGAGCAGTCATAATGATTTTGCCAGATTTGATAAAACTTTGAAAGAGTTGGTTGCCAAGGGGAGGTCTGGGATCATGGAGACAAAACATACCAAATACATTAGGGACAAATATGACTATTCTAACAATTCTGTGTACATATGGAATAGAAGTGCCAGGGGGAATTTTAGGGCAAATCAACCTAGGTTTGGCCGTAGGAGGAGGGGCAATAGAAATCGTAGTAGAAATCGTGGCAATAATAATAAAAAGAATGTGACCTTCTCTGGTAGTGATTCAGAGGGATCGAGTGAGGGTGAGATCATTAGTGAACAAACACGGCCAGATTTCGAAGATACTGCCCCTCCTAATATTGTACATATTCCCCAAACAGCTTACACAGGTATAATGAGCACTAATCAAGGCTATGTACAACACAACACAGTAGCAGTTAAACCCAAACAGGGTAACTACACAGAATTAGCACCTAATATGTATTTTCAAAACAGACCAGACACTCTAGCCATCAATCAGGTTTTTCCCCAAGACCTAGATGCATCAGCGGGGGGAGGGAAACAGAACAAACAGAATACACAGCCCAAAGTGCAATATACGAAGAATCAAGACAAGTATCAATTGAGGGAACCTCGTCCACAGACCAAATACAAATAATCGATTCCAAGATTGTAGGCAATGTCATTAATTTATCATCTAAACAGCTTAGTATTGCACAATATAGTGTTTTGAATAAAGGTTTAAATTTTGCACCCACTATAGATTTTGATGTATTTAGAACTATTATGGATGTTAACAAATTAACACGTAATTTAACTTTGAAGAAATATTTTCACGGATTGAGTACACTTGATCATACCGATGTGCCAGTTACCCATGTTGATACTGATACCGGGGACCCAGTTGATTTTGAATATAAATGTGACACAGTCACACTGCAACAGCTGCAAATAGAATCAATGGGGAACTCGGGCAGTCGCAACATGGGTCCCAAATTTAAGGAGAAATCTAAATTCTACCCTATTCAGAACAGGGGATCAGTCATTGAAACATTTTACAACAGGGTCGAAAGAGATCTTTTACAACTAAAGGCCAATCAGCCCCCAAGTAAATTTAATTTGTCTCTTGCTGAGAAGAGTGCTTTGGCCTCTCTTAAAGAGGACCTTAGTCTGGTGATCAAAAATTCTGATAAAGGTGGAATGGTTGTGGTCATGGACCGACAACAATACATAGATGAAGGCCACAGACAACTATGTAATGAGAATAATTACTTAGTTTTACAAAGAGATCCCACCACTCACTTTCGTTCCAAATTAGTACATCTTTTGGATGATGGATTGGAACAAGGTTTTGTAGATCAGGCAACAATGGACTATTTGTTAGTTGATTGTCCGAAAATACCGTTGTTCCACCATTTACCTAAGACACATAAATCCCTGGAAAGTGTCCAGGGACGGCCTATAGTGAGTGGTGTGGAATCCCTTCTAGGTAATCTGTCAGAGTGGTTGGACTCAATCCTTCAACCCCTCGTTGTCACTCTCCATTCTTACATTAGGGATACCAAACATATCCTTAATGTTATGGATAATGTAAGATGGACACCACAATCTATCTGGCTCACAGTGGACGCAGTGTCGCTCTATTCCAGTATTCCACACTCTAAAGGGATAGAGGCCATTGCCTTTTTTCTGGAATACAATACAGATTACTCTGATGACTTCATTAAGTACATTTTGAAGGTCACCCTTTTTCTTTTGTCACACAATTTTTTCAAATTTGAGGATGTTTTCTATCTCCAGAGATGTGGTACCGCCATGGGGGCCAAATTTGCTCCCTCCTTTGCCAATCTTTTTTTGGGCTGGTGGGAGTTCTACCACATCTTTGGAGATAGAAACCCTTACAAGAAATGTATCTCCTTTTATAGGAGATACATAGATGATCTTCTTTTCATCTGGTCGGGTAATCAGTCTGACATTCAGGGATTTATTGACTATCTTAATCATAATGATATTGGACTAAGCTTCACTTTTGAAGCGAGTCAGAGTTCTATTAACTATCTGGATATTACATTGGAGGGCAGTTCAGATGGCAGAATACTTTCCAGGATTTTCAGAAAATCCATTTCAGGGAATTCCTTACTCTTAGGAACAAGCTGTCATCCCAGACATGTTCCCTTTGCCATTGCCAAAGGAGAATATACCAGGATTAAAAGGAACTGTACCTCCAATGAGGACTTTTGCAAGGAGGCAGAAAGATTGGAGATGAGATTAAAAGAGAGAAAGTATCCCAAAAAAGTGATCAAAAGGGCAAGAGAATCTGTACAGGTAACACCTAGAGAGAGCTTACTGAAAATTAAAGATAAGCACAGTACAACCAAACAGGGAATTACTTTTGTTACAACACACAGTACCCAATATCCTCAGGTATGTGAGATTATTAGGAAACATTTTCCAATATTGAAGGCAGAGGATAAATTGGTTGATACAGTCCGACAAGGGCTCAGATGTGCCTACAGGAAGAGCCCCACATTGGGCTCTATTCTCTCGCCAACCCTGTTAAAAACTGACAAAGATGAGAGGGGATCATGGTTGGTACATACTGGGATGTATAGATGCGGTCACAGGAAGTGCAAGCCCTGTGATTATGCCAAGGTGACAAAGGAATTTGTGAGTGCAAAAACGAGGAAAAGCTACAAAATCAATTCCTGTATGAATTGTAAAACGGAATCGGTAGTCTATATGATTGAATGCACATTGTGCCAGATTCAATATGTGGGACTCACCTCCAGAGACCTGAACTCTAGAATTAGGGAACATCTTTCCTCTTTCTCTACTAAGAGATCCACGACTCCAATAGTACAACACTTTGGAGTCTACCATGATAATAACCTCAAAGGATTTACATGGTGTGCTATTGAGAAAGTTTCTAGACCTGTGAGGGGGGGAAATTTGGACCAATTGCTAGCCAGACGCGAAGCTTTTTGGATTTTTACCTTAGGCACTCGGGTGCCTGATGGTCTAAATTCAAGATATGACGTAATGAACCTGTGGGAATAGTATTATGGTATTTCGTAATACACCTACCAATGATCTCCTAGTTTATTATAATGTAAGACTCATCGGTTGGTCATGTGTGCTTAACCTGTATCAAATCACATTAAATTACTATATGGGGATGTCCTATTTGTTTGCTTGTTGTCTTTATCATATGTTATTATGATGACGATTTGCCAAGACATCTTTATAACATATAGTATTTGACAGGTTACTATTCATTTAAAATTAAAATTTAAAATTAAAATTATTTGCTTATTGCATGTTTTCATTTTTATAGGATTTGTTAATAGATTTATCTATTTTTGACATATGATATCAACTATTGTGGTATTTTATACTGAGGGTACTGTTTGAATTCTGTTGCCCATCAGTGCATTAGATAGGATAAGAGCAATGATTCAACTCTTAGAGAATGAGGATATATTAATAGAGTCTCCTATGCGCACTATTTGGGCAATAGAATTTCTAGTAATATATAATTAATCACTAACCCTTAATATTTGACATTTTGTCTGTAATGCATAACACTATGTTGGTTATTCACATAATTATCACAGTATGTATATTACGTTTGTATGGGCTCAGACAATGTATTGCAATGTGCGGTTCTTACACTAGTGGGTTTACTTTACATACTGTTAGTATTGGTTAAACTTGAAGGCGTTGTTTTTCATGTGTGCGCCAATCACATTTGTTTTAACTAGTTTTAAACAGGTGTGGAGCACAGCACAGTAGGCTATGACTACGGATTTCATCCGAAACGCGTAAGCCAGACTGTGCTGCGCCTTCTACACCATACCCTATCCTTGCTGTGTTTGCCGATTTTAATCTGAATAAATAAAGGAATTAATTTTAAGGAAACAGCCCACATTTCCTCTTTTCAAGTTAATATGTGTATATACAGATATATTTATGTGTTAATATGCTTATATGCATATATATTTATGTGTTAATATGCTTATATACATATATATTTATGTGTTAATATGTGTATATACAGATATATTTATGTGTTAATATGTGTATATATATATATTTATGTGTTATTATGTGTATATACATATATATTTATGTGTTAATATGTGTATATACATATATATTTATCTGTTAATATGTGTATATACATATATATTTATGTGTTAATATGCTTATATACATATATATTTATGTGTTAATATGTGTATATACATATATATTTATGTGTTATTATGTGTATATACATATATATTTATGTGTTAATATGTGTATATACATATATATTTATCTGTTAATATGTGTATATACATATATATTTATGTGTTAATATGTTTATATACATATATATTTATGTGTTAATATGTGTATATACATATATATTTATGTGTTAATATGCTTATATACATATATATTTATGTGCTAATATGCTTATATACATATATATTTATGTGCTAATATGCTTATATACATATATATTTATGTGTTTATATGGTTACATATATATTGATGTGTTAATATGTGTATATACATATATATTTATGTGTTTATATGGTTACATATATATTTATGTGTTTATATGGTTACATATATATTTATGTGTTAATATGTGTATATACATATATATTTATGTGTTACTATGTGTATATACAGATATATTTATGTGTTAATATGTGTATATACATATATATTTATGTTTATATGGTTACATATATATCTATGTGTTAATATGCTTATATACATATATATTTATGTGTTTATATGGTTACATATATATATATATATTATATATATATATATATATATATATGTGTGTGTTTATATGGTTACATATATATCTATGTGTTAATATGCTTATATACATATATATTTATGTTTATATGGTTACATATAATTATATATGTGTGTGTATATACACATATTAACACATAAATATACGGTATATGTACAGAGCACAATGCTTCCCAGCAATTTTGCTCAACTTGTAAAACCAGTGCACATTAGCGTGCACTGATATTAGTGGAGTGCAAATATCACTTTCGCAAAAGCAATATTTAGCGCTCCACTTAGTCAGGGAGAGCCAAGGTCAAAACCAGACGAGCTGAAACAGAGCAAAATTAGCAAGCAGAAGAATGGTCGCGGAAGAAACAGTTGGCGAGCTATAAAACTAATTGGAAGTACAGCACACCCATGAGATAAACTCAATACTAGGACCAATGAGAAGGACAACCCGGAAGTAATTAAAAGGAAAAAAAGGCTCTAAAGATGATGCGGCGAAGACACAATGAAAATGACGTGACACTAGAAAAGGCATCAAATACAACACGTTGCAAAAAAAATTATGTCGCACATCAAAACTATGTTACAGCATGGCAACCGCATTAAAACAACCAGACGACATAACATATCAACGTGTTAACAGCGGCAGATTAGCCATTTTCAATGTATATTGGCGGTACTTTTTTTAATTTATTGATTTGGTGAAAAATACTCCTATACGTAAAAGGACAGTCTAGTCAACATTAAACTTTTATGATTCAGATAGGGCATGCAATTTAAAACAACTTTCCAATTTACTTTTATCACCAAAATTGCTTTGTTCTCTTGGTACTCTTTGTTGAAAACTAAATATAGGTAGGCTCATATGCTAATTGCTAAGCCCTTGAAGGCCGCCTCTTATCTCAGTGCATTTTGGCAGTTTTTCAGTGTTAGACAGCACTAGTTCATGTGTGCTATATAGATAACATTGTACTCAAGCATGTGGAGTTACTTATGAGAGGGCACTGATTGGCTAAAACGCAAGTCTGTCAAAAGAACTGAGATAAGGGGGCAGTCTGCAGAGGTTTAGATACCAGGTAATCACAGAGGTAAAACGTGTATTATTATAACTGTGTTGATTATGGAGAACTGGGGAATGGGTAAAAAAGGGATTATCTATCTTTTTAAACAATAAAAACTCTGGAGTAGACTGTTCTTTAAAGGGGAGGTAAGATCAATATTAAACTTTCAGATAGAACATGCAATTTTATGCAACGTTACAATGTATTACTATTATCTATTTTGCTTTGTTCTCTTGGTATCCTTTGCTGAAAGCATTCTTAGGTAGGCTCCAAAACAGCAATGAACTACTATGTGCTAGCTGCTGATTGTCAATGGCTCACTCAATGTGTTCAGCTAGTTCTAGTAGCGCATTGCTGCTCCTTTAGCAAAGGATACTAAGAGAATGAAACAAATGTAATAACAGAAGTAAATTGGAACGTTGTTCAAAAGTGAATGCTCTGTCTGAATCATGAAAGAAATATGTTTGGGGTCCCCTTAACTGCTGGGCATAATACACGCGTGGTGCGCAGCAGCATTTAGCGGCCTTCTAATTACCAAAAAACAACGCCAAAGCCATATATGTCTGCTATTTCTGAACAAAGGGGATCCCAGAGAAGCAGTTTCAACCATTTGTGCCATAATTGCACAAGCTGTTTGTAAATAATTTCAGTGAGAAACCTAAAATTGTGAAAAGGTTAACAATTTGTTTTATTTGATCGCATTTGGCATTGAAATGGTGGCATGAAATATATCAAAATGGGCCTAGATCAATACTTTGGGTTGTCTACTACACTACACTAAAGCTAAAATGAACCCTGCAAGCTCCCTAATTAACCCCTTCACTGCTGGGCATAATACACGTGTGGTGCGCAGCGGCATTTAGCTGCCTTCTAATTACCAAAAAGCAACACCAAAGCCATATATGTCTGCTATTTATGAACAAAGGGGATCCCAGAGAAGCATTTACAACCATTTGTGCCATAATTGCACAAGCTGTTTGTAAATAATTTCAATGAGAAACCTAAAGTTTGTGAAAAAGTGAACGATTTTTTTATTTGATCGCATTTGGCGGTGAAATGGTGGCATGAAATATACCAAAATGGGCCTAGATCAATACTTTGGGTTGTCTACTAAAAAAAAAAAAAATATATACATGTGAAGGGATATTCAGGGATTCCTGACAGATATCAGTGTTCCAATGTAACTATCGCTAATTTTTTTTTGGGGGGGGGAATGGTTTGGAAATAGCAAAGTGCTAATTGTACTTATTGCCCTATAACTTCCAAAAAAAGCAAAGACCATGTAAACATTGGGTATTTCTAAACTCAGGACAAAATTTAGAAACTATTTAGCATGGGTGCTTTTTGGTGGCTGTAGATGTGTAACAGATTTTGGGGATCAAAGTTAAAAAGTGTGTTTTTTTTCCCATTATTTCACCATATTTTATAATTTTTTTTATAGTAAATTATAAAATACTAGTCCTAAAGCCCGTTCACATGGGCCATTTTTTGCAGTACAGTGGTCCCACCCCTTGCTTTCTCTCTCTCCCTCTCTTTTGCTCTCTCTCCCCCCTCTCTTTTGCGCTCTCTGTCGCTCCACCTTTTTTTTGCTCTCTCTCCCCCTCTTTTGCTCTCTTTCTCCTCTCTTTTGCTCCCTCTCTCTTTTGCTCTCTCTCTCCCCCTCTCTGTTGAGCTCTCTCTCTGTCCCCCATCTCTTTTGTGCTCTCTCACCCTCTCTTTTGTGCTCTCTCTCGCCCCCTCTCTTTTGCGCTCTCTCTCCCCTCCTCTCTTTTGCGCTCTCTCTCCCATCTCTCTTTTGCGCTCTCTCCCCCCTCTCTTTTGTTCTCTCTCTCCCCCCTCTCTTTTGCTCTCTCTCTCTCCCCCTCTCTTTTGCTCTCTCTCCCCCCTCTATTTTGCTCTCTCTCCCCTCTATTTTGCTCTTTCCCCCTTTTGTTTTGATCTATCTGTGTGTGTGTGTGTGTTGCACGCATGTGACCACGTCCGGCTATGACCCCGTCACACCCACTCCCGCCCACTGTTGTCACGGCAAGGACACAGCAGATCAGACAGGTAGACTCTATGGCCAGGTGTGTTTGTCCTCGTGCTGTCTCTACTGCGCATGACAGCTTCGGACAAACACACTTGGCCTTTTATATTAGAGGATGATGAAAATAATGGTATCTTTAGAAAAACGGTATATAATATGTGTGGGTACAGTAAATGAGTAAGAGGAAAATTACAGCTAAACACAAACACCGCAGAAATGTACAAATAGCCTTGGTCCCAAACGGACAGAAAATGGAAAAGTGCTGTGGTCACTAAGGGGTTAAAGGGACATGAAACGTACATTTTTGTCTTCGTGATTCAGATAGAGCATGACATTTTAACCACCTTTCTAATTTACTCCTATTATCATTTTTTTCTTCGTTCTCTTGGTATCTTTATTTGAAAAAGCAGGAATGTAAGCAAAGGAGCCAGACTATTTTTGGTAAAGCACCCTGGATAGCGCTTGCTGATTGGTGGGTACATTTAGCCACCAATCAGCAAGTGCAACCCAGGTGCTGAACCAAAAATGGTCTGGCTCCTTAGCTTAGATTCCTGCTTTTTCAAATAAAGATACCAAGAGAACGAAGAAAAATTGATATTAGGAGTAAATTAGAAAGTTACTTAAAATTGCTGCTCTATCTGAATCATGAAAGAAAAATTGGGTTTAGTGTCCCTTTAATGATGCAGATAATGATTTCAGATTGTTTTCGGACATGAATGATTTCGAGCTCCAGGAATATCATTGGCAAAAACATTTTGGGATTATGATTACTGGAAAAAGTTCCAAACTTGTTATCTACTGAACATAAGTTCAAGACTATGATCAACCGACCCCAATACAGTATAAGCTTAAAGGGACACTAAACCCAAAATGTTTCTGTCGTGATTCATGTAAAGAATACAATTTTTAACAACATTCCAATTTACTTCTATTATCGAATTTGCTTCATTCTTTACATATCCTTTGTTGAAGATAAAGCAGTGCACATGGGTGAGCCAATCACACGAAGCATCTATGTGCAGCCACCAATCAGCAGCTACTGACAGGGCCGCCATCAGGGGGTGACAGGGGTGACTACTGTCAGGGGCCCAATGGGCTAGGGGGGCCCCATGAGGCAAGAACTAAAAAAAAAAAAAAAAAAAAAAAATTTTTTTTTTTTTTTAAATTTTGACAGCCACCAGTGGGTACTACAGCAGAGTGCTAATTGAGCATGGGAAATGTTATTACAAGGAGTAAAGTATAAGCATTTGAGAGGATTTCTGAGTGTGCACTAAAACACTATGCACAGTGTGAGACAGACTTGGCACTTTGTTTGTAGAGTGTGTGCCTGAGTCAGACGGCTGATCACTTTCATTTGCAGAGGAATTAGGAATTACTTAGCAAATGTTTTTTATTTCTTTGTGCAATTTAAGATTGTAACTTCAGTGTGGTAGTAGTTGTATGGTGGGGCCAGGGGTCCATAAAAACACATTTTTTTAGCAGCAGTGTATTTATGATTATTTGACAATGCTGTAGAAATTCTATATTTAAAACCATGCAGAAATGTTTCCTCCTCAATACACAAATGATATATATTACATTCCAGTTTACTGCCCCTTTATGCAAGGACTTTCCAGATACAAGGAGGCATTTTATCTAAGATTTTTACATCTGCATAACATGTTATACTCTCAGACTAAGATTGCTCAGTGTTGGAAATGAGACAGGTTAACTTAAAACTGTTCAGTTTACTCTACAGCTGACTTAATTTTGAAATGCATACCAACAAGCTTAAATCCTGCATTTAACCAGATCTAATGGTATGAGTACCACATGTATGTCTGTGTTTTCTGTGGATGTCTCTGTGAGGGTGTGTATTTTCTGTGGGTGTCTCTGTGAGGGTGTGTGTATGTCTTTGTGTGTTTTCTGTGGATGTCTCAGTGAGGGTGTGTATGTATGTCTTTCTGTGTGTGTCTGTGTGTGTGTGTGTATGTCTTTGTGTGTTTTCTGAGGTGTTGGTGTTTCCTTGGGTGTTTGTGCAAGTTTGAGTTTGTGTGTGTGTGTGTGTGTCCATTGTCTGTTCATTTTTAGGACATTTTGATCTTACTACTGATTATTCACATCTTTCTTCAGACTTTGAGACTAATGAGACCTTTCCGGAAGTCACCAATCTACCATTTAACCTTTAAATTATTGTTTAGGCAGTTCAGGGCCCTTCCTTTCAGCCACTGCATGCTGTTGTCATCATTTACTTGGTATCTTCCTTTACAAAAAGATAATCAGAACTCCATATTTTGTTTTCTAAATCTCCTTTTTTTTACAAAACTGTAGTTTACCTCATTACTTGTCAGGTCAATGTAAACAAGTGCTAACTGTCTGTTTGGGTGTCTGTGTCTGAGATTCTTTGCGTGTTTGCTAGAGTGTCTATATGTGAATCCTTATGTGTGAGTGTGTGTGTGTGTGTTTCAGTGTATGTTACTACCTTTACAACATTTCCAAGTTTAAATAGACACTTAAGAATAAAGTGCATATACGTTTTAGTCACTTGGTCAAAAATTGCACATGTCAAAGGAGGGGGGGGGGCCCTGATCAATGGTTAAGTCAGGGGCCCCAAAATTTCTAGTGGCAGCCCTGGCTACTGATGCTATCTAGATATGCTTTCAGCAAAGGATATCAAGAGAATGAAGCAAATTAGATAATAGAAGTAAATTAGAAAGTTGTTTAAAATAATATGCTCTTTCGGAATCATGAAATAAAAAATGTGGGTTCCCTGTCCCTTTAAAGGCATACTAAACCCAAATTTATTATTTCATAATTCAGATAGAGCATGCAACTTTAAAGGGACAGTCTAGTCTAAAATAAACCTTCATGATTCAGATAGAGAATGTCATTTTAAACAATTTTCCAATTTACTTTTAGCGCCAATTTTGCTTTATTCTCTTGGTATTCTTAATTGAAAGCTAAACCTAGGAGATTCATATGCTAATTTCTAAGCCCTTGAAGGCCGCCTCTTCTCTCAGGGTATTTTGACAGTTTTTCACCACTAGAGGGTGTTAGTTCATGTGTATCATATATATAACACTGTGCTCACGCATGTGGAGTTTAGGTGAGTCAGCTCTGATTGGCTAAAATGAATGTCTGTCAAAAGAACTGAAATAAGGTGGCAGTTTGCAGAGGCTTAGATACAAGGTAATCACAGAGGTAAAAAGTGTATTTATATAACAATGTTGGTTATGCAAAACTGGGGAATGGGTAATAAAGGGATTATCTATCTTTTTAAACAATAAAAATTCTGGTGTAGACTGTTCCTTTAAGCAACTGTCTAATTTACTCCTATTAGCAATTTTTCTTCATTGCACTAGGTCTTGAGAAAAAAAAGTTTGAAGAACCCTGCTCTTAGGGCATGTAATAAAATGATGCTAATACTCTGTATCCTTAACAGGCAAGGGAGCATTATTGTAAATTATACTGTTAACCTAGCATTGTCATCAAACACCTCATCTCCAAGCTTCATCAACAACACAGCACATAGAATGACGAAAGATATATTGGTTGCTGATCAATCCAATGCGACTCTCTGTAGTAAAAAAGGTAAGAACAAGCATGTTTAACTTAAAGGGACATTAAACAGTTAACAAATGTTAGATAGAATGATGCATTCAAAGAAAATATTAGTCTGAGAATAACAAGTAGATGTATTTTTTAAAGTTTCATTAGCTGTTTAAATAATGACAAAATAAGTGTGAAGTTTTAGTGTCTATAAAACAATAGGAGCTGCCATGTTGTAACTTAGGCTACCTTCTCTGCTGTGGCCAATTAGGGACAGTTATAAATAAGTCACTAGAGTGTGCAACCAATGACTATGTGTAATATAACAGTGTTCTGCAGTTTCTGACAAGAACTGAAAAGCTCACAATTTCAGAATGGAATTACAGGAAAAGAGGACAAAATAAATAATGAAAATAAATTGCAAATTTGTTTTTATAAATACGATTTATCATTTTATATTACTATCTCAAAGTGTTTAATGTCCCTTTAAAGCCATAGGAGCCGATTCACCAAGTGGTCAATCGTCCCCAATGCAGCTGTTTTCCGAGCGAGCCTTCAGAAAAAATCTACTGCTTATTAGAAATTCAGTGTAGGTGTTAAATCATTGTCTTTGTATTATGCACTTGTTAAGTATGCAATTCTACAGCATTGAGTGGCCCTGGCTCCCCTCCCAAAAAATGAAACCATTTTAGCTTCACATATTTATCACAACTGGAGTGCAGGAAAGCATAGAAGGTGCATAAACCCACACTAGACAATAAAGTATATTTAAAGGGATAGGAAAGTCAACATTAAAGGGACAATATACACCAATTTTCATATAACTGCATGTAATAGACACTACTGTAAAGAAGAATATGCACAGATACTGATATACAAATCCAGTATAAAACTGTTTAAAAACTTACTTAGAAGCTTCCAGTTTAGCTCTGTTTAAAAGGTTACTGGAACACCCATTGTAAGTGGGAAATAGCAGACACTACTCCTCCCCCTTCCTTTGCATATGAAAAGACCCTTTACACAAACAGAAGCAAGCTGGAGTAGGTATACATCGGTATTCTCCTAAAACTTTGGGGCTTGGTTAGGAGTCTGAAAATCAGAGCAATGTTATTAAAAAATAGGCAAAACTATCCTTTATTTTTTTAAACAACTTTATGGGCTATATAAATGGATCATCTACAAAATATTTATGCAAAGAAAAACAAGTGTATAATGTCCCTTAACTCATGATTCGGATAGAGCATGCAATTTTAAGATACTTTTTGAAAAAGAATTGGAAAATAAAATCACTTTCTAATGCATGTCCCTTCCCAGAATCCCTCACTTGCCTCAAATGCAGAAAACAATATTTATGGCTAGATTCTAAACACTTTGATGCACACTTCAGTGTATTTCAGTTTCTATAGATAGATGGATATCATTATCAATGCTAAATGGGTTCTGTAGTCACACTTATCAGTCCAATAGGTTCACTGCCTAGGAGTTATCTGTGTCTGGAACATAGATACCTAATTTTATATATGTTAGAACTTTTACTATCGTTTCTCAGGATTAAAAGATACACCTTAAATGACCAGTAAATACAGTATATTTGCATAATCAACAAATGCATGATAACAAGACAATGCAATAGCACTTAGGGGCCGAATTATCACGCTCCGTGTTTCTGGCGAGACTTCAGGCTTGCCAGAAACACAAGTTATGAAGCAGCAGTCTAAAGACCGCTGCTCCATAACCTGTCCGCCTGCTCAGAGCAGGCGGACAGGAATCGCCGGAAATCAACCCGATCGAGTACGATCGGGTTGATTGACACCCCCCTGCTGGCGAGTCAGCAGGGGGCGGCGTTGCACCAGCAGCTCTTGTGAGCTGCTGGTGCAATGTTAAATGCGGAGAGCATTTAGCATTTAGCGAGGTGTTAGCGAGGTGTTGCGCACTGTCGGATCAGGTCCGCAAAACCTTTGATAAATAGGGGCCAGAGAACGTATGCTGTCTGCATTTATCGATGTGCGGTGGACATGATCTGCAATATCGGATCAAGCTCTGAATGGAGCTTGTGGGCCTGTGTTTCTGGCGAGTCTTCAGACTCGCCAGAAACAGCAGTTATGAAACAGTTATGAAGCAGCGGTCTAAAGAGGTGGACAGGAAGACCTGATGATGTGGACAGGAATCGCCGGAAATCAACCCGATCGAGTAAGATCGGGTTGATTGACACCTCCCTGCTGGAGTCAGCAGGGGGCGGCGTTGCACCAGCAGCTCTTGTGAGCTGCTGGTGCAATGTTAAATGCGGAGAGCGTATTGCTCTCCGCATTCAGAGAGGTCTTGCAGACCTGATCCGCACTGTCGGATCAGGTCCGCAAGACCTTTAATAAATAGGCCCCATAGTCTGAACTTTACATGAGTAGTAGATTTTTTTCTGACAAATTTTAGTTATGTCTATTTCCACTCACCCTGTATCATGTGACAACCATCATCCAATCACAAAGCATATATGTACATTTTGTGAATTCTTGCACATGATCAGTATTTGCTGGTGACTCAAAAAGTGTAAATATAAAAAGACTGTGCACATTTTGTTAATGGAAGTAAATTGGGAAGTTGTTTAAAATTTCTGCTCTGAGTAATGAAAGTTTAATTTTGACTTGAGTGTCCCTTAAAGAATGATAGGCTATCATATTATTTAATATGTCTTATTTCCTAGAAATACTACAGTTGATGTTCACTTTTTCTGTTCTTATATTCACTGTTCTTTCCCCAGAACTGCTGTGCTTCAATGCAACCACTTTGCAGATGATTGTAAAATCGCCTACTTTGAATGAAACTGGTAAGATAAAGAAATGCTTATGAGTTTTTAACAATTGAAACATATAAAAGAGAAGATAGAGAACTTGATGTTTGATAGGTGTGCTCAGCATCCTTTTCACTTGCAATGACTAGAGTTGGAGTTAGCTAATTGCAAGCTAGGCAGCGTCCTAAGGTTGTATATCTCTCTGGGGTGTGCCTGACCAGTTCCACCCTTCTTAAAGGGACACTGTACTGTAAAATATTCTCTTCTATAATATGTGCCGATTGATCTACTTTACACTCTTCTAGTGTGTTTACAAATAGTCACTTTACCTTTATTTTGTCATTTGAAATAGCTGCTTTTTCCTGTAGAAACATCCACCTGAAATAACAATGTCAATACTGACATTTTCTCTACAGAAAAGCTAGTAAACAAAGAGAGACCAAAAATCAATCTTCCAGTGTGGAGTAGGGTTGAAAAAGAAAGGACCCAGCTCATTTGAATGGGTGTTCTTGCAGCTAATATGAATGCAATGCAATATTCACATCTGCTTGCTTAAGAACATTGTTCTTTTAATTATTAGACACATTTGTACACTTAGGGGAATACATTTATGAAACTGGGAATAACTCCTGTGGTGCAGGCTTGCTAATTTAAACCTGCAGCTGCAATTTTAGACGTCTGGTTCTAAACGTTCCACAACTACAGAGACGGCGAATTAGAATCACCGTAACTATAGACTGATCTAATTGGGGTGATTACCAACCCCTGATCTTACATGACTGGTTGAACGACAGCAGGGAGAGCAATTAAACTAAATTTGACTACTTGCGTTGAATGTTTTCATTCCATAGGCTTTGTGCTCGAGTGTTATTTAGCATGAAATCTTTATCCGAGGGACAGTATGCATTCCATGTTTTATGACACGATTACTATAGTACCAGTTGCATGATAAATATTAACCATTGATTTGTAATTTAAGTGAAAAAAAATGCAAGTGTTATTAAATGTGCTTCAGCGCTGTTAACAGTCCAGACTGTGCTTACATTTTTGCTTTAGTTTGTTTTGTAAATTTCTAAAAAAAATAAGGTAGCAATAGGTATTAAAAGCGTTAAAATCTTACGGCTAGATTACAAGTTTTGTCGGTAAAAACTTGCGGGGCTAACAAGCCTTTTTTTTCCAGTGCTCACTTTAAACAACGCTGGTATTACAAGTTTTCTGAATGGCTGCGTTAGCCTCAGAAAAGTGAGCGTTGAGCAAAATTTAGCTCCACTTCTACCTGTAATACCAGCGTTGCTTACGGTAGCGGTAAGCTGGCAAAACATGCTCGTGCATGATTTCCCTCTAGGATACAATGGGGCTGAGCTGGCTGCAAAAAAAAACTAACACCTGCAAAAAAGCAACGTTCAGCTCCTAACGCAGCCCCATTGTTTCCTATGGGGAAACACTTTCTTAGTCTACACCTAACACCCTAACATGAACCCCAAGTCTAAACACCCCTAACCTTACACTTATTAACCTCTAATCTGCCGCCTCCAACATCTTCGCCACCTGCATTATATTATTAACCCCTAATCTGCCGCTCTGGACACCACCGCCACCTACATTATCCCTATGAACCCCTAATCTGCTGCCCCTAACATCGCCGACCCCTATATTATATTTATTAACCCCTAATCTTCTGCCCCCAACTTCGCCGCCACCTACCTACACTTATTAACCCCCTAATCTGCCGACCGGACATCGCCGCCACTATAATAAATGTATTAACCCCTAAACCGCCGCACTTCAGCCTCGCAAACACTATAATAAATTGTATTAACCCCTAATCTGCCCTCCCTAACATCGCCGCCAGCTACCTACAATTATTAACCCCTAATCTGCTGCCCCCAACGTCGCCGCTACTATAATAAAGTTATTAACCCCTAAACCTAAGTCTAACCCTAACACCCCCCTAACTAAAATATAATTTAAATAAATCTAAATAAAATTACTATAATTAAATAAATTATTCCTATTTAAAACTAAATACTTACCTATAAAATAAACCATAAGATAGCTACAATATAACTAATAGTTACATTGTAGCTATTTTAGGATTTATATTTATTTTACAGGCAACTTTGTATTTATTTTAATTAGGTACAATAGCTATTAAATAGTTAATAACTATTTAATAGCTACCTAGATAAAATAATTACAAAATTACCTGTAAAATAAATCCTAACAATAGTTACAAATACACCTATCACTACACTATCATTCAATTAATTAAATAAATTAACTACAATTATCTAAACTAAAATACAATTAAATAAACTAAACTATATTACAAAAAAACAAACACTAAATTACAAAAAATAAAAAAATATTACAAGAATTTAAATCTAAATACACCTAATCTAAGCCCCCTAATAAAATAAAAAAGCCCCCCAAAATAATAAAATTTCCTATCCTAAACTAAATTACAAAGTAATCAGCTCTTTTACCAGCCCTTAAAAGGGCTTTTGCGGGGCATTGCCCCAAAGTAATCAGCTCTTTTACCTTTAAAAAAAGAAATACAATCCCCCCCCAACATTACAACCCACCACCCACACACCCCTACTCTAAAACCCACCCGATCCCCCCTTAAAAAACCTAACACTACCCCATTGAAGATCACCCTACCTTGAGGCGTGTTCACCCAGCCGGGCACCGATGGGCCATAAGAGGACATCCGGACCGGCAGAAGTCTTCATCCTATCTGGGCAGAAGAGGACATCCGGACCGGCAGACATCTTCATCCATGCGGCATCTTCTATCTTTATCCTTCCGGAGGGGAGCGGAGCTATTTTCTATCCAGCAGACGCGGAGCCATCCTCTTCTTCCGATGTCCTAATGACGAATGAAGGTTCCTTTAAATGACATCATCCAAGATGGCGTCCCTCGAATTCCGATTGGCTGATAGGATTCTATCAGCCAATCGGAATTAAGGTAGGAAAAATCCGATTGGTTGAATTAATCAGCCAATCGGATTGAAGTTCAATCTGATTGGCTGATTGGATGAGCCAATAGAATGCAAGGTCAATTCTATTGGCTCATCCAATCAGATTGAACTTCAATCCGATTGGCTGATTAAATCAACCAATCGGATTTTTCCTACCTTAATTCCGATTGGCTGATAGAATCCTATCAGCCAATCGGAATTCGAGGGACGCCATCTTGGATGATGTCATTTAAAGGAACCTTCAGTCGTCGTTAGGACATCGGAAGAAGAGGATGGCTCCGCGTCGGCTGGATAGAAGATGGCTCCGCTCCGGAGGGATGAAGATAGAAGATGCCGCCTGGATGAAGATGTCTGCCGGTCCGGATGTCCTCTTCTGCCCGGATAGGATGAAGACTTCTGCCGGTCCGGATGTCCTCTTCTGGCCCATCGGTGCCCGGCTGGGTGAACACGGCTCAAGGTAGGGTGATCTTCAATGGGGTAGTGTTAGTTTTTTTTAAGGGGGGATCAGGTGGGTTTTAGAGTAGGGGTGTGTGGGTGGTGGATTGTAATGTTGGGGGGGGATTGTATTTATTTTTTTACAGGTAAAATAGCTGATTACTTTGGGGCAATGCCCCGCAAAAAGCCCTTTTAAGGGCTGCTAAAAGAGCTAATTACTTTGTTATTTAGTTTAGGATAGGGAATTTTATTATTTTGGGGGGCTTTTTTATTTTACTAGGGGGCTAAGATTAGGTGTAATTAGATTAAAATTCTTGTACTATTTTTTTTATTTTTTGTAATTTAGTGTTTTTTTTGTAATATAGTTTAGTTTATTTAATTATATTTTATGTTAGACAATTGTAGTTAATTTATTTAATAATTTTTTGATAGTGTAGTATTAGGTGTATTTGTAATTTAGGTTAGGATTTATTTTACAGGTAATTTTGTAATTATTTTAACTAGATAGCTATTAAATAGTTATTAACTATTTAATAGCTATTGTACCTAGTTAAAATAAATACAAAGTTGCCTGTAAAATAAATATAAATCCTAAAATAGCTACAATGTAACTATTAGTTATATTGTAGCTATCTTATGGTTTATTTTATAGGTAAGTATTTAGTTTTAAATAGGATTAATTTATTTAATTATAGTAATTTTATTTAGATTTATTTAAATTATGTTTAATTTAGGGGGTGTTAGGGTTAGGGTTAGACTTAGGCTTAGGGGTTAATAACTTTATTATAGTAGCAGTGATGTTGGGGCGGGAGATTAGGGGTTAATAATTGTAGGTAGGTAGCAGCGATGTTAGGGACGGCAGATTAGGGGTTAATACAATTTATTATAGTGTTTGCGAGGCGGGAGTACGGCGGTTTAGGGGTTAATACATTTATTATAGTGACGGCGATGTCCGGTCGGCAGATTATGGGTTACTAAGTGTAGGTAGGTGGCGGCGACGTTAGGGGGGACAGGTTAGGGGTTAATAAATATAATATAGGTGTCGGCGATGTTAGGGACAGCAGATTAGGGGTTCATAACTATAATGTAGGTTGCGGCGGTGTCTGGAGCAGCAGATTAGGGGTTAATAATATAATGTAATTGTCAGCGGTGTCCGGAGCAGCAGATTAGGGGTTAATAATATTAATGTAGGTGTCAGCGATAGCGGGGGCAGCAGATTAGGGGTTAATAAGTGTAAGATTAGGGGTGTTTAGACTTGGGGTTCATGTTAGGGTGTTAGGTGTAGACTTAGAAAGTGTTTCCCCATAGGAAACAATGGGGCTGCGTTAGGAGCTGAACGCTGCTTTTTTGCAGGTGTTAGGTTTTTTTTCAGCCAGCTCAGCCCCATTGTTTCCTATGGGGAAACAGTGCACAAGCACATTTTTCCAGCTTACCGCTACCGTAAGCAACGCTGGTTTTACAGGGAGAAGTGGCGCTAAATTTGCTCAACGCTCACTTTCCTGAGGCTAACGCAGCCATTCAGACAACTCGTAATGCCAGCGTTGTCTTAAGGGTGCGCTGGAAAAAAAGGCTTGTTAGCCCCGCAAGTTTTTACCGACAAAACTCGTAATCTAGGCGTTAGTTTCTCAATCATGGGAGTGTGGTTGGCACAATTTTAAATTAAAGGGTCATTTTACTCAAGAAATGTTATTGTTTAAAAAGATAGATAATCCCTTTATTACCCATTCCCCAGTTTTGCATACCCAGCACAGTTATATAAAATATACATTTTACTTCTGTGATTACTTTGTATCTAAGCCTCTGCAGACTGCCCCTTTACTCTAGTTATTTTGTCAGACTAGCAGTTTAGCCAATCAGTGCATCATATATTGCGTCAGACACGTGCACACTCCTAAGTTTACTCCTCTGTTTTTTAACAAAGGATACTAAGATAACAAAGACAATTTTATAATAGAAGTAAATTACAAGTTTAAAAATTTTCACTCCTAGCGTTTTACAAACGCTAGGATTTACTATTGAAACAAATACAGGGCACTTTCATTCATGAAGTATAAGATACTTCATGTAGAAAGTTCCTTTATTTGTTTTAATCGATCGCCGTTCTTAGCTGCTACAGCAGCCCACGGCTAAAAAAATTTTCGCTAAGAGGTGATGTTTTCACTTCTTAACCAATAGCCATGCGGTAAATCCGGCTCCCATGGCCGCCAAGCAGGATTTAACGCACGGCTATTGGCTAAGCTGAAAACATCACCACTTACCAAAAAATTTTTTTAGCCATGGGCTGCTGTAGCAGCTAAGAACGGCGATGGAGAGAAACAAATAAAGGAGCTTTTTACATGAAGTATCTTATACTTCATGAATGAAAGTGCCCTTTATTTGTTTCAATAGTCAATCCTAGCATTTGTAAAACACTAGGAGTGACTTTCACTTTAATTAAAAATTAAATAATATTGTACAATGAACATATATTTTGTATTTACCTTGGTCACACATATAAGTATTGGAGCATGAATTAATCTACAAACAAAACTGAAAGATTAAAAGAAAATAACCAAAATGTCCTTGGTTTTCAGAAATGTGTGAAAAAAATGCACCACCCGGATTTTCCCAGTATTATTTTGTGAAAGTTACGGATAATGGATTTATCTGCGCAACCAGTTGCACTTCTGGGGTACCACATGAGAAGAATTGTCACTATGGAGAATGTAAAATAGAGAAGACGGGACCTGCCTGCTTGTAAGTTTTGGTCTTAAAGGACCAGCAAATACAGTAGATTTGCATAATCAATAAATGCATGATAAAAAGACAATGCAATAGCGCTTAGGGGTAGATTTAACAAGCAGTGAATGCTGCAATCTACCCCTGATGTTTCCGGATCGCCAGATACAAGAGTTAAGGAGCAGTGGTCGTAAGACCACTTCTCGTTAACTCGTCCGCCACCTCTGAGGTGGCGGACTGCAATCATCACGATCAGATACGATCAGGATGATTGACACCCCCTGCTAGTGGCCGATTGGCTGCGAATGTGCAGGGGGGGCGACATTGCACAAGCATTTCACCAGAAATGCTTGTGCAATGTTAAATGCCGACAGCATACAGCCATTTGATAAATCGGCCCCATGGAATAAACTTCAAATGAGTAGTAGATTTTTTTCTGACACATTTCAAAGTAATGTCTATTTCCACTCCCCCTCTATCATGTGAAAGTCATTAGCCAATCACAAATGCCGATATGTTTATTCTGTGAATTCTTGCTCAGTAGGAGCTGGTGACTCAAAAAGTGTAAATATAAAAAGACTGTGCACATTTTGTTAAAGGAAGTAAATTAGACAGTTATTTAAAATTGCTGCTCTAACAGAATAATGAGAGTTTAATTTTCACTTGAGTGTCCCTTTAATGTTACAAAAGCAGAACTATAAATGGTAGTAGAGATTGTAAAATGGGAGAGTTATATATAGGGAAAAGCAATGATACAGAATGGAAGAGAATAACTAATATAGGAGGTTGAATGAGGTTTTAGAAGTTGCATACAGACTTATTTATCTAAAGACTTCTTGACACATGGAAAGGAGGTTTTATAAAGATGTGGGAAATAAAGGGGTGCTAAAGTCAAACTTAAACTTTAATGATTCTGATACAGAATGCAATTTTAAAAATGCATTTCAGATTACTTTTATTATTAAAATATGCACAATCTTTTTATATGCACACTTTCTAAGGCATCGTCTATTACTGAGCATGTGCAAGAGTTCACAGTAGCTATGTATATTCGTTTGTGATTGGCTAATGGTTGTCACATGATATAGGGGGCGGGCAAAACTGTCAGTAAAAAATCTACTACTGATTTGAAATTAAGAGAAAGTGCTATTGCATTGTCTTTCTAATATGCATTTGTGGCTTTTTCAAATCTAGTGTATTTAACAGCCCTTGAAAGAATAAAACTAATTCTCATGAGAGAAATATGGGTGAACTAAATGTGTGTTTTGGTTCTTCTTATTTGCTTTGTAATTAATGTTGCTGGAAGACAGGAAGTCATTATAGGTAGACAGTAAGGGAAAAATAATCACTGACGTGAGAATGGAAAGAAGAGGGATCACTGGAGGGATACAGCTAGGAATTAAAGGTACATTAAACACAAAATAATGTTTTCTTCATTCTCTTGGTATCTTTTGTTGAAAATCAGAAACATGGGGTAGATTTATGTAAGGTCGATCGGACATGATTCCACTCGACCTCGCTAAATGCTGACAGCATACGCTGTCGGCATTTATCAATGCACAAGCATTTCTAGTTAAATACTTGTGCAATGCCACCCCCTTCTCATATCCCTTTAAGTTACTAAAATCAGACAGGAAGGAAGGTAGAGATTGGAAGTAGACAGAAATAATTTGAGGTATAGTAAATGGAGAAAGATAGGAAGGGAGTCATTAGCGGTAAATAGGAAGTCAAATAGTAATTTGAGGTAGAAATAAATACATAATTAAAGAGACACTAAACCCAATTTTTTCTTTAATGATTCAGATAGAACATGCAATTTTAAGCAACTTTCAATTTTTATTCGTTCTCTTGCTATCTTTATTTAAAAAGTAGGTATTTTAAGCTTAGTAGTCGGCCCATTTTAGGTTCAGCACCATGGATAGTGCTTGGTTATTGGTGGATACAGTTAGCAAACCAATAAGCAAGCATAACCCAGGTTCTCAACCAATAATGGGCCGGCTCTTAAGCTTTACACTCCTGCTTTTTAAATAAAGATAGCAACAGAACAAAGAAAAAATGATAATAGGAGCAAGAAAGTTGCTTAAAATTGCTGCTCTATCTGAATCATTAAATAAAAAAATTGGATTTAGTGTCCCTTTAAATAGGAAGGGGGCAGGATATATACATAGAAGAATGGAGGAGTTGGAGGGTGCCAGGAAGTAATGATTTGAGGTTGACAAGAAGGACTCACTGGGTGTAGACATACATGAAGATATTGTTGTAAATAGAAAGAAGAGGATCTCTAAAGGTAGGATAGAAGGGAATCCTAGTATGGTGTCATATACGTAATGGCAAATACTCAGGAGTTGGAAGGAAGAAGTTGTTAAAAAATAGGCAGGAACATTAGGATAATTTAACGTAGCTTAGAATGAATGGGTTCACTGGTGATAGGAAGAAGATATTGAGGAAAGAGAGAAACTGACAGCTAGATTAAGAGTTTTGCGTTATGAGTATAACACTGCTTTTCCCCTACCGCTGCTATTACGAGTCTTGCAGGTATAGCTGTACCGCACACTTTTTTAGCCGTCACGCAATGTCAGTACCGCACTTTTAAAAAAGTCCTTTATCAATGGGACTTCTATAGCACTGGTATTACGAGTTTTGCCTGGGAGGCCAAAAAAAGAGCGGTACAGCCTATACCGACAAGATTCGTACCTCCATCTAAAGTCAGTAGTTAGGAGTTTTACGCTACAAAGCTGTACCATAAAACTCATAACTAAAGTGTTAAAAAGTACACTAACACCCATAAACTACCTATTAACCCCTAAACCGAGGCCTTCCTGCATCGCAAACACTATAAAAAATGTATTAACTCCTATTCCGCCGCTCCCCGACATCGTCGCCACTAGAATAAAATTATTAACCCCTAAACCGCCGCCCTCACGCATAAAAAAACACTATTTAAATATAATTAACCCCTAATCTGCCATCTGCCCACTCCGCCGCTATAATTAACCTATTAACCCCTAACCCTAACCCCCCTAACTTAAATATAATTAAAATAAATCTAAATAAAACCTACTATTAAAGGGCCATAATACCCAAATATTTAAACACTTGAAAGTGATGCAGCATAGCTGTAAAAAGCTGACTAGAAAATATCACCTGAACATCTCTATGTAAAAAAAGAAAGATATTTTACCTCAAAAGTTCCTCAGTAGCCACCTCCCATTGTAAAGGATTTCTAAGCAGCATATTAGTATGTCTGTCCCGGGACAACTGAAAGGATGAGCTTCGTGCACTCTCATATTATTTCACCAATCAGGTAAAGGAAGCTTACTATGAAATCTCATGAGAGTTAAGTCAAATCTCATGAGATCACAGTAAGAGTTCATGACCTCAGCACTGCTGATGCTGATTGGCTGCTGTTCATTTCTTCATTTTTTTAATTTTTTTACCTGCAGCTGGGAGCAGCTGAGTATAACTTTTTACACAGAACTTGCTCTGCTGAGCTGAGGAGATTGTGAGGTAAAATATCTTCTTTTTTTACATAGAGATGCTCAGGTGATATTTTCCTGTCAGCTTTTTACAGTTATACTGCATCAGTTTCAAGTGATTTAGCATATGAGTATTATGTCCCTTTAATAATAAACTAAATAAATCCTATTTAGAACTAAATACTTACCTGTAAAATAAAACCTAAGCTAGCTACAATATAACTAATAGTTATATTGTATCTATCTAAGGTTTTATTTTTATTTCACAGCTAAGTTTGTATTTATTTTAACTATTTAGACTAGTTAGTAAATAATTATTAACTATTTACTAGCTACCTAGTTAAGATAAATACAAATTTACCTGTAAAATAAAACCTAACCTGACTTACACTAACATCTAACATTACAATAAAATTGAATAAATTAAATTAAAAAAATACATTTATCTAAATTACAAAAAATAATAAACACTAAATTACACAAAATAAAAAAATAAATTATCAAAAATAAAAGCAAATTACTCCTAATCTAATAGCCCTATCAAAATAAAAAGCCCAGCCAAAAAAAAACAAAAAACCTAGCCTACACTAAACTGCCAATAGCCCTTAATAGGGCCTTTTGCGGAGCATTGCCCCAAAGAAATCAGCTCTTTTACCTGTAAAAAAAATACAAACAACCCCCCCAACAGTAGAACCCACCAACCACACAACCAACCCCCCCCAAATAAAATCATATCTAAATAAACCTAAGCTCCTCAGTGCCCTGAAAAGGGCATTTGGGTGGGCATTGCCCTTAAAAGGGCATTTAGCTCTTTTACATTGCCCAAAGTCCTAAGCTAAAGATAAAACCCACCCAATAAACCCTTAAAGAAAACCTAACACTAACCCCCGAAGATCCACTTACAGTGTTTGAAGACCGGACAACCATCCTCATCCAGCCGGCGAAGTCTTCATCCAAGCGTAAAGAAGTCCTCAACGAAGCCAGGAGAAGTCTTCATTCAAGAGGCAAGAAGCTATCATCCAGGCGAGAAGAAGTCTTCATCCAGACGGCGCGGAGCATCCTCTTTATACGGTCCCAGCCGTACACTGAAGGTTCCCTTTAAGGGACGTCATCCAAGATGGTGTCCCTTGAATTCCGATTGGCTGATAGAATTCTATCAGCCAATAGGAATTAAAGGGTAAAAAATCCTATTGGCTGATCCAATCAGCCAATAGGATTGAGCTTGCATTCTATTGGCTGATTGGAACAGCCAATAGAATGCAAGCTCAATCCCATTGGCTGATTGGGTCAGTCAATATGATTGAAGCTCAATCCTATTGGCTGAATTGCAACAGCCAATAGGAGTTTTTCCCCTTAAATTCCTGTTGGCTGATAGAATTCTATCAGCCAATCGGAATTTAAGGGACGCCATTTTGGATGACGTTTCTTAAAGGGAACCTTCAGTGTATGGCTGGGACCGTATGAAGGGGATTCTCCGCGCCAGATGTCTTGAAGATGGACCCGCGCCGCGCCGGAAGGATGAATATAGAAGATGCCGTCTGGATGAAGACTTGTGCCTGCCTGGATGATGACTTTGTCCCGACTTCGTTGAGGACTTCTTGCCGCTTGGATGAAGACTTTGCCGGCTTGATGAGGATGGATGTCCGGTCTTCAAAAACTATAAGTGGATCTTCGGGGGTTAGTGTTAGGTTTTTTTAAGGATTTATTGGGTGGGTTTTATTTTTAGTTTAGGGTTTTGGGCAATGTAAAAGAGCTAAATGCCCTTTTAAGGGCAATGCCCACCCTAATGCCCTTTTCAGGGTAATGGGGAACTTAGGTTTATTTAGATAGGATTTTATTTGGGGGGTTGGTTGTGTGGGTGGTGGGTTTTACTGTTGGGGGGTTGTTTGTATTTTTTTTACAGGTAAAAGAGCTTATTTCTTTGGGGCAATGCCCCCCAAAAGGCCCTTTTAAGGGCTATTGGCAGTTTAGTGTAGGCTAGGGATTTTTTTTATTTTGGGGGGGCTTTTTAATTTTGGTAGGGCTATTAGATTAGGAGTAATTCGTTTTTATTTTTGATAATATCTTTTTTATTTTGTGTAATTTAGTGTCTATTATTTTTTGTAATTTAGATAAATGTATTTTTTTATTTAATTTATTTAATTTTATTGTAATGTTAGGTGTTAGTGTAAGGCAGGTTAGGTTTTATTTTACAGGTAAATTTGTATTTATCTTAACTAAGTAGCTATTAAATAGTTAATTACTATTTACTAACTAGTCTACCTAGTTAAAATAAATACAGACTTACCTGTGAAATAAATAAATAAAACCTAAGATAGATACAATGTAACTATGTTATATTGTAGCTAGCTTAGGGTTTATTTTACAGGTAAGTATTTATTTTTATATAGGAATTATTTAGTTATTAATAGTAGGTTTTATTTAGAATTTTTTTAATTATGTTAACGTTAGGGGTGTTAGGGTTACATTAGGGTTAGACTTAGGGTTAGGTTTAGGGGTAATAACTTTAGTATTGGGGGGGTGGCGATGTTGGGGACGGCAGATTGGGGTTAATAAATTTATGTAGGTTGCGGCGACATTGGGGGCGGCAGATTAGGGGTTAATACATTTATGTAGGTGTCGGCGACGTTGGGGGTGGCAGATTAGGGGTTATTAAGTGTAATGTTGGTGTCGGCGATGTCGGGGGCAGCAGACTAGGGGTGTTTAGACTCGGGGTTTATATTAGGGTGTTAGGTTTAAACATACATTTTCTTTCCCCATAGACATCAATGGGGCTGCGTTACGGAGCTTTACGCTCCGCGATTGCAGGTGTTAGGCTTTTTTTTTAGCCGGCTCTCCCCATTGATGTCTATGGGGAAATCATGCATGAGCATGTCAAAGCAGCTCAAAGTAGCGCTTGTATTTGTGTGCGGTATGTAGCTCAATGCAGCCATATCGCCCGCAAACGCCGGGTTTTTGCAAACCTGTAATAGCAGCGTTATTAAAGGTGAGTGGTGGAAATAACTTGCAAGTTATTAGCAAGCCAGCCATAACGCAAAACTCGTAATCTGGCTGTGAGTTTTCTAAAATAAATAAAGTGTAAAACACAAAACCTGACCTAGATAGGAAAAAAGAAAACTATTAATAGAAGGGAAGGAGAAGAACAGAAAAACTGGAATGATGTAAAGACAAATGTTTTTGCTATTTATTTGGAGAAGGTAGGAATTAGGGATTTTGAGGGACAGAGGGAATATAGAGAAATCATTTATGGATTGATGTTTATAATTGGGTTTTGTGCTCATGGTTCCCACAGATGCCCTGACAACAACTCGTACTGGTACAGAGGAGAGGACTGTCAGATCCGGATCAGTCGTCCTGGAGTCATTGGTGGTGTTACCGCAGTCCTGGCCCTTCTCCTTCTCCTGCTCATTATCTTCTTGATACTCTGGTTTTGTCGCCGTCGTGGAAAACTTGAAATAAATTCCACGTAAGTCTTCCTGCATTAAAAATGTTTCTCTTTTACATTAAATATATTCACATTTTTAACACTGCATTAAAGGAATATGAAACCCAATTTTTTTTTCTTTCATGATTCAGATAGAGCAGCAATTTTAAGCAACTTTCTAATTTACTTCTGTTATCAAATTTTCTTCGTTCTCTTGGTATCTTTATTTATAAAGCAGGAATTTAAGCTAAGGAGCCTGCTCATTTTTGGTTAAGCACCTGGGTAGCGCTAAATGTAGCCAACAATCGGCAAGCGCTACCCAGGATGCTGCACCAAAAATGGGCCAACTCCCAAGCTTACATTCCTGCCTTTTAAAATAAAGATACCAAAAGAACGAAAAAAAGTTGATACAATGGGGCCCATTTATCATGCTCCGTAAGGAGCTTGAGGGCCCGTGTTTCTGGCGAGTCTGAAGACTCGCCAGAAAAAGCAGTTATGAAGCCCCGATCATAAAGACCGCTGCTCCATAACCCTGTCCGTCTGCTCTGAGCAGGCGGACAGGAATCGCCGGAATTCAACCCGATCAAGTACGATCGGGTTGATTGACACTTCCCTGCTGGCGGCCCATTGGCCGTGAGTCTGCAGGGGGCGGCGTTGCACCAGCAGCTCTTGTGAGCTGCTGGTGCAATGCTTAATACGGAGAGCGTATTGTTCTCCCCATTCAGCGACGTCTTGCGAACCTGATCCGAACTGTCAGATCAGGTCAGCAAGACCTATGATAAATAGGCCTCAATGGGGCCGAATTATCAAGAGTCGAATGGCCCCTGATCCTCATGTTTCCGGATGAGCCTTCGGGCTCGCTGGAAACAGCAGTTAAGAAGTAGCAGTCTTAAGACCACTGGTCCACCTGCTCTAAGGCTGCAGATATCAATCCGCCCTATCATATACGATTGGGCTGATTGACACTCCCTGCTAGCGGACGATTAGCCGCTAATCTGCAAGGGGCGGCATTGCACAAGCAGTTCACAAAGCTCCTAGGAGTAAATTAGAAAGTTGCTTAAAATTACATGTTCTATTTGAATCATGAAAAAACAATTTGGGATTAATACCCCATTAAGTAGATTATTTTATATCAAATATATACCCATAGCCCTCCCATCTTGTCTACTATAATTTGAGTAAAGCATTAAGATAACAGACACCTAGGTTGTTTGAGAACTAAATAGATTATCTCTTACCTTATTCTAGGTCCAAATTATTTTGTGTTTAATTGTTTATTTTGCTAGAGAGGTTTTTTTTAAGACATTCAAATGGAAGAGCAAACTTTAAAATTCAAATGTTATATTTTGCTTTATTGAATGCTGCATTCAAATTTGAAATGTAATATTTAATTAAAAATAAAAAAACAATAGAAATTACAAAAATATTATCCTGATATAATTAACTTCACAAACCTTAGAGAACCAATATTTGAATGTTAATTTTGTTATTTCAAATCTGCTTGTTTTACATTGAATTTTACAAACAATATTTTAATGCTTTTCAATAATGTGAAATGTACAATAATAAACATTCAGATTCAGATATAAATAGCCAATGTGAAAGAAAAATGATGGCTGTAGAATTCAACTATTCCTAGGCCAAGCCAAAATTGTATTATATAATTTCCATATAAGATAATTAAGGAATCTGTTCCTCTTTCAGAGATAGTCAAGCTATGGATGCAGAACGTGCACTGGAGGGAACAGAGACGTACCAGCCAAAGAAATCTTTTGTGCGATAATCATCCACTGAAGGTGAAAACATTGTGCATAGCTATATTATACTAGTGAACACTACAATTTCACTCATAGTTGTAAAACATTCTACTCATGTTATTGAGAATTATATAACTTACAGGTTTTCCCTTAATGTACACAAAAGTGATATAAAAAACCCCACAAGCTTCTACTTAATGTACACACAGTGACACAAACCTCACAAGTCTGTACTTCATGTACACACAGTGATAGAAACCTCACAAGTCTCTACTTCATGTACACACAGTGACACAAACCTCACAAGTCTCTACTTCATCTACACACAGTGATAGAAACCTCACAAGTCTCTACTTCATGTACGCACAGTGATAGAAACCTCACAAGTCTCTACTTCATGTACACACAGTGATAGAAACCTCACAAGTCTCTACTTCATGTACACACAGTGATAGAAACCTCACGAGTCTCTACTTCATGTACATAGAATGATATAAACCTCACAAGTCTCTACTTCATGTACACACAGTGATAGAAACCTCACAAGTCTCTATATCATGTACACACAGTGATAGAAACCTCACAAGTCTCTACTTAATGTACACACAGTGATAGAAACCTCACAAGTCTCTACTTCATGTACACACAGTGATAGAAACCTCACAAGTCTCTACTTCATGTACACACAGTGATAGAAACCTCACAAGTCTCTACTTCATGTACACACAGTGATAGAAACCTCACAAGTCTCTACTTCATGTACACACAGTGATAGAAACCTCACAAGTCTCTACTTCATGTACACACAGTGATAGAAACCTCACAAGTCTCTACTTAATGTACACACAGTGATAGAATCCTCACAAGTCTCTACTTCATGTACACACAGTGATAGAATCCTCACAAGTCTCTACTTCATGTACACACAGTGATAGAAACCTTACAAGTCTCTACTTCATGTACACACAGTGATATAAACCTAACAAGTCTCTACTTCATGTACACACAGTGATAGAAACCTCACAAGTCTCTACTTCATGTACACACAGTGATAGAAACCTCACAAGTCTCTGCTTCATGTACACACAGTGATAGAAACTTCACAAGTCACTACTTCATGTACACACAGTGATAGAAACCTCACAAGTCTCTACTTTATGTACACACAGTGATAGAAACCTCACAAGTCTCTGCTTCATGTACACACAGTGATAGACACCTCACAAGTCTCTGCTTCATGTACACACAGTGAGAGAAACCTCACAAGTCTCTACTTCATGTACGCACAGTGATAGAAACCTCACAAGTCTTTATTTCATGTACACACAGTGACACAAACCTCACAAGTCTCTACTTCATGTACACACAGTGATAGACACCTCACAAGTCTCTACTTCATGTACAAACAGTGATAGAAACCTCACAAGTCTCTACTTCATGTACACACAGTGATAGAAACCTCAAAAGTATTTACTTCATGTACACACAGTGATAGAAACCTCACAAGTCTCTACTTCATGTACACACAGTGATATAAACCTCACAAGTCTCTGTGTCATGTACACACAGTGATAGAAACCTCACACGTCTCTACTTCATGTACACACAGTGATAGAAACCTCACAAGTCTCTACTTCATGTACACACAGTGATATAAACCTCACAAGTCTCTACTTCATGTACACACAGTGACACAAACCTCACAAGTCTCTACTTCATGTACACACAGTGACACAAACCTCACAAGTCTCTACTTCATGTACACACAGTGATAGAAACCTCACAAGTCTCTAATTCATGTACACACAGTGATAGAAACCTCACAAGTCTCTACTTCATGTACGCACAGTGATAGAAACCTCACAAGTCTCTACTTCATGTACGCACAGTGATAGAAACCTCACAAGTCTCTACTTCATGTACACACAGTGATAGAAACCTCACAAGTCTCTACTTCATGTACGCACAGTGATAGAAACCTCACAAGTCTCTACTTCATGTACGCACAGTGATAGAAAACTCACAAGTCTCTACTTCATGTACACACAGTGATAGAAACCTCACAAGTCTCTACTTCATGTACGCACAGTGATAGAAACCTCACAAGTCTCTACTTCATGTACACACAGTGATAGAAACCTCACAAGTCTCTACTTCATGTACACACAGTGATAGAAACCTCACAAGTCTCTACTTCATGTACACACAGTGATAGAAACCTCACAAGTCTCTACTTAATGTACACACAGTGATAGAATCCTCACAAGTCTCTACTTCATGTACACACAGTGATAGAAACCTTACAAGTCTCTACTTCATGTACACACAGTGATAGAAACCTAACAAGTCTCTACTTCATGTACACACAGTGATATAAACCTCACAAGTCTCTACTTCATGTACACACAGTGATAGAAACTTCACAAGTCACTACTTCATGTACACACAGTGATAGAAACCTCACAAGTCTCTACTTCATGTACACACAGTGATAGAATCCTCACAAGTCTCTACTTCATGTACACACAGTGATAGAAACCTTACAAGTCTCTACTTCATGTACACACAGTGATAGAAACCTAACAAGTCTCTACTTCATGTACACACAGTGATATAAACCTCACAAGTCTCTACTTCATGTACACACAGTGATAGAAACTTCACAAGTCACTACTTCATGTACACACAGTGATAGAAACCTCACAAGTCTCTACTTCATGTACACACAGTGATAGAAACTTCACAAGTCTCTACTTCATGTACGCACAGTGATAGAAACCTCACAAGTCTCTACTTCATGTACACACAGTGATAGAAACCTCACAAGTCTCTACTTCATGTACGCACAGTGATAGAAACCTCACAAGTCTCTACTTCATGTACGCACAGTGATAGAAAACTCACAAGTCTCTACTTCATGTACACACAGTGATAGAAACCTCACAAGTCTCTACTTCATGTACGCACAGTGATAGAAACCTCACAAGTCTCTACTTCATGTACGCACAGTGATAGAAAACTCACAAGTCTCTACTTCATGTACACACAGTGATAGAAACCTCACAAGTCTCTACTTCATGTACGCACAGTGATAGAAACCTCACAAGTCTCTACTTCATGTACACACAGTGATAGAAACCTCACAAGTCTCTACTTCATGTACACACAGTGATAGAAACCTCACAAGTCTCTACTTCATGTACACACAGTGATAGAAACCTCACAAGTCTCTACTTAATGTACACACAGTGATAGAATCCTCACAAGTCTCTACTTCATGTACACACAGTGATAGAAACCTTACAAGTCTCTACTTCATGTACACACAGTGATAGAAACCTAACAAGTCTCTACTTCATGTACACACAGTGATATAAACCTCACAAGTCTCTACTTCATGTACACACAGTGATAGAAACTTCACAAGTCACTACTTCATGTACACACAGTGATAGAAACCTCACAAGTCTCTACTTCATGTACACACAGTGATAGAATCCTCACAAGTCTCTACTTCATGTACACACAGTGATAGAAACCTTACAAGTCTCTACTTCATGTACACACAGTGATAGAAACCTAACAAGTCTCTACTTCATGTACACACAGTGATATAAACCTCACAAGTCTCTACTTCATGTACACACAGTGATAGAAACTTCACAAGTCACTACTTCATGTACACACAGTGATAGAAACCTCACAAGTCTCTACTTCATGTACACACAGTGATAGAAACTTCACAAGTCACTACTTCATGTACACACAGTGATAAAAACCTCACAAGTCTCTGATACATGTACACACAGTGATAGAAGCCTCACACGTCTCTACTTCATATACACACAGTGATAGAAACCTCACAAGTCTCTACTTCATGTACACACAATGATAGACACCTCACAAGTCTCTGCTTCATGTACACACAGTGAGAGAAACCTCACAAGTCTCTACTTCATGTACGTACAGTGATAGAAACCTCACAAGTATTTATTTCATGTACACACAGTGACACAAACCTCACAAGTCTCTACTTCATGTACACACCGTGATAGACACCTCACAAGTCTCTACTTCATGTACAAACAGTGATAGAAACCTCACAAGTCTCTACTTCATGTACACACAGTGATAGAAACCTCCCAAGTATTTACTTCATGTACACACAGTGATAGAAACCTCACAAGTCTCTACTTCATGTACACACAGTGATATAAACCTCACAAGTCTCTGTGTCATGTACACACAGTGATAGAAACCTCACACGTCTCTACTTCATGTACACACAGTGATAGAAACCTCACAAGTCTCTACTTCATGTACACACAGTGATATAAACCTCACAAGTCTATACTTAATGTACACACAGTGATAGAAACCTCACAAATCTCTACTTCATGTACACACAGTATTAGAAACCTCACAAGTCTCTACTTTATGTACACACAGTGATAGAAACCTCACAAGTCTCTACTTCATGTACACAAAATGATAGAAACCTCACAAGTCTACACTTCTTGTACACACAGTGATGAAAACCTCACAAGTCTCTACTTCATGTACACACAGTGATAAAAACCTCACAAGTCTCTACTTCATGTACACACAGTGATAGAAACCTCACAATTATCTACGTCATGTACACACAGTGATAGAAACCTCACAATTATCTACGTCATGTACACACAGTGATAGAAACCTCACAAGTCTCTGCTTCATGTACACACAGTGATAGAAACCTCACAAGTCTCTACTTCATATACACACAGTGATAGAAACCTCACAGGTCTCTACTTCATGTACACAAAGTGATAGAAACCTCACAAGTCTATACTTCATG
The DNA here is from genome assembly GCF_027579735.1 of Bombina bombina. NCBI lineage: Eukaryota > Metazoa > Chordata > Amphibia > Anura > Bombinatoridae > Bombina > Bombina bombina. The sequence goes on along the minus strand of NC_069505.1, from coordinate 549,218,444 downwards.
TACACACAGTGATAGAAACCTCACAAGTCTCTACATCATGTACACAAAGTGATAGAAACCTCACAAGTCTCTGCTTCATGTACACACAGTGATAGAAACCTCACAAATCTCTACTTCATGTATACACAGTGATATAAACCTCACAAGTCTATACTTCTTGTACACACAGTGATATAAACCTCACAAGTCTATACTTCTTGTACACACAGTGATATAAACCTCACAAGTCTATACTTCTTGTACACACAGTGATATAAACCTCACAAATCTCTACTTCATGTACACACAGTGATAGAAACCTCACAAGTCTCTACTTCATGTACACACAGTGATAGAAACCTCACAAGTCTATACTTCATGTACACACAGTGATAGAAACCTCACAAGTCTATACTTCATGTACACACAGTGATAGAAACCTCACAAGTCTCTACTTTATGTACACACAGTGATAGAAACCTCACAAGTCTCTACTTCATGTACACAAAATGATAGAAACCTCACAAGTCTATACTTCTTGTACACACAGTGATGGAAACCTCACAAGTCTCTACTTCATGTACACACAGTGATAGAAACCTCACAAGTCTCTACTTCATGTACACACAGTGATAGAAACCTCACAATTATCTACGTCATGTACACACAGTGATAGAAACCTCACAATTATCTACGTCATGTACACACAGTGATAGAAACCTCACAAGTCTCTGCTTCATGTACACACAGTGATAGAAACCTCACAAGTCTCTACTTCATATACACACAGTGATAGAAACCTCACAGGTCTCTACTTCATGTACACAAAGTGATAGAAACCTCACAAGTCTATACTTCATGTACACACAGTGATAGAAACCTCACAAGTCTCTACTTCATGTACACAAAGTGATAGAAACCTCACAAGTCTCTGCTTCATGTACACACAGTGATAGAAACCTCACAAATCTCTACTTCATGTATACACAGTGATATAAACCTCACAAGTCTATACTTCTTGTACACACAGTGATATAAACCTCACAAGTCTATACTTCTTGTACACACAGTGATATAAACCTCACAAGTCTATACTTCTTGTACACACAGTGATATAAACCTCACAAATCTCTACTTCATGTACACACAGTGATAGAAACCTCACAAGTCTCTACTTCATGTACAAATCCAAAAAGTATGGCAGCAATCAGTGGTTTAAACAAATGGTTTTTATTTTGGAGCACAGCAAACAAAGCGACGTTTCGGGAGCTTCCTCCCTTTGTCAAGCATAAAACATTGTGGTCACAGGCCTCTTAATATACCCACCACCACTAGGTGGCAGCAACGAGTAATTTCCTCCTATATAGGATACATTTTAACTAGTTCATATCCTAAGTATATTACAAAGAGTTTAACCACATCAATATGTTACAAAGATACAGTATACACAAAAATGATTAAAAAGTATATAAATTGTTTCAAAATACACAATCAAAGTTGATACATAATTTAACTATATATATACAAAGTGCAAGAATCATTCCTTATAAACTAAGGTGCATTATTATTGGAGATGCAAAAATTGTATTGCAAGAGTAGTTATAAAAACTAAATTTAGCAAAGAACATCTGTACAGAGAACTGGTCCAAATTTGTTTATTCTATGTATTCTTATAGGAATACAGACAGGTCCCAATCCTTGTTAAGCCCTATAGGTTGGAGGGTATTTAATTCAAAGATCCAAAATTTTTCTCTTTGATGGAGCAATAGTTCCCTATTACCTCCTCTCCTAGGAATAGGGACATGATCAATTACTTGAAATCGTAATTGGTTAATAGCATGTCCTGCTGAGTTAAAATGACAAGCCACAGGGGATTTTTCATTCTTTATTCTAATGGAGCTCTTATGTTCCACAATTCTATCCCTAATGAGCCTAGTGGTCTCACCCACATAGCTCCGCCCACAGGGGCACTTAATTAGATAGATAACGAATTTTGAGTGACAGGTGTAGAAGTTCTTAATGTGGTATTTTTTGCCTGAGCTGGGATGGTAAAAAGTAGATCCCTTAATCATATTACCACAACAAGAGCATCCCAGGCATGGAAAACAACCTCTATTCCTGTCAGTCAAAAATCTCTGACCATCCCCACTCCTAGAGCTACCAATGTCAGCTCTAATCAATTTTTGTTGAAGATTATGGCCTCTTTTAAATGCAGGCATTGGGTTCTCCATAAACTCAGAAATATTAGGATAACATTTGGACAATAAAGGCCAATGTTTCCTAATGATATTATTAATCCTATAGCTCTGACAGTTGTATTCTGATACAAAAACCATTCTTTTGGATTCAACCCTTCTTTTTTCTTTATTTTTAGGGGATATATGGTTTTTTGATTCAGTAGACAACAATGAAGCCCTAGGAATAAGAGAAACAGATTGAGCCTCTTTCTCCAACAGTGTTTTGGGGTAACCACGCTCTAGGAAGCGATTCATCATTTCCCCTAGCCTTAAATCAAACAGTTTTTGATCAGTAACAATCCTACGAACCCTTAACAATTGGCTCCTGGGTAGAGCTTTTAACAAGGAAAGGGGATGAGCACTATCAAAGTGCAAGATACTATTCCGGTCAGTAGGTTTTCTAAATAAATCGATAGTTAAAGATCCCCCTGTATTGACGATTCTAGTATCCAGAAATACAATTTCCTCCTCACTAAAAGATAACTTAAATTTTAGATGTACTGTTGAACTATTTAAATCATTAATGAAGGTCCTGAGGGTTCCAGCGTCGCCCAACCAAATACCAAAGATGTCATCGATATAGCGCCACCAACAGGCGCCATATCGAATGAAATCTTTATTGGAATATACAAATTTTTCTTCAAAAGCATCCATCAACAAATTAGCATAATTGGGGGCGACGCTGGAACCCATGGCTGTTCCCTGAATCTGTAAATAATAATCATCCCCAAACAGAAAATAATTATTATATAAAACAAATTCCAATAACTTAAGAAAAAATTCAATCTGACTACTAGAAAAGTCACCATAGGTACACAAAATTGATTCAACAGCACCCATACCACTCACATGAGTGATAGAGGTATAGAGGCTTTCTACATCCAAACTGTAGATGATAAATTTACTGGTCTCTAAATTTAGGGCTTCTAATTTAAGTAAAAAATCACTAGTGTCTCTTAAGAAGGAGCTAGTCTTCTCTACATATGGTCTCAAGATTTTATCTAAATATATGGAGATGTTAGATGTAATGGCTCCAATCGAGGACACAATTGGACGTCCAGGAGGTGTTTCAAGGTTTTTGTGTACCTTAGGTAATGTATAGAGTACTGGTGTACGTGGATAGGGTACATCTAAAAAATTTTGTAAATCTTTATCAATAATTCCATTTTTCTGGGCAATTGTCAATGTGTTCCTAAGCTCATTCTGTATTTGATAGACAGGGTTATTTAAAAGTTTTCTGTACACATGTTCACAATTCAGTTGACTCTTAATTTCTCCAATATAAAATTCTTTGTCAATAATTACAGTGGCACCGCCTTTATCTGCTCTTTTCAAAATTATATTATCCTTAGATGATAGAGATTTTAAGGCTAATCGATCCTGTTTAGAAAAGTTATTCAAGAGGTGCTTATATTTTAATTTAGCTTCATTGTTGTCAACAATTTCAGCAGTAGGTATATATTTACCTTTATTATTAGCACCTCTTGAATTTCTCTCTTTCAGGATTTTCTCTTTCAAACAATCTATATCCTGAGTCACCAATTTGATAAAGGTTTCGACCCCATGGTGATTCTGTGCTGGTAAAAATGTGCTTTTATTTCTCAAACCAACATTTTTAAGACTTAATTTGTTAGCCTTGTTCAAATTTCCAGATATACATTTATTATCAAAGATACACATTTTAAGCCTGATGTTCCTAAAAAATCTAAATAAATCTTTGGATAATTGAAAAAAGTTACAATCGTTTTTCGGGCAATATGACAAACCTTTGTTTAATACTGCTAACTCAATATCAGAAATTTCTGCTTTAGAGATATTTAACACTATATCATTCTTGACTGCTGGTTGGAATACGCAGCAAGAGGACACAGTCTCTGATGGTAAATGGACAAGTCCTTCATATAATGTGAGTTCATCATGCCTAATGGTGTTAGTATTCTCCTCAATTATTGGCCCCAATCTTACCGGCCTTACTTCTGCTTCTTCCTGACAGTGCGCAGCGGGCGTGGGGCTTTTTCTTTTCCTCCTTCGATGATGTTTCCGCCCCCCACGATGGAGTCGGCATCGGAGTCCCCCGCCGACATGTCTGAAGAGCCGGACCCACTGTTACTGTGCGCGGGCGCCCGGAAGTGACGTCTACCTCTACCGGAAGTGCCCCGTCTGGAAGTGCCCTCCGGATCATAGCGCCATCTATACACCCTTCCCAGGGAATAATCCTGCTCATCACGGGCGAATTTGGTGCGTTTACGGGTTTCTATGATTTTCTTTAAATCACCCACATTAGTTTCAACTTGAGTGAGTAGCTTGGATGACTCTTCCGTTGGTAAGCTGTTTACAATTTCTGATTCCATATCTTTGAGTTTTATTTGTTGTTCCGCTGTTTCTTTATTCAGACAATCCACAGTGAGTACCAATAGGTCCATTGAACACTTATTCAGTATTTGTTCAAACACATCACAGTAGAACTTGTTGTCCCTCATTAATGTCGGGCGAGCAGTCATTCTCAGACCCCGGGGGATCCGCTTCACCCTATGGTACTCACTTAAAGTGGTAGCGTGCAGATCGTAAGCCAATTTCTTTTTAGCTAGTTTCTCATAGTCCTTAGAAACAGATTCAGTTGGTGCTGTTTTTAAAAAATCTCTTGAACCTCTAGTTAAGGTGGTGATTCTCGCAGCCTCTGTATCAGAGTATGAAAAAGTTTTCCAATTTTGCTGTGCCTCCTCCATTTTAATAGGGTAATTTTCCCAACAGGTGCACGAAAAGACAGTGGTACCAAACAATGTAAAGTCCAAAGAGTATCAGTCAGCACCTGAACCACTTGCACGCCATATAGGGGTACCACCAAACCCTACTCACAACATAGTAGAAATCCAAAAAGTATGGCAGCAATCAGTGGTTTAAACAAATGGTTTTTATTTTGGAGCACAGCAAACAAAGCGACGTTTCGGGAGCTTCCTCCCTTTGTCAAGCATAAAACATTGTGGTCACAGGCCTCTTAATATACCCACCACCACTAGGTGGCAGCAACGAGTAATTTCCTCCTATATAGGATACATTTTAACTAGTTCATATCCTAAGTATATTACAAAGAGTTTAACCACATCAATATGTTACAAAGATACAGTATACACAAAAATGATTAAAAAGTATATAAATTGTTTCAAAATACACAATCAAAGTTGATACATAATTTAACTATATATATACAAAGTGCAAGAATCATTCCTTATAAACTAAGGTGCATTATTATTGGAGATGCAAAAATTGTATTGCAAGAGTAGTTATAAAAACTAAATTTAGCAAAGAACATCTGTACAGAGAACTGGTCCAAATTTGTTTATTCTATGTATTCTTATAGGAATACAGACAGGCCCCAATCCTTGTTAAGCCCTATAGGTTGGAGGGTATTTAATTCAAAGATCCAAAATTTTTCTCTTTGATGGAGCAATAGTTCCCTATTACCTCCTCTCCTAGGAATAGGGACATGATCAATTACTTGAAATCGTAATTGGTTAATAGCATGTCCTGCTGAGTTAAAATGACAAGCCACAGGGGATTTTTCATTCTTTATTCTAATGGAGCTCTTATGTTCCACAATTCTATCCCTAATGAGCCTAGTGGTCTCACCCACATAGCTCCGCCCACAGGGGCACTTAATTAGATAGATAACGAATTTTGAGTGACAGGTGTAGAAGTTCTTAATGTGGTATTTTTTGCCTGAGCTGGGATGGTAAAAAGTAGATCCCTTAATCATATTACCACAACAAGAGCATCCCAGGCATGGAAAACAACCTCTATTCCTGTCAGTCAAAAATCTCTGACCATCCCCACTCCTAGAGCTACCAATGTCAGCTCTAATCAATTTTTGTTGAAGATTATGGCCTCTTTTAAATGCAGGCATTGGGTTCTCCATAAACTCAGAAATATTAGGATAACATTTGGACAATAAAGGCCAATGTTTCCTAATGATATTATTAATCCTATAGCTCTGACAGTTGTATTCTGATACAAAAACCATTCTTTTGGATTCAACCCTTCTTTTTTCTTTATTTTTAGGGGATATATGGTTTTTTGATTCAGTAGACAACAATGAAGCCCTAGGAATAAGAGAAACAGATTGAGCCTCTTTCTCCAACAGTGTTTTGGGGTAACCACGCTCTAGGAAGCGATTCATCATTTCCCCTAGCCTTAAATCAAACAGTTTTTGATCAGTAACAATCCTACGAACCCTTAACAATTGGCTCCTGGGTAGAGCTTTTAACAAGGAAAGGGGATGAGCACTATCAAAGTGCAAGATACTATTCCGGTCAGTAGGTTTTCTAAATAAATCGATAGTTAAAGATCCCCCTGTATTGACGATTCTAGTATCCAGAAATACAATTTCCTCCTCACTAAAAGATAACTTAAATTTTAGATGTACTGTTGAAATATTTAAATCATTAATGAAGGTCCTGAGGGTTCCAGCGTCGCCCAACCAAATACCAAAGATGTCATCGATATAGCGCCACCAACAGGCGCCATATCGAATGAAATCTTTATTGGAATATACAAATTTTTCTTCAAAAGCATCCATCAACAAATTAGCGTAATTGGGGGCGACGCTGGAACCCATGGCTGTTCCCTGAATCTGTAAATAATAATCATCCCCAAAGAGAAAATAATTATTATATAAAACAAATTCCAATAACTTAAGAAAAAATTCAATCTGACTACTGGAAAAGTCACCATAGGTACACAAAATTGATTCAACAGCACCCATACCACTCACATGAGTGATAGAGGTATAGAGGCTTTCTACATCCAAACTGTAGATGATAAATTTACTGTGATGTGTTTGAACAAATACTGAATAAGTGTTCAATGGACCTATTGGTACTCACTGTGGATTGTCTGAATAAAGAAACAGCGGAACAACAAATAAAACTCAAAGATATGGAATCAGAAATTGTAAACAGCTTACCAACGGAAGAGTCATCCAAGCTACTCACTCAAGTTGAAACTAATGTGGGTGATTTAAAGAAAATCATAGAAACCCGTAAACGCACCAAATTCGCCCGTGATGAGCAGGATTATTCCCTGGGAAGGGTGTATAGATGGCGCTATGATCCGGAGGGCACTTCCAGACGGGGCACTTCCGGTAGAGGTAGACGTCACTTCCGGGCTCCCGCGCACAGTAACAGTGGGTCCGGCTCTTCAGACATGCCGGCGGGGGACTCAGATGCCGACTCCATCGTGGGGGGCGGAAACATCATCGAAGGAGGAAAAGAAAAAGCCCCACGCCCGCTGCGCACTGTCAGGAAGAAGCAGAAGTAAGGCCGGTAAGATTGGGGCCAATAATTGAGGAGAATACTAACACCATTAGGCATGATGAACTCACATTATATGAAGGACTTGTCCATTTACCATCAGAGACTGTGTCCTCTTGCTGCGTATTCCAACCAGCAGTCAAGAATGATATAGTGTTAAATATCTCTAAAGCAGAAATTTCTGATATTGAGTTAGCAGTATTAAACAAAGGTTTGTCATATTGCCCGAAAAACGATTGTAACTTTTTTCAATTATCCAAAGATTTATTTAGATTTTTTAGGAACATCAGGCTTAAAATGTGTATCTTTGATAATAAATGTATATCTGGAAATTTGAACAAGGCTAACAAATTAAGTCTTAAAAATGTTGGTTTGAGAAATAAAAGCACATTTTTACCAGCACAGAATCACCATGGGGTCGAAACCTTTATCAAATTGGTGACTCAGGATATAGATTGTTTGAAAGAGAAAATCCTGAAAGAGAGAAATTCAAGAGGTGCTAATAATAAAGGTAAATATATACCTACTGCTGAAATTGTTGACAACAATGAAGCTAAATTAAAATATAAGCACCTCTTGAATAACTTTTCTAAACAGGATCGATTAGCCTTAAAATCTCTATCATCTAAGGATAATATAATTTTGAAAAGAGCAGATAAAGGCGGTGCCACTGTAATTATTGACAAAGAATTTTATATTGGAGAAATTAAGAGTCAACTGAATTGTGAACATGTGTACAGAAAACTTTTAAATAACCCTGTCTATCAAATACAGAATGAGCTTAGGAACACATTGACAATTGCCCAGAAAAATGGAATTATTGATAAAGATTTACAAAAATTTTTAGATGTACCCTATCCACGTACACCAGTACTCTATACATTACCTAAGGTACACAAAAACCTTGAAACACCTCCTGGACGTCCAATTGTGTCCTCGATTGGAGCCATTACATCTAACATCTCCATATATTTAGATAAAATCTTGAGACCATATGTAGAGAAGACTAGCTCCTTCTTAAGAGACACTAGTGATTTTTTACTTAAATTAGAAGCCCTAAATTTAGAGACCAGTAAATTTATCATCTACAGTTTGGATGTAGAAAGCCTCTATACCTCTATCACTCATGTGAGTGGTATGGGTGCTGTTGAATCAATTTTGTGTACCTATGGTGACTTTTCTAGTAGTCAGATTGAATTTTTTCTTAAGTTATTGGAATTTGTTTTATATAATAATTATTTTCTGTTTGGGGATGATTATTATTTACAGATTCAGGGAACAGCCATGGGTTCCAGCGTCGCCCCCAATTACGCTAATTTGTTGATGGATGCTTTTGAAGAAAAATTTGTATATTCCAATAAAGATTTCATTCGATATGGCGCCTGTTGGTGGCGCTATATCGATGACATCTTTGGTATTTGGTTGGGCGACGCTGGAACCCTCAGGACCTTCATTAATGATTTAAATATTTCAACAGTACATCTAAAATTTAAGTTATCTTTTAGTGAGGAGGAAATTGTATTTCTGGATACTAGAATCGTCAATACAGGGGGATCTTTAACTATCGATTTATTTAGAAAACCTACTGACCGGAATAGTATCTTGCACTTTGATAGTGCTCATCCCCTTTCCTTGTTAAAAGCTCTACCCAGGAGCCAATTGTTAAGGGTTCGTAGGATTGTTACTGATCAAAAACTGTTTGATTTAAGGCTAGGGGAAATGATGAATCGCTTCCTAGAGCGTGGTTACCCCAAAACACTGTTGGAGAAAGAGGCTCAATCTGTTTCTCTTATTCCTAGGGCTTCATTGTTGTCTACTGAATCAAAAAACCATATATCCCCTAAAAATAAAGAAAAAAGAAGGGTTGAATCCAAAAGAATGGTTTTTGTATCAGAATACAACTGTCAGAGCTATAGGATTAATAATATCATTAGGAAACATTGGCCTTTATTGTCCAAATGTTATCCTAATATTTCTGAGTTTATGGAGAACCCAATGCCTGCATTTAAAAGAGGCCATAATCTTCAACAAAAATTGATTAGAGCTGACATTGGTAGCTCTAGGAGTGGGGATGGTCAGAGATTTTTGACTGACAGGAATAGAGGTTGTTTTCCATGCCTGGGATGCTCTTGTTGTGGTAATATGATTAAGGGATCTACTTTTTACCATCCCAGCTCAGGCAAAAAATACCACATTAAGAACTTCTACACCTGTCACTCAAAATTCGTTATCTATCTAATTAAGTGCCCCTGTGGGCGGAGCTATGTGGGTGAGACCACTAGGCTCATTAGGGATAGAATTGTGGAACATAAGAGCTCCATTAGAATAAAGAATGAAAAATCCCCTGTGGCTTGTCATTTTAACTCAGCAGGACATGCTATTAACCAATTACGATTTCAAGTAATTGATCATGTCCCTATTCCTAGGAGAGGAGGTAATAGGGAACTATTGCTCCATCAAAGAGAAAAATTTTGGATCTTTGAATTAAATACCCTCCAACCTATAGGGCTTAACAAGGATTGGGACCTGTCTGTATTCCTATAAGAATACATAGAATAAACAAATTTGGACCAGTTCTCTGTACAGATGTTCTTTGCTAAATTTAGTTTTTATAACTACTCTTGCAATACAATTTTTGCATCTCCAATAATAATGCACCTTAGTTTATAAGGAATGATTCTTGCACTTTGTATATATATAGTTAAATTATGTATCAACTTTGATTGTGTATTTTGAAACAATTTATATACTTTTTAATCATTTTTGTGTATACTGTATCTTTGTAACATATTGATGTGGTTAAACTCTTTGTAATATACTTAGGATATGAACTAGTTAAAATGTATCCTATATAGAAGGAAATTACTCGTTGCTGCCACCTAGTGGTGGTGGGTATATTAAGAGGCCTGTGACCACAATGTTTTATGCTTGACAAAGGGAGGAAGCTCCCGAAACGTCGCTTTGTTTGCTGTGCTCCAAAATAAAAACCATTTGTTTAAACCACTGATTGCTGCCATACTTTTTGGATTTCTACTATGTTGTGAGTAGGGTTTGGTGGTACCCCTATATGGCGTGCAAGTGGTTCAGGTGCTGACTGATACTCTTTGGACTCTACTTCATGTACACACAGTGATAGAAACCTCACAAGTCTATACTTCATGTACACACAGTGATAGAAACCTCACAAGTCTATACTTCATGTACACACAGTGATAGAAACCTCACAATTATCTATGTCATGTACACACAGTGATAGAAACCTCACAAGTCTATACTTCATGTACCACCTAATCTGGCAAATGTGGACACTAAATCAGAGGTAAGGGAAAACACAGGCCTGGGAGAAACATTGGCATTTTCTTTACAGAGTAAACAATTACTTAAAGCAAGGAAAGAACTAATGCTGAAACCCCACCCCCCTAAGAAATGAGATGGATAAACAATTTACACAGGCCTAGGTTCCAATCTGACCACCTCCATAATCAGCAGCCTTGTCCAGTATGATGTTAGATTAATTTAAACCAATATTCCAATCCATCTGTAACCCTATTTATGGATGCAGCTACACTCTTCAATAGATGTTATTAATAAGTGAATTTTCTACTTTGTACCTCCAAAAATATGATGGGCCAGAGTACAAGTGGAGTGGAATTGAATGCTCCTACTCAAGCATTAACTCCACAAGAAGTAAGCTTTTTGCAAGTAAAACGAAATTACGATATCACACGCACGTTAACGTAATCCTCCATAGAAGTCATTGGAACAAAAAAAGTGTGTGGAGGGGAAACACCCTACTCGTACGCAAACCCGATTGTATATTCTCAAGTGTGCTAACCCAAAATAAAAATACGAATATTTCACATTCCAATGTTCTTCACATAGAAGGATATGTTCTATTTATTCATAAATACATATTTCTACATATAACTGATGGTATTTTGGTAGAATATATATCTATACCTATATATAGATGATTATATGTATAGATATATACAGATATAATATTATTAGGTGAACATGTCCGTATAGAGACAAGCAAGCATATATGTAGTATATCCATATCCGTAAAAGTAAAAAAAATAAAAGTTAAAAGTAAAAAAATAAAAGTAAAAAAACTTTTTGACCCTTGTATTCTGCCATTTTATGGATTACTACTTATTTATTTTTTTTATTACATTTTTATTATTACATACAAAAATAACGAACATTTCTCCATACAATGGAGTAAAGAAAATGAAAGAAAAATATGAGCAGAAACTCAAGACATACAAACAAATCAAAAGAAGATTATTCTTATCTAAAGTTTAATAACATTTCCCGGATATCCCTAACTAAAAAAAAAAAAAAAAAAAAAAAAAAAAAAAAAAAGGGATTAAATAAAAATTTTGTATTTCTCTCCCTCCCCCGACCCCTCTCTAATTTAGCTTAATATTGATAATTTGTTCTATGTAATGTACAAAATCATTTCCCTGGAAGCACACAAAAGCCTTCCATTTTCTACAAAATTTTTCTCCTGAGGGCTCCCCTAATTCTAATTCATAAGCAGCTTTAATTGATGCATCTAATAATACTTTCCTCACCTCTGGAATAGAAGGTGTCTTACAAGAAATCCAATATTTAAAAAGAAGTGTTCTAATAGTTGTTATTGCTACTAATATAAAATTAACATCTCTATCCCAGGAGACATGGGATCTCAAAAAAACGATAGATTCTCTTGTTAGCTGAATTTTCTTATTTATTATTTTAGAAAGAAAATATTCCACCTTCCTTCAAAACTGGTTTAGTTTGGGGCAACCCCAAAATAAGTGATTCAGGTCTGGGTCCTGAGAATGACACTTGGAACAGAGATTAAGAACATTCTTGTTCCACTTAGCCGCTCTCCGTGGGGTTAAATAATCTCTATGTAGCACTCTAAATTGAATTTCTCTATAGTGGGATGAAGAGAACAGTTTTTGAGTAGTCTTCAAACTCTTTAAAAGTATTGTTTCGAGGTCCGGAGAATCGAACATTGCTGTCCAGTGAGAAGTCAAGTCTAATATTACTTTCTTCTAGAGATAACAAGAATTTGTAAATAAAGGATAGCAATCCTTTCCTCACTTTTACAACATCGACCAACGGATGTTCTTCCCACATCTGGGGAGCCAAATTCATTAATTTAAGAATATAACTTTTTACTTGTATAAAATAAAATATATGTTTTTTTTTGTATTTCCAGAAAAATCTCTTGAAATCTATCGAATGTATATACTTTGGATAAGCTAAAGTGATAAAAGTCTTTCACTATCAATGGTCTCTCTGGTGACCATTTTTTAAAGATGTCCACCATGTTACCCAAAGGAAAATGTATATTACCGCTTATCGGCAACCATTTTGAGATGTTATGCCTCATTCCAACAGATTTAGATAATTTTCTCCAAACTAATATTATATCTCTATATAGAGGGTGCTCCAATAGTATAATATTTCACATTCCAATGTTCTTCACATAGAAGGATATGTTCTATTTATTCATAAATACATATTTCTACATATAACTGATGGTATTTTGGTAGAATATATATCTATACCTATATATAGATGATTATATGTATAGATATATACAGATATAATATTATTAGGTGAACATGTCCGTATAGAGACAAGCTAGCATATATGTAGTATATCCATATCCGTAAAAGTAAAAAAAAATAAAAGTTAAAAGTAAAAAAATAAAAGTAAAAAAACTTTTTGACCCTTGTATTCTGCCATTTTATGGATTACTACTTATAAAACTTTTAAGTATCATACACTTTCCTATTTTTTCTTTTTTTATATATATACATATATACTATATATATACAGTATATATATATATAGTAATATCTATTTATAAATATATAGAACATATTCTGCTATGTGCAGAACATTGCAATGTGAAATATTTACAGTAAATATATGTATGCTATATTTGAATCATGTGTCTCAAGTCTCATAGTAAACCTAAATATTTTCTTTTATGATTCCGATAGAGCAGGCCATTTTAAGCAACTTTCTAATTTACTCCTATTATCAAATTTTCTTCGTTCTCTTGCTATCTTTATTTGAAAAAGCAGAAATGAAAGCGTTGGAGCCGGCCTATTTTATAGGGGCTTGCTGATTGGTGGCTAAATTTAGCCATCCAATCAGCAAGCACAACCCAGGTTCTCAACCTAAAATGGGCCGGCTCCAAAGCTTTTATTTCTGCTTTTTCAAATAAAGATAGCAAGAGAACGAAGAACAATTGATAATAAGAGTAAATTAGAAAGTTGCTTAAAATTGCATGCTCTACAATACTTTCATTATTTATTTTTCACCCCTTTTCCTGTGATTCTATTCTAATTGTGAGCTTTTCAGTTCCTGTTAGAAATGGAAGTGCAGAACACTGTTATATTGCACACAGCCATTGGTTGCAGACTCTAGTGACCTATTTATAACTGTCCCTTATTGGCCACAGCAGAGAAGGTAACCTAAGTTACAACATGGCAGCTCCCATTGTTTTATAGACACTAAAACTTTATACTTATTTTGTCAATGTCTAAACAACTAATGAAACCTTAAAAAATACATCTACATGTTGTTCTCAGACTAATCTTTTCTTTGAATGCTTCATTCTATTTAGCATTTGTTTAGTGTTTGTCCCTTTTACGTGTTTTCTATCCCTTTAACTACAAGTTGTATTGTTTTCCAGCTAAAAAGTATAATAAGAGTATTCTCAGGGCCCATTAACCATAATCTGTTTATCATCACATCCATCTTCTGAAAAACTATTTTAACAAAAAGTTTATCTACATTCTGCATGTTATAACCTCCAGAAGAAATATTTTTAGTACAGTATTTGTTGCAGATTAACTTTTTATCCAAAATATGACGCATCATATTTGATTTTTTTTATAGCTTTGATGTTTATTTACATTATGATAATTAATGGGTTAAACACAACAATTTTTTAAAGGGACAGTCAAGACAAAAAAAACTTCCATGATTTAAATAGAGCATGTCATTTTAAACAACTTTCCAATTTACTTTTATCACCATTTTGCTTTGTTCTCTTGGTATCCTTAGTTGAAAGCTAAACCTAGGTAGGCTCATATGCTAATTTCTTAGACCTTGAAGGCCGCCTCTAATCTGAATGGAATGAGCCAATGACAAGACTTATATTTGCAGCTGCCAATCAGCAGCGAGCTCCCACTAGTGCATTGCTGTTCCTCTATCTACCTAAGTTGATACAAAGTAAATGATGCAAATTTTATAATTGCAGTAAATTGGAAAAATGTTCAAAATATAATATTGGTAAACTTGTTTTGAGGCCAATTAAAAAAACAAAAAAAAACACACCAACAAGGTATTGGTTATATTACTGACTGCACATCACTTTTCTTTTCCAGATTACAACAAAAAGACCAGACGTGATACCTCCACGATAAACGAACATTAACTTTCCTGGCTTCATCAGGAAGTGACATCATATCTCAGCAGATGTGATGTCATACCACAGAAATGTGATGTCATGCTGTGTATGAAGGAGGTTTAATTAATACATAAGGCATATCATTATGTTACAAGTATATAGTAACACTAATATTTATATAATTAGCCTCTTGATAACAGTATGAAAGAATATATAATGATACTAAGTATTTATTTAA
The DNA here is from genome assembly GCF_027579735.1 of Bombina bombina. Classification (NCBI taxonomy): domain Eukaryota; kingdom Metazoa; phylum Chordata; class Amphibia; order Anura; family Bombinatoridae; genus Bombina; species Bombina bombina. Next base: position 549,203,258 of record NC_069505.1, on the reverse strand, counting down.
TGACATAAAGTGATCTATTTACCAATGAAGAATGTACAGTATTGTACTATATGGTGATGCTGAAATGTTTTTTTATCCTGAAGATAAATATTCTGCACTTTACATTGATGGAGCATACCTTTACATTGGTAATGATCATTCTACTGCCTATAAAATATCTCCCTATTAAAGGAATAGTCTAGTCAAAATTAAACTTTCATGATTCAGACAGAGCATGCAATTTTAAGATACTTTCTAATTTACTCCTATTATCAATTTTTCTTCATTCTCTTTATTTGAATGTAAGCTTACGAGCCAGCCCATTTTTGGTTCAGCACCTGGGTAGCGCTTGCTGATTGTTGGCTAAATTTAGACACCAATCAGAAAGTGCTACCCAGGTACTGAACCAAAAATGGGCAGACTCCTATGCTTACATTCTTACTTTTTCAAATAAGGATACCAAGAGAAAGAAGCAAAATTAATAATAGGAGTAAATTAGAAAGTTGCTTAAAATTGCATGCTCTATCTAAATTGTGAAAGTTTAATTTTGACTAGACTATTTCTTTAAATGAATTAAATGAATGCACTAGGTAATGATGAGTATCAACACATAATTTCTTAAATATTCTGAATTGCATCTTTACCGTCAGTATCAACGCAGATAATAAATATGACACACTTTATAATTTATATCTATATAAGAATAAAGAACATGCACTTGAATTATTACGTTTACATATGTAATGCTAATATGTTTTTTATAAATTATTTATATATTTTTGAAAATGTATAAAAACTGCACTTTTTAAATATCTAAAATGTATTGTATATTAAATACTATTGTATACATTTTTTATTTTTATTTTTTTATTGAGGTATAGTGAACAAAAGTGCAGTAGTTTATATACATTGGGTACATCAATAATTGTTTTGCAGTTACATTCAGGTACAAATGATTGGATTACAATATACAAAACTGTGTATAATCAGAAGAAAAATAAAGTACTGTCATTCAAATTAGCACTGAACCCCTTAATATTGGAACCCCATTTTGTTATGTTGCGTAAGAAATAAATGCGCCCCCCAGAACTTCAAAACGCCACTCATGATCCTATACAGTCTAAATGATCAAGAGGAGGAGAACCAATGTTACAAACGGTCACTCTTGGACCTTGAATTTTAATGACAAACAGAAAATGTAGTAATATAGTTGAAAGATTATATATGGTGGTTACTATTATATCACTCATATTAATGTCTGGAGGCCTGCAGTTGTCTAATGTAAGCTATTATCTAAGAAATCTCTTATTCAGTGTATATAATTTCCAGGTGTGGAAACCAATATAAGCTGAGAAAAAGGGTATCAATATAACGTATAAGTGTTAATCTTAGTACTTGGGGGTTTATGTGAGGGTAGAGCAAAGACAATATCGTATTTGAATTAATAACCAGATTATCCTAACATTTGGGGAAACATTTTTGTGGGATAACTGCAGAGATACCTGTGATCAAGATTGGTCAGTCTAGAAGAGGGGAATCTTATATCTAATAGGCCAGTAGACCCAGAACACAGCTAAGGGAACAAGAGTCACATAAGTATACAAAAATCCCTGAGATAAATATCTTGTTCCGTCCCACGAACTCGGCCGCTGCCCGCAGGACAAGATCTGTAACATTAGCTTGGATTCTGTTATATGTGCTCTTAGTAGTTAAAAGTCTTGAAAATATGAGCCAACTGATATTGTGCTAGCTATCTCTTAGAAGAGTTAAAATCTATAATTTAGTTAGTATTCACTAGTCTCCAATAATAGTCTTCCCCTGAGTGTCAGAAGAGTAGGACTAAGCAACAATAAACAACTAAAAAAAATTCATAGACCTCACATATAGTGAAACTTAGCCACGTGGAACACTACCTCTATTTATGAATACAATTGTAAGCTCTAACTGCTGGTGCAATGCCCCCCTGCAGATTTGCAGCAAATCGGCCGCTAGCAGGGGGTGTCAATTAACCTGATCGGATTCGATCGGGTTGATTTCTGTCCATGGCCTCAGAGCAGATAAATCAGCCCCTAAGCATTAACATAATTTTTTTTGCCAATTAATTTACTTTTTTTTTTAAATTTCTTGAAAACAAAATTCACACACATATGCACCAAGGATAATTTTTATAAACATATCAAAAAATACAGACAGGATAAGAATGATAAAAAAAACTAAATATATGCTTACCTGATAAATTCCTTTCTTTCACGGTGGTGAGGGTCCATGAGTCTGAGATTCAATTACTGACCACTAGGAGGAGGCAAAGATACCACAAACGCCAAGAGGAGAAAAACGAATAACAAAAGCAGGGGCTAAAGAGGTGCAAATTAAAACTGCTGCGAAAGAGAAAAATAATAAATATACATTCTTAAAATAAGTAAAAATACACGTCTACGGACACAACAGAAGATTAGTACAATCATGCTTATAGTTTACATACATATTCTACCATTATATTATACAATACATATACCTAAGGCTTAAATAATGTATTCACATATATCATAAACCAAGGGTCGACAATTCTGTTAAATTTAGGAGCCAGTAAGAATATTTAGGAGCTGGCCATATGTTTTAGGAGCCAGACAGTGGTATTTGTAAATAGATCTAAGGAGAATAACTCAAAATGTTAGGAGCCAGGGTAAAATTCTAGGAGCCAGTGGCTATCTGGCTCCTGGGTTTGTCGAGCCCCCACATCCCCCCAGCTCCTATATGTGTATTATTGATATGTTTCATTCAATATTGTATTGTAAGAACAGGGGTTGAGTGTCTGTTGACACATGTAAATGGTATTGTCATACAGTACCTTCAATGTAGGTGGCGATGCTGCTTTGGATATATCGCCAGTATCAGAGAAGTATCATCACCCATTGAAATGTATGGTAAAACACCTCTTAGCAATGCTGCCTTTAAACAGTACTGTTGGCCCTTTTAAATATTTTGCTGGCTTTCTCGACATTGCAATGGATCCCTTTTGAATATCTTGCTGCTTTGTGGCACTTTCAATCATTGGGGGCCCAAAAATACCCTAAACTACACCCACAGAACACATATAACTCCGCCCCCACCTTACATGTTCCTGCCAATGACCCACACATGAATTTGAGTATGGTTGTCCACGACTAAGGCCAAGCCTCCCGTTCTGGATGGAAATGTTGTTAGGTATACAACAAGGCTTTGCATTGCAACAAGTCTATGACCTTATAGCCTTTAGAATCTGACAATAAAAATTCCTTATGATGACAAGGAAAAAAATAAGCATCAAGACATTTCTCTATTTAAAATATGTAAATATTTAGTCCAAAATCCAGATGTGGATCAAATCCACTGCTATTAAAATAATGAGTAATATAGCAATCAAACAGCAGAGACTGGTAAATAATTAGCACAAAATGTTTTATGGTACAATATAAATAGTACAACTGAAATGATGGCTGTAAAATAAAAAAAAATAAAAAAATATCAGGGCTCATTATAAAAAAAAAACAGGTTGATGATAGATAGATATGTTAGTTGTATATCAGAAAGCGCCTAATTAAAGGCTATGGGAATTAGGTTTGGGAAATACCGTGTATATCTATATTCCAGATATGATTAATTCTCATATGTGTAGGAATTTGTTCCGGAATACTGTATAGAAAAATATACAAATTTATTTCTTCATACAATTAATTAAAACATATAATTGAAACATACATTTAAAAACATGGATCCATGTGAAAGTGTGCAATTATAATAAATTACAATCTTGGTTCATGAAAGACAATAAATTAACATAATAATTCCTAAATTATCCTCTTAAAATCTCTAAAAATTCTTACAAAATTCTTACAAAATTGTTTAAAACATATAATCCGTTGTAGTCCCTAACCGGTTAGGGTGATTTGATATTTTCAAAAACAGTTTTTAGTCTCTTATTTGGTGTAACTTCATTAGTAAAAATGTGAGGCAAAAAAGTGTGAAACAAAAAATTCTTTAAGTGTTGTAATAGTGATGAAAAAATGTTTTGAAAAAAAAAATGTGGAAAAAGATTCTAAAATAGATTCCAAAAAACTTTTTAAAAACGTGAAGTCCAATGTTTGAATATGAAGTGAAATCAAAAAATCAAAAATCAAAAAGTAAAAAATATAATATAATAATAATAAAGTTCTTCCATGTTTTAAATCCAAAATTGTGGTTTTGGTGATTGTGAAATACCAAATGTGTTAAAAAATATAGAAAAAAGAATAAATGATGAATTAAATCCAAATCCTTATCAAATAATAAGTCTGTGATTTAGGTGGATGTGGAAAATTATAGTTGGTGTGAATCTTCCTTCTCCTTAACAAATGGTTTGTTGTTGATATATTGATTCTAAGGTATTCGGTCTGTGATGAAAATACTCTATCCTTATCAAACCTGTAAACAACAAAATAACATAGTGCAATAATGCTACAAATGTAATGGATATAGTCTTGAGAAAGGCCTAACTGAGAGGCCGAAACGCGTTGACAGTCATTGGTGAGCAGATTTTCATTATTTCCATTACATTTGTAGCATTATTGCACTATGTTATTTTGTTGTTTACAGGTTTGATAAGGATAGAGTCTTTTCATCACAGACCGAATACCTTAGAATCAATATATCAACAACAAACCATTTGTTAAGGAGAAGGAAGATTCACACCAACTATAATTTTCCACACCCACCTAAATCACAGACTTATTATTTGATAAGGATTTGGATTTAATTAATCATTTATTCTTTTTTCTATATTTTTTAACACATTTGGTATTTCACAATCACCAAAACCACAATTTTGGATTTAAAACTCGGAAGAACTTTATTATTATTATATTATATTTTTTACTTTTTGATTTTTGATTTTTTGATTTCACTTCATATTCAAACATTGGACTTCACGTTTTTAAAAAGTTTTTTGGAATCTATTTTAGAATCTTTTTCCACATTTTTTTTTTTCAAAACATTTTTTCATCACTATTACAACACTTAAAGAATTTTTTGTTTCACACTTTTTTGCCTCACATTTTTACTAATGAAGTTACACCAAATAAGAGACTAAAAACTGTTTTTGAAAATATCAAATCACCCTAACCGGTTAGGGACTACAACGGATTATATGTTTTAAACAATTTTGTAAGAATTTTGTAAGAATTTTTAGAGATTTTAAGAGGATAATTTAGGAATTATTATGTTAATGTATTGTCTTTCATGAACCAAGATTGTAATTTATTATAATTGCACACTTTCACATGGATCCATGTTTTTAAATGTATGTTTCAATTATATGTTTTAATTAATTGTATGAAGAAATAAATTTGTATATATTTCTATACAGTATTCCGGAACAAATTCCTACACATATGAGAATTAATCATATCTGGAATATAGATATACACGGTATTTCCCAAACCTAATTCCCATAGCCTTTAATTAGGCGCTTTCTGATATACAACTAACATTTCTTAACCATTTTTTGGGGCAGCTAGGTACCCCATCTATCATTAAGCATTATTGGGATACTATGAGCGCTGAGAGATACTATTGATACAGATGATAGATAGATAGATAGATAGATAGATAGATAGATAGCAGAATGCAACAATAAGGCATTGCAGAAAAAAACTTCATATTACAAAGACAAAAATACAAATGGTTTTCGACAGATTTTTTTTTACAAGTCCATTTTATTTAAAAACACAGCACAAGAGTTATAAGGCCTGGGAATTTTAGAATACAATATTTTATTAAAATGGAACGTGGACCTATATTAAAGGTTTATTAAATTACATTTTACCATAAAATATTAAATTATATAAGTTAAAGGGACAGTTCACCCAAAAAATGTCTCCCATTTAAATTGTTCCCAATGATCCATTTTACTAGATGGAGTGTATTAAATTGTTTAAACGTAGCTTCTTTACCCCTATTTTGGCCTTTGAAATAGCTGATTTAGTCTGTGGTATCCCAACCTATACTGAAAATTTTGATACTGGAGTCTCAGCTATTGAATAGCCTAAGTAAACACAGCCAGCAGAAGAAATGAGACTCCCAGTGGGGTGCAGTATAGTTAAGTAATAAAATGATAATTTTCCATTGTTCTTCCATTGTATTGAGCTTTAGTTTTCCAGACAAATATAAGATAAGGAAGTAAGTCTGTGTACATAAAAGTGATAACATAATGAGATCTGATATTACCTGAAGCTCAACCCATTTTAATAGGCTGTGGTTTAAAAGCACAAAACCAGCTATTTCATATACACAAATTAACCTGAAAATGCAATTTCTCATGAATTTTATACTCTGCAGCTGGTATAACAAGTCATTGAAAATACATTAATATAAAAACAATTTTACAGTGTACTGTCCCTTTAAAAAGTGCACATTTATTGATGTTTTTTTCTCCTTTTCCTGCAATTTACTTAAAAAATGTTTTTTTTCCACTGCCCCGGAGAGGCTCTTGATCCTGCAATATTCAATACAGTGACTGCTTGATCAGTGCAGGAGCTCATTTATCACTGTCCCTATTTGGCAACAACAAAGGTTATGGGATAAACATACTCAATTTACTTTTCAAGGGGGTAAGTCACTGTACTGCAAGAAAATGCAAATGTGACAGTTGTAAATCTAAAAGCATAAAAAAAAAGTATTTTGCATGCAGAATCAGTGCTTAATAGCAGACTTATACTATTCATATATAAAAATAAATATATATATATATCACTTTAACACTAACTACATTTCATGCACCTTCCTCTAATTATGGGTGTTGCCATTTTGGAACCTAGGTTACACTGCCGATATCTAAAGAAGAGTTTCAGGACATATGCAAACAGATCATCATGGAGTGTAGTGAAATACAGATTTCAAAATGGCTGCACCCATTACTAGAGGGAGCTGAGGAATAACTATGTTTATAAAATGTATTTAGTGTTTAATGTCCCATTCAAATACAGTTCACAATACATAACATGTCTAATTAAAAAGATAAGAATGGAATTGGTTTTATTTATAGAACAGTGCTTCAGTGCGTAGAATATTATGACTGCCTATCAGTGTTTAGAGGAATATTAAAACAGCTTCTAATGGGATAAGATACTCACTACGGTATCATCATACCCTCAGTTCTCAGAAAAGATAAGGCTTTAAGTGGTTGTCAATTAAATATCATGGATAATGGCTGATATTACTAGGAGTCAGCATATTTCTCTAACCATTCCTAGAGCTCCCAGTCACGCCACATTTTGAGAGATTGTCCTGGTTTGGTAGCTCTGTCCCACTTTCCCTACTGCAGCTTACCTTATACAGCAGGGGTGGGCAGACTTTTGTAATGCAAGGGCTACCTCTTAGTTTATTCCAAGTGACGTGGTCACCTAACTAAAAAAAAACACCAGTCACTGGCTGAAATTTTATTTTTGCCTCAAATAGGACCTGCTGGCTGAAAATTTTATTTTTGCCACAAATAATACAGCTTTAAAAATCAGCCACACTCTTTAATAATAAATACAACCATGCTTTTTACTTACTGCGAGAGCTCTCTCTTTACGTCACGCTGGGACCGTCAAGCAACCTTATCTGTGTACCGCGCCTGCGTATGAATAAGTAGTCTCACAATGAAGACGGCTCAAGTCTAGGGCTAGCAGAGTAGTCAAGCCTGGAACACATGGGAAACCCACAGCCCAGGTACAAAGATGACAATGAACTATTCTCAGCCAATTATAGACACGCTCATTCTACAAAGTAATTTTATTGGCTGGACACAATGTCAGGTTGATTAGGGGGCAGGTCCTGTTGGCTGCTCTCCATCCATCCGCTACTAGCTGAAGACTATTGCAAATAGTTGGGACAGTGACAGTGGCTAGACCTGCAGGCTCGGTACTGCCTTACACAGCAACCAGAGACTGCAGCAGAAGCACTGACCTGCAAAATTTGGTGACAACAAATTCTGGGGACAGAAAACTGCAGAAACTAGCACAAAGTATAGCTAATATTAGTGTGTCAGAGAAAGTATCAGAGAGCAGCATCAAAGCATGGTACAGACTAAGTAAAATAACCTGAGGGGGAGTAACAGACCCTGGGGGAAAAAACACTACCAGACCATTCACCCAGCAGAGCCTGGTGACAAGTAACGGAGGACAGAACTAGAAAGTAGCAGCAGAATATCAGACAGAGCAGGACCTGGAACTGCCAAACCCAGGGAAACCGAGTAGCATCTCAGCCTGCCGCATGAAGAGTCTGTACTATGGACTGACCGCTCTTGAGACAAAAAGTAGGAGAGTTTAGGACAGGCAGTAACCAAAGCTGGGGCAGCGAGTTTAGCTACAGCCGCGTTGCGCATGCTGAAGTACACAAACCGCCGTCATAGACTCATAACCTATCTCAAAAGTCTGCATAAGAGAAACATTTCTCATACATACGGTGGCGAGGCTCTTCACTCAGAATCTAGATGTGTGAGAAATGTTTCTCTTATTATGCAGACTTTTGAAATCTTCCAGGCGGTCACCTATACAGGGTAAAATGAGGGACCATCAAGACTCTGCCCTGAAAAATAATAAGAGACAAGAAGGGTGCCTCATGTGTATATCAATATGCCAGACAATTGAAATAAGATTAGCCAAGTGGGTACTCACATTTGGCCCAAGTACACTTATGTACTGGTAGATGCAGGCTGGTAACTCAGGGTGTACCAGGTAATCCTTTTAGTGCAAAGATAAGGCTCCTCACAGATTAATCCAGAGCTAAATCAAAGATAGAAGACAAGAGGGCGCCTCATGTGTGTATCAGTATGCTAAACCATAAATAAAAAGATAATAGCCAAGTGGGTACTCACATTAGGCCCAAGTACACTTATGTACTGGTAGGTGCAGGCTAGTAACTTAGGGTGTACCAGCTAACCCTCTCCAGGCATAGGTTGGTGAGTGCATGGGGATCCTGCCACACTCAAATGATAATGGAAAGTCAGTAGCAGCGATTGTAACTGAAGCTTGTATAAAACAAGTTAGTTTATTAAAAACAAATATTAAAAGCATTAACAAGCAATGGTTTAAAATGCAACGTGTTTGACTTCCGGTGGACAGGTGTAGAGAGTGGAAGCAAGAAAAAGAGCTCCGGAGCTTTTAGCTTTCTAACTTGGGAGAAACTTAGAAAAACACCCTTAATTATTGCTGATATCCTTGGCAGGAGAGACAAATACCTGCCCGGAGCCTTTACAGCAAGGAATCTAACATCTGATTCCCCCACCGCAAAAGCCGTTAGACAGAGGAAGCAGAGAACGGCTGCGGCCGCAGCCGCAGAGGTACCTGTTAAAGAACGACTCAAAAAGACCCAAAAACTACACAAGGGGCAAGCGACAGGCATCCACTTACTTTGTAAAAACCCAGGCTACTGAGCAAGCTGATCTCCGTGCTTGGAGGGTGAGTCTGGTCATCGACAGGAAAACCGCCATCTTACCTTCACTGCCGGAGGTTAAATTTGTGCGCACCATATCATACACAGTACAGCAGTAGCCCATTGTGTGTGTGGGCTGCTGGAAATGACCAAATCACTGTCGAGATCCCTAAAGGACATCAATTAACATAGCTCACTCTTATAGAAACACTGAGTAATACCCCTCAATTCGACAAACAGCAGCAGGACAAACTTAAAGTTAATTCAACAAGCTGCAATTATATCCCAGGACTAACCGTACGACACAGGAGCTTGGCACATAAGGGATCAGAAACTCTCCCCAGTAATTAAAGGGCACAAGAACTTATACAATAACTAACTCCTCAATTGACACGAGGTGGCCCTGATTAGTCAATAATTATAGGAGGATTAAACTGACAAGAACAGACTTCTTGGGGAACCACGTTCTTCATTTCTGGGAACTCCTATAAATTTAGAGAGAGTGCATTACTTAAAGAGACTGGATAGCCGGATTCCACTGCCAACCCCTCAATTCCCAGGCACACTTCTCTGTTCAATACCAGTATCTTTTATTAGAAATATGCAGGGCTAGACAACACAGGTCCGCATCCCCCGCTCACCCACCGCTTACCAAACTCTCTACTAAATCTAGGTTATTTATAACTCTGTGGCCTTGAAGACAGCTAATAAAATCTGTTAATCTATAGCAGAATAAATGCAGCAATATAATATAGCTGGAGATTATAGCTGAAGGACTCCTAGATCTGTATGCAAAAATAATACAACTCATACATCAAAAAAACAGCCACTATGGCGAACAGACTAAAGAATGCAGACAAGAAAAAGAACCAAATGGAGACACCACAGATCCCACTGGTTGCTGAAGACACGCTGAATACTAACTTTGTGGACACCCACACAATTGTTTCCCAGATATCTGCTTTGTTCTTACCAAAGATAGATAAGCTTCAAACAGGAATGGACTCACTCACAGCAGAAGTAAAATCTTTCAATGGCAGACTAGCAAAGGTGGAACAAAAGGTGGCAGAAGGGGAAACTCGTCACAAAGAAACTGAAGCTAATATTCAAACACTACAACAGCAGACTGACAGGCTGTGGGCAAAGATTGATGACTTGGAGAACAGGTTGAGAAGAAATAATTTACGAATAGTGGGAATACCAGAGTCCCTCCCGGGGGCACAGCTGGTGGAGTTTGCAGAAAACACCCTGCCAAATTTATTGCATATCCCTCAATCCTGCCTTCCATGCACTGTAGAAAGAGCCCACAGAGTTGGGGACCCAAGAAGGCAAGGAGAAAATAACCAACAGCCGCAACAGGTCATGGTAAAGTACCTTAATTTCAAGGCAAAAATAACCACACTGCAAGCATATAGGAAGATTTCCTCCCTGGAATATAAAGGCAAGAAAATATATCTGTTCCAAGATTATTCTGCGGCAGTAGCAGCTAGAAGAAAGGAATTCTCACCTTACTGTAAACAACTGATGGAGCAAGACAGAACAGCAGCCCTACTATACCCAGCAAGACTACGATTGCACACAACAAATGGACCCTTGTTCTTTGAGTCACCAATGCAACTTAAACTGCACTTACAGAGGGAGAACGATCCTCAGCCAGCAGCAGATCAAGAGAATTCACCTTCTACTTCATGAACCTGACGATCAGCATCAAGGCTACAGAAGAAAGAAATTAAAACAACTTACAGACTTAGTCATGTAAAACTATTTCCTTTACAAGTGAGGGGGGAGACTTTTCTTCTCTTTCGAAGAAACTTTGTGTGTTATTGAACTGTTGGGAGGGTCAGGGGAGAGGAAAAGTTATTGTTTTACTGTACTGTTTATTAACTGTCTTATTTAGAAATAGATTTAGCACACCCAGCCAGGGGGAAAAGAGGAGAGACCTTGGTGAAATCATATGTAAGTAAATACAGTGCACCCTGACAAACTCAGTCACCCACAACACATTACACATTGCTACATCCATATATAGAGACTAGTACGCGAGGTGACCACCCTACTATAGCAGAATGAAGATAACCACATGGAACGTAGGGGGGATTATGTCCCCAATTAAAAGAAAGACAATTCTAAGACAGCTCAACATCAGGAAAACAGATATTGCGATACTCATCTCTCACAAATAGAACACCAGAAACTTAGACAGAGTTGGGTAGGGGAGGTATTGTACACTCCGTATGAAGGGAAGAGAGCGAGAGGAGTGGCAATGCTACTCCGTAAAGGTCTAAATTACAATATTTTACAGACAGTGACTGACACGGAGGGAAGATATCTGATTGTTAAGCTACAAATAGCCACACACTATTTAGTACTATGTGGGGTATATGGCCCCCACAAGGGAAAGAGAGAATTCTTAAATCACCTCCAAAGTCAGCTCATACAGTTCTCAGATCTCCCCATACTAGCAGGAGGTGACTACAATATTGCGCCACATACACCGGCGGACAGATTCCGTAATCCTAATATTGTCACACACCAACCCCATTCATGGACAGGCTCAAAAAGAGAAACATTAATCTTGAAAAATTTTAGAAACAACCTGTCCCTTTCAGATGTTTGGAGGGAAAGAAATCCAGAAACAAGAGATTATACATTCTTACACCCATCTAAAACTACTCTCTCGCATAGACTACTTTTTGATCTCCAAATCTCTCTGCCCCAAAGTTAAGGAGGTACGAATAGATCCCATCACCATTTCGGATCATGCCCCAGTCACACTAGAGTTGGACACTGACACGCCCCATAGACAGACTCGTAGATGGAGTTTCCCCACACACCTGTATCATGACCTAAATCTCCGGAAACACTTAATAGGGGAATGGTTAGTGTACAAAGAGCTAAACATCCAACATATGAATGTTATCTCACTGTTTTGGGAATCAGCGAAGGTTATTGAGAGGGGTAGTGACAGCATATGTGGCAAAGCTAACTAAAACTCGTAAAATGAGAGGGTAATTACTTTTGCGCCGGCTTTTAAATGCCAAGAATCAGTATCTTGCGAAACCCGACAGAACAGAATAGAATTAAATACAGAGATACTAAAACCCTTAGAGATACACATCTTATACAGACCTCAGTTAATACTCAGAATCGACTGCAAGCTAAATTTTATTGCTACGGGAATCGTACAAGGGAAACTATTAGCAAAAATTACCAAACTAGACAGGAAACCTAATACTATAGCAGCCATTAGAGAGAAGGACAGGATACTCAAACAGGAAACAGACATACATAGAGCATTCATTGAATACTACTCCAATTTGTACAACTCCCAAGATATAAATGCAGAGAGGAAACAAAATTTCTGGAAAGATATGAATCTTCCACGGCTAGATGAAGAACAAATTTATAAACTAAACACCCCAATCCATCCCCTAGAGGTCACCAGGTCAATCGATGCACTGCCCCTAGAAAAAAAACCCGGGACCTGACGGACTGCCAGGGGAATTCTATAAAATGGTCAGGGGGAGACCTTTGAAACCCTCACACTACTTTACAATGCAATCCTGGAAGGAAGGCAAAATTATCTAATAGGTTTACGGAAGCAAATGTGACAGTTATCACCAAACCGGATAGGGACCCATTACTAACATCATCTTACCGACCAATCTCCTTACTTAATTCGGACTACAAATTATTTACAAAAATATTGGCCAACAGACTAGCAGAGATACTTCCTTTTTTAGTGCATGATGACCAGACTGGGTTCGTGAAAGGCAGATCTTCAGTTAAGAACATGAGAAAATTGCAACTAGTACTTACACACTACTGGGGAAAAGACAACCATGACCAGACCCACTGTGCTGAAGATGCTTGCTTGATACTTGTAGATGCTGAAAAAGCATTCGACAAGATATTGTGGGATCACTTGTTCACTACACTAAGGAAATTTAGTATACAGGAAGCCTTCATGAGAGCTATAAATGTCATTTATAACGAACCCCAGGCAGCGATACTAATTAATGGCACGCCGTCTAAATCATTCTCACTTATGAGGGGCCCGAGACAGGGGTGTCCTCTGTCCCCGCTCCTCTTTGATCTTGCACTAGAGCCTCTGGCAATTAGAATCAGAAAGGACACAGAGGGCCTAAGTATAGGCAAAGAGACTATTCACATATCTCTCTTTGCAGACGACATGATACTATATACGTGAGAACCCAGGAGAAATATCCCTAACATAATGCAGATTATTGCTGAGTTTAGTGAAATCTCAGGATACTGCATAAATAAAGATAAATCAGAACTGCTATGGTTGCAGAATAAAAACCCCTCGGTGCCTCTTCATGACAATTTTAAAATAGTCACTAACACATTCAAATATTTAAGTATCACCCTGACCAAGGATCCCACCCAATGGTATGAGGTCAACTTCCGACCACTGTTCAAAAACTTAAAACGAATACTACTGAACTGGTCCACAGTACCACTAACTCTGTCAGGGAGAGTAGGATTAATCAAAATGATATTATTTCCCAAACTGCTATACACAATGCAAATGTTCCCAGAGCTTATACACAAACAAGACCTCAAGTTTTTAAATAGGGATATACTGCATTTCTTGTGGAAGGGGAAAAAGCACAGAATAAGCCACCTTAAAATGACTTGCACGCCTGCATGGGAGGTTTTCGGCTTCCAAACATTGAGCACTATAATTGGGCAGCTCTGGCTAAATACGTGATGGATTGGTTTTTAGATAGGGGACACTTTATCAATTACAAACTGGAGACGGAGATCATTAAACCATGGTCCCTGAAAATGCTCCCACACATGCCCCGCACACAAGTTGACATCATAGTCAGAGGTGCAACCCTTCTTCACCATCCCATAAGGGCGTGGTGGAAGATTTGCAAGGCCCTGGGAGTATCACACCGACATACTATATACCTCCCTCTACGGGGGAACCCAGATTTCCAGGCAGGATTCACCACAAAACCCTTTAAGCAATGGGAGGAGTGGGGTGTAACGACTCTCCGACAAGTGTTGTCGGAGAATGAGAAAACGGTTAGGCCCTTCAAGGACCTGCAAAAAGACTTCAATATACCTAACAATCACCACTTTGCTTTTCTTCAGATGAGGCATTATGTACAGGACCTTCTGAAAGCTGGAGATATGCCTGACGCCAAATGTGACATTTACAGACTGTTGACTTTGACAAAGGGAGGGATGACATCTATCTCCCACACTTATAACGCCCTCCAAACTGCACTCAATAATGCTACTAAAGCTCAACTTCAGAAAACATGGAACACATTGACTGGACGGACATCTATAGATCAATGTATTTAACAGTGCTTCACAAAAGTGAGAAAGGCCTCCTTGTCAAATGAAATACGTGAGTCACATACAAAGCTAGTACACAATACATACATAACACCCAAAATGTTCCACAAATGGAACCCGGAGGCTTCGGGTCTATGTCCAAAATGTTCGTATCCCAACCCAAACATCATACATATGATATGGGAATGCCCGAGGCTAACAAAATTCTGAGGCATGCTGATATTTCTGCACCCACAGTCAGAGATACGGAAACATACAACGATCATTCACAATGTAATACTACAAGCTAGAAAACTAATTTTCAAACAGTGGATAGCACCCACACCACCAAGTTTACCACATCTCAAAGAAACATTACAAAAACAAATGGTATACGAACAAATAGACACGCAGGGGACATAACACAAAGGACAAAGCACTTCTTATCTAAGTGGGAGCCCCTTATCTGTAGCCTAGACTTATCACATCATAAACAGATTATATACCCATTCAAAGATTCTGAACTAGAAGCTCAATTACATGGAAAATTGAATATTTTTCCCTAAAAGCTTAAACAAATCATTGGAATTCTAGATAGAGTTGGATGGGAAGTGGAGAAAAGATCCTGGGGGGAGCGCCTCGGGGTGGGACTGAGGAGTGCAGACTTCAAGTGATAGTGTGGAAGAGATAGGGATGGAGTAGAAATTGTTACCACAAGTTAATAGCTGAACATTAAGAGAGTCACTTCTAAATGGAAGAGACCACTTTTATTATGTAAAGGAGAAGACTCGATGCCAAAGACTCTTGAAAATCTGTCAGTAAGCTCAAAGCGGGATACAGAGGTATCCATCTAAGCAAGAGACAAGGTGTGAGATAATCTGGCAATGAGCATGCCGCTGTTAACATGTTATTTCCAATAGAAGTCACATATAGACTTAGGGTAATCACAGGTAGTGAGTAGAGAATAGAGAGGGTAAGAGGAGTCAAGGAGAACTAAGAAAATAGAGTATATAATAAAACCCAGTGCTATTGTAGTGACAATGTTTGTTATTGTACTTTGTTGCTGTGATCAGTGCTGGAAATAAATAAAATATTTTTTTTTAAAATGCAACGCGTTTCTCATCCCTAGCATGGGCTGTTTCATCAGGCATAATGAACCTTCTAACTGACAATCCATTTAAACTAAACTTTGACCAATAGTGAGCAAGAACACACCCCTAAGGGCGTGTGTCAGTTCACACAATCCTAATTGATTAGTTTAAAACAACAAAATAATCATAAGTACATGAATGTAAAGTACTAACATAATTTTCTAAACATATTCATCCTGGAAAACCAGTATACATTAATATTTGACATGAAGACAAGATTTAAAATCATCATTCTTGCACTACAATAGTATATTGTATCTTAACAACATGCAAAGAAACACTATAAAATGATTTTAGTAACATAATCACAGTGTATGTATCTAAATACCACCATAAAACAGGTTCGAATAATGGGCATCTAATTTACAGTTTATCATGCATTATAACACATGGGGCTCGATTTATCAAACTTTGTTCAAGCTCGCCTTTCAATTCTCCGGCAAGTACTCTGCATATCGCCATCGGATCGGCGCACATGTGCGCCGTTATTTATCATAAAATGGGTCGTATTTCTACGTTACTTTTCAAAGTCGAGCTGTGGCGTGATATTGATAAATCTCGCTGTTCGTATTTTTGCGCCATATTTATTATTAAAAATTAGTTAAATTAAAGCGCATAATAGAAATAAATGTGAATTATATATTTATAAACTTAATCTAAACTTATTGATTAGATTGTAATATATATAAATAAAATTTATGATTGTTAAATAATAATTTCTTATATGTTCGATGTTAGAACAAAAATGTATATAAATAAAGTGCTTTTCAAAAAACACAACCTTTATTTTGATTCCGATATTAAATAAAAATGAATAAAACTTTAATAAAATGTCAGGGGACAGCATTTCAATATTGACATGAAGATGTAAACCAGAAAATAGCACTAGTGTTTGATATCTACTTTATTATTCGTTGTAACAATGTATATATTTTTTTAAGAAAGCACATTGAAGATGCGGATTGAAAACCAGGTACGCTAGGCCGGAAAACTGCAGAGCGTACCTGGTAGTCATTTGATAACTTCCAAAAGTAGTCCGATTGTGCCGAACTTGCGTTCGGAACATCTGGAGTGACGTAAGAATCGATCTGTGTCGGACTGAGTCCGGCGGATTGAAGCTTACGTCACTAGATTCTACTTTTGCCGGGCAGTAGGGCTTGATAACTTAGGCGAATCAGCCTCGCCACAAATACGCTGCGGAATTCCAGCGTATTTGAGGTTGACGCCTTGATAACTAGAGGCCATAGGCTCAAACGGAGGAGCCTGTAAAGCCCTCAAAACCAAATTAAGACTCCAAGGAGGAGAGATTGACTTAATGACAGGCTTGATACAAACCAAAGCCTGTACAAAACAATGAATATCAGGAAGATTAGCAATTTTTCTCAGGAACAGAACAGAAAGAGCAGAGATTTGTCCTTTCAAGGAACTTGCAGACAAACCCTTATCTAAACCATCCTGAAGAAACTGTAAAATTCTATGAATTCTAAAAGAATGCCAAGAGAATTTATGAGAAGAACACCATGAAATGTAAGTCTTCCAAACTCGGTAATAAATCTTTCTAGACACAGATTTACGAGCCTGCAACATAGTATTAATCACTGAGTCAGAGAAACCTCTATGACTAAGCACTAAGCGTTCAATCTCCATACCTTCAAATTTAATGATTTGAGATCCTGACGGAAAAATGGGCCTTGAGATAGAAGGTCTGGCCTTAACGGAAGTGGCCAAGGTTGGCAACTGGACATCCAAACAAGATCTGCATACCAAAACCTGTGTGGCCATGCTGGAGCCACCAGCAGTACAAACGAACGCTCCATTATGATTTTGGAAATCACTCTTGGAAGAAGAACTAGAGGTGGAAAGATATAAGCAGGTTTATAACTCCAAGGAAGTGTCAACGCATCCACTGCTTCCGCCTGAGGATCCCTGGACCTGGACAAATACCTGGGAAGTTTCCTGTTTAGATAAGAAGCCATCAGATCTATTTCTGGAAGCCCCCACATCTGAACAATCTGAAAAAACAACTGGGTGAAGAGACCACTCTCCCGGATGTAAAGTCTGGCGACTGAGATAATCCACTTCCCAATTGTCTATACCTGGGATATGGACCGCAGAAATTAGACAGGAGCTGGATTCCGCCCATGCAAGTATCTGAGATACTTCTTTCATAGCTTGAGGACTGTGAGTCCCACCTTGATAATTGACATATGCCACAGCTGTGATATTGTCTGTCTGAAAACAAATGAATGGTTCTCTCTTTAACAGAGGCCAAGCCTGAAGAGCCCTGAAAATTGCAAGGAGTTCCAAAATATTGATTGGTAATCTCGCCTCTTGAGATTTCCAAACCCCCTGTGCTGTCAGAGATCCCCAGACAGCTCCCCAACCTGTTGTGATCACAGTCCAGGCTGGACGAACAAAAGAGGCCCCTTAAACTAAACGATGGTGAT
Organism: Bombina bombina; assembly: GCF_027579735.1. Lineage (NCBI taxonomy): Eukaryota > Metazoa > Chordata > Amphibia > Anura > Bombinatoridae > Bombina > Bombina bombina. The sequence continues at coordinate 549,184,936 of NC_069505.1, read as the reverse complement.
CTAACCACCAAGTCACAGATAGTTGAACATTGGGATTTAAGGATATTAATTGTGATATCTTTGTATAATCCCTGCACCATTGGTTCCGCATACAAAGCTGAAGAGGTCTCATGTGAAAACTAGCAAAGGGGATCGCGTCCGATGCTGCAATCATGAGACCTAAAACCTCCATGCACATAGCTACTGAAAGGAATGATTGAGACTGAAGGTTCCGACAATCTGCAACCAATTTCAGACGTCTCTTGTCTGTTAGAGACAAAGTCATGGATACTGAATCTATTTGGAAACCTAAAAATATTACCCTTGTCTGAGGAATCAAAGAACTTTTTGGTAAATTGATCCTCCAACCATGTCTTTGAAGAAACAAACATGTCTTTGTGTGAGATTCTGCAGAATGTAAAGACTGAGTAAGTACCAAGATATCGTCCAAATAAGGAAACACGCAATACCCCGCTCTCTGATTACAGAGAGTAGGGCACCGAGAACCTTTGAAAAGATCCTTGGAGCTGTTGCTAGGCCAAAAGGAAGAGCAACAAATTGGTAATGCTTGTCTACAAAAGAGAATCTCAGGAACTGATAGTGATCTGGATGAATCGGAATATGAAGATATGCATCCTGTAAGTCTATTTTAGGAATATAATGCCCTTGCTGAACAAAAGGCAGAATAGTCCTTATAGTTACCATTTTGAATGTAGGTATTCTTACATAACGATTCAAAATTTTTAAATCCAGAACTGGTCTGAAAGAATTCTCCTTCTTTGGAACAATGAACAGATTTAAATAAAACCATTGACCCCATTCCTGAAAAGGAACTGGCACAATTACCCCAGATAACTCCAGGTCTGAAACACACTTCAGGAAAGCCTGAGCCTTTACTGGGTTCACTGGAATGCGTGAGAGAAAGAAATTTCTCACAGGCGGTCTTACTTTGAAACCTATTCTGTACCCTTGAGAAACAATGTTCTGAATCCAATGATTTTGGATTGAATTGATCCAAACATCCTTGTAAAATCTTAGTCTGCCCCCTACCAGCTGCGCTGGAATGAGGGCCGCACCTTCATGCGGACTTGGGGGCCAAGTTAGATCTTTTAAATGGCTTGGATTTATTCCAGACTGGAGAAGGCTTCCAATTGGAAACCGTTCCCTTAGGGGAAGGGTCAGGTTTCTGCTCCTTATTTTGACGAAAGGAACGAAAACGGTTAGCAGCCTTAAATTTACCCTTAGATTTTTTATCCTGAGGCAAAAAAGCTCCCTTCCCCCCACTGACAGTTGAAATAATAGAATCCAACTGAGAACCAAATCATTTATTACCTTGGAAAGAGAGAGATAGCAACGTTGATTTAGAATTCATATCAGCATTCCAAGATTTAAGCCATAAAGCTCTTCTAGCGAATATAGCTAAAGACATATATCTGACATAAATTCTAATGATATCAAAAATGGCATCACAAATTAAATTATTAGCATGTTGAATTAGCTTAACAATGCTATACACATTATGATCTGGTACTTGTTGTGCTAAAGTTTCCAACCAAAAAGTTGAAGCAGCAGCAACATCAGCCAAAGAAATACCAGGCCTAAGAAGATGACCTGAACATAAATAAGCCTTCCTTAGATAAAATTCAAGTTTCCTATCTAAAGGATCTTTAAAAGAAGTACTATCTGCCATAGGAATAGTAGTATGTTTAGCAAGAGTAGAGATGGCCCCATCAACTTTGGGGATCTTTTCCCAAAACTCCAATCTATCAGTCGGCAAAGGATAAAGTTTCTTAAACCTTGAAGAAGGAGTAAAATAAGTACCCAGTCTATTCCATTCCCTAGAAATTACATCTGAAATAGCATCAGGAACTGGAAAAACCTCTGGAATAACTACATGAGGTTTAAAAACCGATTTTAAACGTTTACTGGTTTTAATATCAAGAGGACTAGTCTCCTCCATATCTAATGCAATCAACACCTCTTTTAATAAGGAACGAATATACTACATTTTAAATAAGTATGAAGATTTGTCAGTGTCAATATCTGAGGCAGAATCTTCTGAACCAGATAGATCCTCATCAGAGATAGATAAATCAGAATGCTGTTGGTCATTTAAAAATTAATCAATTTTATGAGAAGTTTTAAAAGACCTTTTACGTTTATTAGAAGGTGGTATGACAGACAAAGCCTTCTGAATGGAATTAGAAACAAATTCTCTCACATTAACAGGAATATCCTGAGCATTAGATGTTGAAGGAACAACAAAAGGTAATGGATTACTACTAATGGAAATATTGTCTGCATTTGAAAGTTTATCATGACAACTAACACAAACTACAGCCGGAGGAACAGTTACCACAAGTTTACAACAAATGCACTTAGCTTTGGTAGAACCGACATCAGGCAGCAGGATTCCAATAGTAGATTCTGAGACAGGGTCAGATTGAGACATCTTGCAATATGTAATAGAAAAAATAGCATATAAAGCAAAATTATCAATTTCCTTATATGACAGTTTCAGGAATGGGAAAAAATGCAAACAAAATAAGCCTCTGGAAACCAGAAGCAAAATGAAATAAAGACTTAAATAATGTCAAAAATCTGGCGCCAAGTATGACGCCCACAACTGACAAAATATTTTTTGCCGCCAAGAACGTCTGCAACAAACACGAGCGTCATAGATGTCGCAACTACGTGAAAACTCTCGGCGCCAACTAAGATGCCGGAACTGACGAAATTACATCAACAAACGTAATTCTCGCGCCAAAAAAGTCTCACGCCAAGAATGACGTAATAAATTATAGCATTTTGCGCTCCAGCGAGCCTAACAGCCCGCAATTTAGAAAAGAGAGTCAATTTGAAAATTTCAGGTAAGAATTTTTTTTTTTTAATATGCATTTCCCAAAATGAAACTGACAGTCTGCAAAAAGGAAATATACTGATTAACCTGAATCAAGGCAAATATAAGTACAAAACATATATTTAGAACTTTACATATAAAGTGCCAAACCATAGCTGAGAGTGTCTTAAATACAAGAAAACATACTTACCAAAAGACACTCATCTACATAAAGTAGATAGCCAAACCAGTACTGAAACGAGAATCAGCAGAGGTAATGGTATATATATAAGAGTATATCGTCGATCTGAAAAGGGAGGTAGGAGATGAATCTCTACGACCGATAACAGAGAACCTATGAAATAGATCCCCGTTAGGATAACCATTGCATTCAATAGGTGATACTCCCTTCACATCCCTCTGTCATTCACTGCACTCTGAGAGGAACCGGGCTTCAGCATGTTGAGAAGCGCATATCAACGTAGAAATCTAGCACAAACTTACTTCACCACCTCCATAGGAGGCAAAGTTTGTAAAACTGAATTGTGGGTGTGGTGGGGGGTGTATTTATAGGCATTTTGAGGTTTGGGAAACTTTGCCCCTCCTGGTAGGATTGTATATCCCATACGTCACTAGCTCATGGACTCTTGCCAATTACATGAAAGAAAAGAGCTTAAATCACTTTAGGGCAATGTCCTACAAAATGCCCTTTTCAGGGAAAACGTTTTTTGAGATTATTATTATTATTATTATTTTTTTTTAAATAAGTTTTTATTTTTTGGGGCAGAAAAAGAGCATTCATTTCTTTAGGGCACTACCCAACCAAAGGCCCTTTTCAGGGCAATCTTTTATTAGGATAGCATTATCTTTTAGTTTTTTTTTTTTTTTTTTTTTTTTTTTTAGATCTTAAGCTTTTTTTTAGGGGTCAGGGTTACTTATTGTAGAATGGGGTTGTAGCTTTTATGTGAAAAAGAGCCAAGTCACTTTAGGGCAATGCCCAACAAAAAGACCTTCTAAGGGCTATTGTTATAGTAACTTTTAGTGTTAGTTTAGGATTTTTTTATTTTGTGGAGTTTTTTTTCTTTTAAAGGGGGCCTTAGTTTTAATATAGGCATAACTGTGGGTTTTTTATTTTTGGTAGTGTTGTTTTTTTCCCCCTGTAATATTACGTTTTTTTATTTTGTGTAAATTTAGTGTTTGTTATTTTTTGCAATTTTAGAGTAGTTTATTTTGGGAGGTTTTGGCAGATTAGGGGTTACTAGATTAGGGGGCGTATTGTGGGTTGTGGAGGATTAGGCTTCATAGGTTAGGGGTCTTATTGTGTTGGGGGGGCTGTAGCAGTGTATGGGGTTAATATGTTAGGGGGTGGTTAGGTCTTTAGGTTATGGCAGACTAGGAGTTGTGTTTGTTACGCTGGGGGTGAGGGCACATAAGGGGTTAATAGTTTATTTTAGTATTGAATTTATATACAATGTTAAAATGAAATGCTTTGACATGTATAATGCATATTATTTTAAGTATTGTATCTACATATAATCTAGTTATTTTTAATTATTTGTTCTATTATTTTAAGCAAAAATATAAATATATAATTAAAATTATATATTTATGTTTAAAATAATAACATTAACACTCCAAAACAACTACATTTTAAATGATATACAGTACTTAAAATAATATGCGTTATACATGACAAAGCATATCTTTTTAACATTGTATATAAATGTAGCGACATAGCTCCTATAGTGATAATAGGGAGTTTTTTTTAATACTTTATTAATCAGATTGCAGACATTACATAGGTGTAGGTGTTTTGAGAGATTTCCCTGAGAAATTCAGGGGAGTGCACTTAAAACATGACGTAGGTGTAGGTGGTATTAGGGAGTTGCTACCTAATACTTCTGCAAATGAATAATATTGTATAAAGAAGTCTTGCAAAACTGCTCCTGAGACTATCTGCTTCTCAACAAAGGGCACCAAGAACAAAGTAAAGAGGTAAAATGAAAATATGTTGCAAAGTTATTTACAAGACATAATTAAACATTTTATATTAACATAAAATAGAATAGCTATGTAAAGATTGTTCTGTAGGAGTTACCCAGGCTTTCCAGTGGAAGAAACTTGCCCTTTGATTAGGATACATCCCCAGCAGTGCGATAAATACCAATCTCTTAAGTATAGGTTACGAGTAGGGTGTCATCGATGTTTGTCTCGCCACCTTTTCAGTGGTGAGACTTTACAATATGAGGCAGGCAGTGTAGGTATAGGGAAAGTAAGGTCACACAGGGTAACATAGAAACCGTTTTTTGGTTTCAGTAAGCGCACTGTCTGTGCTGTGTAGGAACACTTCAAATATGCCCCCACAACAGCTAAAAGTGCTTACAATGTCGTCAATGTTTTGGTGATGTAGCGCTCCCCTTTATATCCTATGGGAGACACATCGCCAATCGCCGGCACCTTGCGTATCCGCTCCATTTATTCAAAATATGTTGATGCTTTGACTATCGGGGCCTTAGAGAGAAAAATGACAATTAACATTTTATTACCTATTTCTCCTACCTCCCACTGGAAGTGTAATTTCTTCTGCTGTCAATCTTTACATAGCTATTCTATTTTATGTTTTATATAAAATGTTTAATTATGTGTAGTAAATAACTTTGCAACATATTTTCATTTTGCCTTTCTACTTTGTTGTCTTAGTGTCCCTTTGTTGAAAAGCAGGTAGTCTCAGGAGAAGTTTTGCAAGAATTCTTTATACAGTATTATTAATTTGCAGAAGTACTAGGTAGCGGCATTGTGTGCTGTCATGTAGTACTACAGACATGCACATGCTGCCTACAGAGATATAGGCCTCTAGTTATCAAGCCGTCAACCGCAAATACGCTGGAATTCCGCAGCGTATTTGTGGCGAGGCTGATTCGCCATAGTTATCAAGCCCTACTGCCCGGCAAAAGTAGAATATAGTGACGTAACCTACGATCCTCCGGACTCAGTCCGACACAGAACGATGGTTACGTCACTACAGATGTTCCGAACGCAAGTTCGGCACAATCTGACTACTTTTGGTAGTTATCAAACTACTACCAGGTACGCTCGCACTATTCCGGGCCAGCGTACCTGGATTTCAATCCGCCGCACTGGAGGCCGGCGGATCCCATAGGAATCAATGGGAGTCTGACCATAGCGAAAGCTCATGTTCGCTGCTGCCCGATATCCCATTGATTCCTATGGGAGATGTCTGCACCCTAACATGTACCCTGAGTCTTAACACCCCTAATCTGCCCCCCCCTACACCGCCGCAACTAAATAAACTTATTAACCCCTAAACCGCCGCTCCCGGACCCCGCCGCAACTATATTAAACATGTTAACCCCTAAACCACCGCTCCCGGACCCCGCCGCCACCTACATTATACATATTAACCCCTAATCTGCCGCCCCCTATACCTCCACCACCTACATAAACTTATTCACCCCTATCCTGCGGATCCCGGACCCCGCCGCAACTAAATAAATTGTTTAACCCCTAAACCGCCACTCCCGGACCCCGCCGCCACCTATATTAAAATTATTAACCCCTATCCTGCCCCCCCTATACCGCCGCCACCTATATTAAAATTATTATCCCCTAAACCTAAGTCTAACACTAACCCTAACCCCCCCTAACAAATATTATTTTAATAAATCTAAATAATATTACTCGTATTAACTAAATTAATCCTATTTAAAACTAAATATTACCTGTAAAATAAACCCTAAGATAGCTACAATATAACTAATAATTATATTGTAGCTATTTTAGGATTTATTTTTATTTTATAGGCAACTTTGTATTTATTTTAACTAGGTAGAATAGTTATTAAATAGTTATTAACTATTTAATAACTACCTAGCTAAAATACTTACAAAATTACCTGTAAAATAAATCCTAACCTAAGTTACAATTAAACCTAACACTACACTATCATTAAATTAATTAAATAAATTAACTACAATTACCTAAAATTAAATTAAATAAACTAAACTATAGTACAAAAAAAACCAAACACTAAATTACAGAAAATAAAAAAGAATTACAAGAAGTTTAAACTAATTACACCTAATCTAAGCCCCCTAATAAAATAATAAAGCCCCCAAAATAAAAAAATGCCCTACCCTATTCTAAATTACAAAGTAACCAGCTCTTTTACCAGCCCTTAAAAGGGCTTTTTGCGGGGCATTGCCCCAAAGTAATCAGCTCTTTTACCTGTAAAAAAAAATACAACCCCCCCCAACATTAAAACCCACCACCCACATACCCCTACTCTAACCCACCCAAACCCCCCTTAAAAAAACCTAGCACTAACCCCCTGAAGATCACCCTACCTTGAGCCGTCGTCACCCAACTGGGCCCAAATCTTCATCCAAGTGGCGCAGAAGAGGTCCTCCATCCAGCAGAAGTCTTCATCCAGGCGGCATCTTCAATCTTCATCCATCCGGAGCGGAGCGGAGCCATCTTCCAAGGAGCCGACGCGGAGCCATCCTCTTCAACCGACGATTGAATGACGAATGAAAGTTCAGATCAGCCAATAGAATGCGAGCTCAATCCGATCAGCCAATCGGATTGAACTTCAATCTGATTGGCTTATTGAATCAGCCAATCAGATTTGTCCTACCTTAATTCGGATTGGCTGATAGAATCCTATCAGCCAATTGGAATTCAAGGGACGCCATCTTGGATGACGTCCCTTAAAGGAACCTTCATTCGTCATTCAGTCGTCGGTTGAAGAGGATGGCTCCGCGTCGGCTCCTTGGAAGATGGCTCCGCTCCGGATGGATGAAGATTGAAGATGCCGCCTGGATGAAGACTTCTGCTGGATGGAGGACCTCTTCTGCACCACTTGGATGAAGATTTCGGCCCGGTTGGGTGAAGACGGCTCAAGGTAGAGTGATCTTCAGGGGGTTAGTGTTAGGTTTTTTAAGGTAGGTTTGGGTGGGTTAGAGTAGGGGTATGTGGTGGTGGGTTTTAATGTTGGGGAGGGTTGTATTTTTTTTTACAGGTAAACGAGCTGATTACTTTGGGGCAATGCCTCGCAAAAAGCTCTTTTAAGGGCTGGTAAAAGAGCTGGCTACTTTGTAATTTAGAATATGGTAGGGCATTTTTTATTTTGGGTGGCTTTATTATTTTATTAGGGGGCTTAGATTAGGTGTAATTAGTTTAAACTTCTTGTAATTCTTTTTTATTTTCTGTAATTTAGTGTTTGGTTTTTTTTTGTACTATAGTTTAGTTTGTTTAATTTAATTTAATTTTAGGTAATTATAGTTAATTTATTTAATTAATTTAATGATAGTGCAGTGTTAGGTTTAATTGTAACTTAGGTTAGGATTTATTTTACAGGTAATTTTGTAAGTATTTTAGCTAGGTAGTTATTAAATAGTTAATAACTATTTAATAACTATTCTACCTAGTTAAAATAAATACAAAGTTGCCTGTAAAATAAAAATAAACCCTAAAATAGCTACAATGTAACTATTAGTTATATTGTAGATATCTTAGGGTTTATTTTATAGGTAAGTATTTATTTTTAAATAGGAATAATTTAGTTAGTAATAGTAAGTTTTATTTAGATTTATTAAAATAATATTAAAGTTAGGGGGGTGTTAGTGTTAAACTTAGGTTTAGGGGTTAATAAGTTTTATATAGGTGGCGGCGGTATAGGGGATCAGGATAGGGGTTAATAAGTTTAATATAGGTGGTGGCGGGGTCCGGGAGCAACGGTTTAGGGGTTAAACATTTAATTTAGTTGCGGTGGGGTCCGGGAGCAGCGGTTTAGGGGTTAATGAGTTTAATGTAGGTGGCGGCGGTGTAGTGGGGGGCAGGATAGGGGTTAATAACTTTAATATAGGTCACGGTGGGCTCCGGGTGCGGCGGTTTAGGGGTTAAACAATTTATTTAGTTGCGGCGAGGTCCGGGATCCGCAGGATAGGGGTTAATAACTTTAATATATGTGGCGGCGGTGTAGTGGGGGGCAGGATAGGGGTTAATAGGTATAATGTAGGTGGCGGCGGGGTCCGGGAGCGGCGGTTTAGGGGTTAATACATTTATTTTAGTTGCGGCGGGGTCCAGGAGCGGAGGTTTAGGGGGTAATAACTTTATTTAGGTGCGGGGGGCTCCGGGAGCGGCGGTTTAGGGGGTAAAACAGTGTAGTTTAGTGTGTGTGCTTAGTGACAGGCTATCAAGAAAGCTGCGAAGAAGCCAATGAGCAGCGAGATTGATGACTGTTAGTTAACAACAATCCACTGCTCATCGCTCCGTACTTGGTGCGCGGCTTCTTGACAGCTTTTTTGATAACTTTGGCGAACGTATTCAGGTCCGCGGCGGCGATGGTAGGCGAGCTTAGGCGAGCATATTGGGCCGGCGAATGCAGGTAAGTAGACGGCTTCATAACTAGAGGCCATACTCTCAAGAGAACAAAGTAAATATGATAATAGAATTAAATTGGAAACATTATTAAAAATGTATGTTCTGTCTGAATCATGTAAGAAATAATTTGGGTTTCATATCACTTAAAAGCATGCAACTGTAAATTCCTAATGATAGATTCATGCATCCAAATAATCACAGATCTTGTGGGATTGCCACAGGTTGAAAGTTCTGTTTCTCTGTTTCTCCTGCAGCTCAAGGCTGGATTGGCCTACCAGGATACCAGGAGATTTCCCGGTGGGCACCTGGGGCTGGAAAGCTACAATTTAAAAGGGTGATAAATGGATGCAACTGGGTTGTAGGGTGCATATAACAGCAATCTTGCACTTTTTTAAATAGAAAATAATATAATATAATTGTGAAAAAGAAATATTAGGGGAAGGCGTATCCCAGTAATCCCCTTTTAGAAAAAATGGGGAGTGTGCATTATACTGACTCTATGCAAAATAGGGTTGGTCTCCAATTTTCCAGGGCTGCTTTTTTTTTTTCTCTTTTTTTTTCAGCCCGCTTTACAACACCGGCCTCTAAAAATTGCTAAGTGTTTATCATGATAGCATGCTAAACGTTTCTACTAGTACTCCAGGGCTGCTTTTTATTCCCACCCCAGCCCTGCTGCAGCTTCCTAGTAAGCATCAGTTGTCAATGGTGAGGTTCCTCACATGGAGTTGCGATTCTCATAAGATTACTATATCTCTATGATAGCCAAGAGGTGACCAAACAGCTTAATGCATTTCATCTGCATACAAACACTTTCTAAAGAGGAAAGAGAATTGCACTGATTCTCTTTGATCAGTCACCCAAGTGACTTAATATATAACCAATTATAATTTTATTGTTTTATATATACTTTCATAATAACTATCTTATCGTAAGTCTGCTTGGTATATTTGTTTTTGAAGCCTGTCAGATACAGACAATGTGCGACAAATAACTAATTTGAATTATAAAGAGAGTGAGTACAGTCCATATCTATCTATCTATCTATCTATCTATCTATCTATCTATCTATCTATCTATCTATCTATCTATCTATCTATCTATCTATCTATCTGTCTGTCTGTCTATCTATAGATCTATTAGGAATTCCCATTGTTGACATGAGATAATCTATGGTCTGGCTGAAGAAACAGGTAGTGCACTATACAAACAGCTACACTATATGGCCAAAAACAAAATGTATGCTTACCTTATAAATACTTTAATTTCAGAATGTTGATGGTCCACAGTCCTCCATAACATATGAGATATATTTCCCGCCACTAGGAGAAGGTCAAGATCCCATATCAGATCTTAAAATCCCTCCCACCTCTCATCTTTCTATAATTTAACGTATAGCTGAGTATAGAATCAGAAACATGTAGGTAGGAAAGACAAAGCAGGGTCAGTAGAGGTGTCATTAGAACTGAAACCGAAGCTTTAAAACGGGCGAAGACGGTGGACCATCATCATTCTGAAAGAAAATAATTTATCAGGTAAGCAGACATTTTGTTTACTTTTGTAAAATGATGATGGTCCACAGTCCTCATAACATATGGTATTAAAGGGACAGTAAACTTACAATATAATGTTATATAATTCTGCTCCTAGTGCAGAATTATATAACATTATCTTAGCTGTAACTTCATAAATTAAAAGCATTGCCAGTTTTTTTTAGTGTAATGGTGGACTCCGCTCCAGGCTCTACTGAGCAGGTCTTGGATTTCCAAAGCACTTTGCTGGCTTGCTGGCTAGTCACAGCACTTCCGATCGCTCTACTGGACTAAATGTAGCTTGCTCTGGTCTAGTAGTGGCAGCGAGCTACATTCAGTCCAGTGGCGCGATCAGGCGTGCTGTGACTAGCCAGCAAGCCCACAAAGTGCTTTGGAAATCCAAGATCTGCTCAGTCGAGCCTGGAGCGGAGTCCAACTTTACACTAAAAAAAACTGTCAATGCTTTTCATTTATGAAGTTACCGCTAAGATAATGTTATATAATTCCGCACTAGGTGCATAATTATATAACATTATTTTGTAAGTTTACTGTCCCTTTAATACCTAAGCCGATGGTCTATGTTACAGAAAGGGTAAGACAATTTTTCTGGCAGTTCTTATTTAGCCAACTCTGCGGCCTGAAGGGCTTTCCTTCCAAAAAAGCTGCTTTCAAAAAAGCAAAATTTCAAAGCGATAAAATCTGAAAAAAAGTATGCAGAGAAGACTTTGCAAATCTGCCCCAAAGATGCATAGTTGAATGTTTTAAAAGTGCTTCAAATGCCCTCAAAATAAAGGGCATTATAGTTTTTAATTTAAAAAAAAAAATGCATTTGTTTTAATTAAAAACAACTGCACTAGGCAGTGTTTGTGGTCTAAACTTGGTGGGAGTGGTGTGTTAGAAAGAAAATAAAAAAGTGCCTTTACATTTTGGTCTATGGTAACTGTGTGTTCCCAGTAAAAATAAATGCATATGCTTATATACATTTATACTTATGTGTTAATATGTGTATATACACATAAATATATATGTATATAAGCATATATATATATTTTAAAAAGCTGCGGCATCAGAATGAGGCTCCCAAAGGCGCCTATGGAAGCGCACTCTCATGAGCGCAATGCAAACTCAAGCTCGCATTCACATTGCAATTGACTTGCAATACCAGCGCACATTATCGTGCAATATTTAGTGCTCCACTTGTAATCTGGTCCCAAGAGTTTTGAGTGCAGTTGGGGAAAAACATGCTCTATGGTAAATACATTTAAGATTAATATTATTTGTATTATTGTAATGAAACTATTGTTATATTTTCAGCGTTAAAATGACATGAAACTGAAACGTTTTCCTTCATGATTCAGATAGATCATACAATTCTAAACAACTTTCAAATTTACTTGTATGATCTAATTTCCTTACGCCTAGATTTAGAGTTTTGCGGCCAAAGGGGTGCGTTAGCTACGCATGCTTTTTTTCCCCCGCACCTTTTAAATACCGCTGGTATTTAGAGTTCACAGAATGGCTTGGTTTTCAGTGCGTTAGGCTCCAAAAAGGGTACGTAGAGCATAATTTAACGCCACTGCAACTCTAGATACCAGCGGTACTTACGGACGCGGCCAGCCTCAAAAACGTGCTCGTGCACGATTCCCCCATAGGAAACAATGGGGCTGTTTGAGCTGAAAAAAAAACTAACACCTGCAAAAAAGCCGCGTTCAGCTCCTAACGCAGCCCCATTGTTTCCTATGGGGAAACACTTCCTACGTCTGCACCTAACACTCTAACATGTACCCCGAGTCTAAACACCCCTAACCTTACACTTATTAACCCCTAATCTGCCGCCCCTGCTATCGCTGACCCCTGCATTTTATTATTAACCCCTAATCTGCCGCTCCGTACACCCCCGCCACCTACATTATCCCTATGTACCCCTAATCTGCTGCCCCTAACACCGCCGACCCCTATATTATATTTATTAACCCCTAATCTGCCGCCCCCGTCGCCTCCTCCTAACTACACTTATTAACCCCTAATCTGCCGACCGGACCTGAGCGCTACTATAATAAATGTATTAACCCCTAATCCGCCTCACTCCCGCCTCAATAACCCTATAAGAAATAGTATTAACCCCTTATCTGCCCTCCCTAACATTGCCGACACCTAACTTCAAGTATTAACCCCTAATCTGCCGATCAGAGCTCACCGCTACTCTAATAAATTTTTTAACCCCTAAAGCTAATTCTAACCCTAACCCTAACACCCCCCTAAGTTAAATATAATTTTATTCGGAATTAAGGTAGGAAAATTCTGATTGGCTGATGGAATCAGCCAATCAGAATCAAGCTCAATCCGATTGGCTGATCCAATCAGCCAATCAGATTGAGCTCGCATTCTATTGGCTGTTCCGATCAGCCAATAGAATGCGAGCTCAATCTGATTGGTTGATCGGATCAGCCAACCGGATTGAACTTGATTCTGATTGGCTGATTCCATCAGCCAATCAGAATTTTCCTACCTTAATTCCGATTGGCTGATAGAATCCTATCAGCCAATCGGAATTCGAGGGACGCCATCTTGGATGACGTCCCTTAAAGGAACCGTCATTCGTCGGGAAGTCGTCGGAAGAAGAAGATGGGTCCGCGGTGGAGGTCTTCAAGATGGAGCCTGTCGTCATCGGATGAAGATAGAAGATGCCGCTTGGATCAAGATGGTTGCCGGTCCGGATCGCCTCTTCTTCCCGGATAGGATGAAGACTTTGGAGCCTCTTCTGGACCTCTTCAGCCGCCGGATGATGGATGTCTAGCCCCCGCTTGGGTTGGATGAAGATTTCGGAGCCAGGACCGATCGGTGATACCCGGCGAGGTGAAGATAAGGTAGGAAGATTTTCAGGGGCTTAGTGTTAAGTTTATTTAAGGGGGGTTTGGGTTATATTAGGGGTATGTGGGTGGTGGGTTTTAATGTTGGGGGGGTATTGTATGTTTTTTTACAGGCAAAAGAGCTGAATTCTTTGGGGCATGCCCCACAAATGGCCATTTTCAGGGCTGGTAAGGTAAAAGAGCTTTGAACTTTTTTAATTTAGAATAGGGTAGGGCATTTTTTTATTTTGGGGGGCTTTGTTATTTTATTAAGGGGCTTAGAGTAGGTGTAATTAGTTTAAAATTTTTGTAAGATTTTTCTTATGTTTGTAAATATTTTTTTATTTTTTGTAACTTAGTTCTTTTTTATTTTTTGTACTTTAGTTAGTTTATTTAAATGTATTTATTTGTAGGTATTGTATTTAATTAATGTATTGATAGTGTAGTGTTAGGTTTAATTGTAGGTAATTGTAGGTATTTTATTTAATATATTTATTGATAGTGTAGTGTTAGGTTTAATTGTAACTTAGGTTAGGATTTATTTTACAGGTGATTTTGTAATTATTTTAACTATTTTAGCTATTAAATAGTTCTTAACTATTTAATAGCTATTGTACCTGGTTAAAATAAATACAAAGTTGCCTGTAAAATAAATATAAATCCTAAAATAGCTACAATATAATTATAATTTATATTGTAGCTATATTAGGGTTTATTTTACAGGTAAGTATTTAGCTTTAAATAGGAATAATTTATTTAATAAGAGTTAATTTATTTTGTTAGATTTAAATTATATTTAATTTAGGGGGGTGTTAGTGTTAGGGTTAGACTTAGCTTTAGGGGTTAAAAAATTTATTAGAATAGCGGTGAGCTCCGGTTGGCAGATTAGGGGTTAATGTTTGAAGTTAGGTGTTGGCGATGTTAGGGAGGGCAGATTAGGGGTTAATACTATTTCTTATAGGGTTATTGAGGCGGGAGTGAGGCGGATTAGGGGTTAATAACTTTATTATAGTAGCGGTGCGGTCCGCTCGGCAGATTAGGGGTTAATAAGTGTAGGTAGGTGGCGGCGACGTTGTGGGGGGGAAATTAGGGGTTAATAAATATAATATAGGGGTCGGCGGTGTTAGGGGCAGCAGATTAGGGGTACATAAGGATAACGTAGGTGGCGGCGCTTTGCGGTCGGCAGATTAGGGGTTAATTATTGTAGGTAGCTGGCGGCGACGTTGTGGGGGGCAGATTAGAGGTTAATAAATATAATATAGGGGTCGGCGGTGTTAGGGGCAGCAGATTAGGGGTACATAAGTAAAACGTAGGTGGCGGTCGGCAGATTAGGGGTTAAAAAAATTTAATCGAGTGGCGGCGATGTGGGGGGGCCTCGGTTTAGGGGTACATAGGTAGTTTATGGGTGTTAGTGTACTGTAGAGCACAGTAGTTAAGAGCTTTATGAACCGGCGTTAGCCCAAAAAGCTCTTAACTACTGACTTTTTTCTGCGGCTGGAGTTTTGTCGTTAGAGTTCTAACTCTCACTCCAGCCACGACTCTAAATACCGGCGTTAGAAAGATCCCATTGAAAAGATAGGATACGCAATTGACGTAAGGGGATCTGCGGTATGGAAAAGTCGCGGCTGGAAAGTGAGCGTTAGACCCTTTCCTGACTGACTCCAAATACCAGAGGGCGTTAAAAACCAGCGTTAGGAGCCTCTAACGCTGGTTTTCACGGCTACCGCCCAACTCTAAATCTAGGCGTTAGTTATTTTGGCATCCTTTGTTGAAAAGTGTACCTAGGTAGGAGCTGGGAGCTAGCTGATGATTGCTGGATGCACATATTTGCCTCTTTTCATTAGTTTACTGATGTGTTCAGCTAATTCCCAATTGTGCATTGCTGCTCCTGACCTTCAACAAAGGATACTAAGAGAATGAAGCACAATTTATAATAGAAGTAAAAAAGTGAAAAGTTAAAAATATATGCTCTGTCTGATTCATGAACATTTTTTATAGCTTTATGTCTCTTTAATTGTCTGCAAACACACATAGATTTTAATATATATGGTCTATAATGCAAGTTCTTAATGTTTCTTCTATAGGGAATAACAGAAACTAATATTTTGTTCTCTTCCTGTAAATCTCATTCACTCTTGCTGCACTAAATCTTGGTCATTTATATTTGCTTAATGAGAGAGATCATTTGATTAAAACCAAGGACTACACCTCAAGCACCTTTGGTATAACTGAGATATTATTGGGTGGAGTTGTTAAGGCTTTTACTTATACAGTAATAAAATCTGATTTCCCCAGTAAGTAACAGTTGGAGACTTTTGCTGCCCACAAGTCTACCATAGTCCGTCATAAACAAAAATTGTTCTAGATGTCTATCAATCCTAACATGAGATGGAGGCGATTAGAGATAGTCTTGTTGGGATACCTCATGCTATTTTCAACATTTTATCCTCAAACCTCCAATGGTGAGTCAAATTTTTATTTTTAAATATATTCTAAAATTGTCTACTTATTAAGGACTACATTACAAGTGGAGCGCAAAATTGCGCTTTTGCGAGCACGATATTTCCGCTCCACTCATTAATACCAGTGTACGCAAATGTCTGCTGGTATTACAAGTTAAGCACAATGCGGATGTGACCTTGCCTTTTGCTCACGATAACGCGTCTACATAGGCTCCAATGGGAACCTTGTTTTCATGCCGTGAGACACGCAGTGTCGGGGGGGGCAAGTCGCACAGCATTGGGCAGCAAATTAAAATTATATATATGTATTTGCTTACATACATATATATATGTATGTGTTTATATGTGTATATACACATATTAACACATACATATATATGTATATAAGCATATATATGTATATAAGCATAAGTATAATTAAAGTAAAAACACAGTCCCCATAGACTTCAATGTAAAGGCACTTTTCAGTGCTGTTTTTTTTCTTCTAACACCCCCCAACCCTTTTTTTTTTTTACAAAAAAAAAATAAAGATGCTCATAATTTTTATTTAATGAAAGGAACTGTACACTACTTTATTTTGAGGGCAATTGGGTCACATTTTTTTAATTAACCAAAGGTCTGATCTAAGCGCAATTAACCCGCCAATTGTAATGGCTGGTTATTTACAGTGCGCCCAACATTGAAATAGCACTCAACTTGTAATCTAGCACTAAACCTTTGCTAACTAACTTTTCACAAGAACTTATATCTACAAAGTTAGAGACCGATTTTTTTGGAACTTCCAATACCTTCAAATTCCAAAAGAGATCTGTTTTTAGTGATATAAGTGCAATAACATGTTTTGAATATAAAAAAATCTGTGCTCATGTTTGGATCAGTTCAAAAATAATTTCACTCAAATTTGAATTCATATGAGATTTTTAAATTCAAATCTATGCTTTCTAAGCAGCTTACTGAATCCATGTGCTTATGATATTTTGATATAAGACAACTGTTAGGAAATATTTGATTATTTTATGGAATTAATATTTCACTAATTCAAGCCTACTTTTTTTTCTTCAGAGGGTGGGATCATAATTAGAAAAATAGAAAACATTTTAGTATTATGAGATACCTAGTTATAAAAAAAAATGATTTCTATTTATTTGTTTATTTTTTATTTGCAGAAAATACATATTTAATGTGGTAAATATCTGATCACCTTATCTAACATAGTAACATAGTAGATTAGATTGAAAAAAGTCAGAAGTCCATCAAGTTCAACCTATACAAATCAATATATTTACAAAAATGCTTCAGTTGAGCTTAAATTAATTAATTAAAAAGGTGACCCATTTAACAGAACTATTATTAACTTTTTTTTTTTTTAATATGCAACAGATTAAAATAATCTTATTTGGACAAAATAGTTCCTTCTCCACCCTACAAGTAACCAACACTTATAAATTAACCTTAACAATGAATCTAGGTTTACCATATTGTTTCAGCGTGACAGAAAAATTATTTTATATAAAATTTATAGGGTCTGACTCAATACTATATGGGCTGACGTTAGCTGAAAGGGATTTGCATTTCTTCAAAGAAAGATGGTTTAAATCTGTATAGCTTAGAGGAGAAAAGAAAATAGGCTGATATGAAAGAAACCTTCAAGTATATTAAGGCACTTATTAAAGCTGAGGCTGTATTTATTTTTCACAAAATGAGAACAAGGGGTCGTAATGTGTGGAAATGGGTGGTTGATTCATGGAATACATTTCCACAAGAGGTGGTAATGACAAACACTGTGGAAGACTTCAAGAATGCCTGGGATAAGCATAAGGCTATCCTGCATACTAATTAATGCCTGGGATAAGCATAAGGCTATCCTACATACTAATTAATGACTGGGATAAGCATAAGGCTATCCAACATACTAATTAATGCCAGGGATAGGCATAATGCTATCCTACATACTAATTAATGCCTGGGATAAGCATAATGCTATCCTAAGTACAAATAAATGCCTGGGATAAGCACAAGGCTATCCTACATACTAATTAATGACTGGGATAAGCATAAGGCTGTCCTACATACTTATTAATGCCTGGGATAAGCATAAGGCTATCCTACATACTAATTAATGCCTGGGATAAGCATAATGCTATCCTAAGTACAAATAAATGCCTGGGACAAGCACAAGGCTATCCTACGTACTAATTTATGACTGGGATAACATAAAGCTATCCGAAGTACTAATTAATGCCTGGGGTAACATAAGGCTATCCTAAGTACTAATTAATGTCTGGGATAACATAAGGCTATTCTACAAACTAATTAATGCCTGGGATAAGCATGATGCTATCCTACATACTAATTAATGCCTGGGATAAGCATAAGGCTATCCGAAGTACTAACTAATGCCTCTGATAAGCATAAGGGTATCCTACATACTAATTAATGACTGGAATAAGTATAGGGTTATCCTACATAATAATTAATGACTGGGATAAGCATACGGCTATCCTACATACTAATTAATGACTGGAATAAGCATACGTTTATCCTACATACTAATTAATGACTGGGATAAGCATAAGGCTATCCTACATACTAATTAATGACTGGGATAAGCATAAGGCTGTCCTACATACTAATCAATGCCTGGCATAAGCATAAGGCTATCCAACATACTAATTAATGCCTGGGATAAGCATAAGGCTATCCTACATACTAATTAATGCCTGGGATAAGCATAAGGCTATCCTAAGTACTAATAAATGCCTGGGATAAGCACAAGGCTATCCTACGTACTAATTTATGACTGGGATAAGCATAAGGCTATCCTACGTACTAATTAATGCCTGGGGTAACATAAGGCTATCCTAAGTACTAATTAATGTCTGGGAAAACATAAGGCTATTCTACAAACTAATTAATGACTGGGATAAGCATAATGCTATCCTACATACTAATTAATGCCTGGGATAAGCATAAGGCTATGCAAAGTACTAACTAATGCCTCTGATAAGCATAAGGCTATCCTACATACTAATTAATGACTGGAATAAGTATAAGGTTATCCTAAATACTAATTAATGACTGGGATAAGCATAAGGCTATCCTAAATACTAATTAATGACTGGGATAAGAATAAGGCTGCCCTTCATACTAACCAATGCCTGGCATAAGCATAAGACTATCCTACATACTAATAAATGCCTGGCATAAGCATAAGACTATCCTACATACTAATAAATGCCTGGGATAAGCATAAGGCTATCCTACATACTAATTAATGACTGGGATAAGCATAAGGCTATCCAAAGTACTAATTAATGCCTGGGGTAACATAAGGCTATCTTAAGTACTAATTAATGCATGGGATTACATAATGCTATCATACATACTAATTAATGCCTGGGATAAGCATTAGTCTATCTGAAGTACTAATGAATGCCTCTGATGAGCATAAGGCTATCCTAAGTAGTAATTAATGCATGGGATAAGCATAACGCTATTCTACATACTAATTAATGCCTGGGATAAGCATAGTGCTATCCTACATACTAATTAATGACTGAGATAACCATAAGGCTATTCCACATACTAATTAATGCCTGGGATAAGCATAAGGCTATCCTACATACTCATTAATTTGTGGGATAAGCATTAGGCTGTCCTACATACTAATTAATGCCTGGGATAAGCATTAGGGTATCCTACACACTAATGAATCGTATATTTTATAGGAAATATGGTCGACTTGATGGGCCTATGGCTTTTATTTGCAGTCAAAAAGCATATTTGCATGTGTTCTAACTGATGAACCTTAAAATTTGGATCTTTTTCTTTTTTTTTCTGAACTATCAGAGCTTTTGACAGATTAGTATTGTTTAAATCATTCATTGACCTTAAATATTAAAGGGGATACCCAAAAGGATATTTTGAAAAGGCATACCTAGGTAAGCTCAGTAGCAGCAATACACTACTGGGAGAGAGCTTTTGATTTTTGGCTACACATTTGTGCCTCTTGTCATTGGCTCTGCAGATGTATTCAGCTAGCTCCCAGTATTGCATTGCTGCTCTGGACCTAACATAATTATAGTGCAATAATAAAGTAATATAACACATTAAAATCATTTTCTTTTCCCCTTACATGTCCCATTGATAAAGCATATTTTAAGAATACTTCTAATCAAAATTGAAATCTTCTGAATTGAATTTCAGCTTCCACTAGAATTTCCCATTTTTTTTTTTAATATGCAACAGATTAAAATAATCTTATTTGTACAAAATGTTTCCTTCTCCACCCTACAAGTAACCAATATCTAATCATGATTTTATAACTCCACAACCAATACTTATAAATTAACCTTAACAATGAATCTAGGTTTACCATATTGTTTCAGCGTGACAGAAAAATTATTTTATATAAAATTTATAGGGTCTGACTCAATACTATATGGGCTGACGTTAGCTGAAAGAGATTTGCATTTCTTCAAAGAAAGATGGTCTAAATCTGTATAGCTTAGAGGAGAAATGAAAATAGGGTGATATGAAAGAAACCTTCAAGTATATTAAGGCACTTATTAAAGCTGAGGCTGTATTTATTTTTCACAAAAAGAGAAGAAAAAGGGGTTGTAATTTGTGGAAATGGGTGGTTGATTCATGGAATACATTTCCACAAGAGGTAGTAATGACAAACACTGTGGAGGACTTCAAGAATGCCTGGGATAAGCATAAGGCTATCCTGCATACCAATTAATGCCTGGGATAAGCATAAGGCTATCCTACATACTAATTATTGACTGGGATAAGCATAATGCTATCCTACATTCTAATTAATGACTGGGATATGTATAAGGCTACCCTATATACTAATTAATGACTGGAATAAGCATAAGGCTATCCTACATACAAATTAATGCCTGGGATAAGCATAAGGCTATCCTACATACTAATTAATGACTGGGATATGAATAAGGCTACCCTACATACTAATTAATGCCTGGGATAAGCATAAGGCTATCCTGCGTACTAATTAATGCCTGGGATAAGCATAAGGCTATCCTACATACTAATTATTGACTGGGATAAGCATAAGGCTATCCTACATTCTAATTAATGACTGTGATAAGTATAAGGCTATCCTACATACTAATTAATTACTGGAATAAGCATAAGGCTATCCTACATACAAATTAATGACTGGGATAAGCATAAGGCTATCCTACATTCTAATTAATGACTGGAATAAGCATAAGGCTGTCCTACATACTAATTAATGACTGGGATATGTATAAGGCTACCCTACATACTAATTAATGCCTGGGATAAGCATAAGGCTATCCTGCGTACTAATTAATGCCTGGGAAAAGCATAAGGCTATCCTACATACTAATTATTGACTGGGATAAGCATAAGGCTATCCTACATTCTAATTAATGACTGGGATAAGTATAAGGCTATCCTACATACTAATTAATGACTGGAATAAGCATAAGGCTATCCTACATACAAATTAATGACTGGGATAAGCATAAGGCTATCCTACATTCTAATTAATGACTGGAATAAGCATAAGGCTGTCCTACATACTAATTAATGCCTGGGATAAGCATAAGGCTATCCTACATACTAATAAATGCCTGGAATAAGCACAAGGCTATCCTATGTACTAATTTATGACTGGGATAAGCATAAGGCTATCCTAAGTACTAATAAATGTCTGGGATAAGCATAATGCTATCCTACATAGAAATGAATGCCTGGGATAAGCATTAGTCTATCTGAAGTACTAATTAATGCCTGTGATAAGCATAAGGCTATCCTAAGTACTAATTAATGCATGGGATAAGCATAACGCTATTCTACATACTAATTAATGCCTGGGATAAGCTCTCACTGGCCTTAACCTCTTCGTGACCAGAGCACTTTTCCATTTGTTGACCGTCTGGGACCAGGGCTATTTTTGCATTTCTGTGGTGTTTGTGTTTAGCTGTAATTTTCCTCTTACTCATTTACTGTACCCACACACACTATATACCGTTTTTCTCGCCATTAAATGGACTTTCTAAAGATACCATTATTTTCATCATATCTTATAATTTACTATAAAAAAATATATAAAATATGAATAAAAAAATGGAAAAAAACCAACACTTTTTCTTACTTTGACACCCAAAATCTGTTCCATATCTACAACCACCAAAAAACACCCATGCTAAATAGTTTCTAAATTTTGTCCTGAGTTTAGAAATACCCAATGTTTACATGTTCTTTGCTTTTTTTGCAAGTTATAGGGCAATAAGTACAAGTAGTACTTTGCTATTTCCAAACCATTTTTTTCCAAAATTAGCGATAGTTACATTGGAACACTGATATCTGTCAGGAATCCCTGAATATCCCTTGACATGTATATATATTTTTTTTTAGAAGACATCCCAAAGTCTTGATCTAGGCCCATTTTGGTATATGTCATGCCACCATTTCACTGCCAAATGCGATCAAATAAAAAAAAAAGTTCACTTTTTCACAAACTTTAGGTTTCTCACTGAAATTACTAACAAACAGCTTATGCAATTATGGCATAAATGGTTGTAAATGCTTCTCTGGGATTCCCTTTGTTCAGAAATAGCAGACATATATGGCTTTGACATTGCTTTTTGGCAATTAGAAGGCCGCTAAATGCCGCTGCGCACCACACTTATATTATGCCCAGCAGTGAATGGGTTAATTAGGTGGCTTGTAGGGTTAATTTTAGCTTTAATGTAGAGATCAGCCTCCCACCTGACACATCCCACCCCCTGATCCTTCCCAAACAGCTCCCTTCTTTCCCCTACCCCACAATTGTCCCCGTCATCTTAAGTACTGGCAGAAAGTCTGCCAGTACTAAAATAAAAGACTTTAAAAAAAAATAAAAAAAAAATAATTATAATTATGTAGCTCTGATGGACCCCCTAAGCCCCCAACCTCCTGGATCTCCCCCAAACAGCTCTCTAACCCTCCCCCCACTACCTATGTGCTGCCATCTTGGGTACTGGCAGCTTAAAAAGGGACACTGAACCCACATTTTTTCTTTTGTGATTCAAATAGAGCATGAAATTTTAAGCAACTTTCTAATTTATTTATATTATCAATTTTTCTTCGTTCTCTTGCTATCTTTATTTAAAAAGCAGGGATGTGATGCATAGGAGCCGGGCCCATTTTTGGTTGAGAATCTGGGTTATGTTTGCTTATTGGTGGGTAAATGTAAGCCTCTAATAAGCAAGCACTATCCTAAAATAGGCTGGCTACTAAGATTTACATTATTGCTTTTAAAATAAAGATAGCAAGAGCACAAAGAAAAATTGATAATAGGAGTAAATTAGAAAGTTGCTTAAAATTGCATGAGCTATCTGAATCACACAAAAAAAATGTGGGTTCAGTGTCCCTTTAAGCTAACAGAGAGTAGGTATAAAAGCTAATAGGGGCTAAAGCTCTGATTGTCCTCCAGTAGTGCAAAGTGTTGTACAAGGAGAGGAAACACTTTGAAATTTTAATATAAAAAGGTTTATATACATGTAGTACGACTTTGGAATATACTTTCAATATTTATTGAGTCCCGTTATCTAGAGATGTGCATTTTGGGATTCAGGCGAATGCAAATTTGTCTAAATTTTGCTGATTCATCGAATGGTCCAATACACAAACAGTCGAATACCTCATTGGATGAAACAGACGAAAAACAAATGGATGCTTGACAAAACCAATTTAATCTTTTGTGTGTTTGTAGCCAGGTGCAGGAAGGGGTGGAAGGAGTTATATTGTTTGCCGAATCAAGCCTTAACCTATCATAGACCTAGATTACAAGTTGTGCGGTATGGCTTTGCCGCTGAAAATTTGGCCCTTGCGTGCGGAATAGTCAGCTCACCAGTATTACAATTTGCACGGTATGACTATTCCGCAAGTGTTTTTGCCTATACCGCAACGATCCATTCCGCACTCAAAAAATGGCCTTTGAGTGTGGAATGTTAAGCTCATCCGTATTACAAGTTGTGCGGTCAGGCTATTCCGCTAGCGCTATAGCTTATACCGCAATGATCCATTCCACAATCAAAGACCTGTAGTTATGGATTTTGCAAAAAAAAAATGTTTCACAAAACTCATAAGAAAAATGTTACAAAGTACACTAACACACATAAACTACCTATTAACCCCTAAACTGCCACCCCTGCATCGTAAATACTATAATAAACCTATTAACCCCTAATCTGCCACCCACCCACCCACATCGCCAACACTAAATAAACCTATTTTTTTCATTTTTATAATTTTTATTGAGGTTGTGTGATGTGAACAACATTTATGGATTACCATAAACAGGATTGACCAGAAAAAAGAAAACGAAAAAATCAGGTTGACAATAGCCAATGATATAATTAAAATCACTACATAATGTTATAGTAAACAGGCATTAGAAACCTCCATTTTATATTATTTCTATAGTAATTTCCTCACTTGACATAGTAGGCCACTTTTGGGCCTAAGAAGACTCATGTAAACCAGAGGAGGAAAGTTGACATTTAAGGTGGTCACTTTTGGACCAGAGTAGTAAATATTAGCGATTGATATAGCAGATAAGTGTTAAATTAATAATAGTGTTATGGGCAAGAATGATGTTTAAATGTAAAAAGGACACTGCTGAACCATCTATTTAAGTAACACCATAAAGGCTAAGCGGTGCATAATATTGTAATTAATAAAAGTTATACATATACTGAGGTTTTCTAGTGTTATCTGGTATGAAAGTATAAACTTGTATATATCTAAATGTAAGGGAGTTAACTAGCAAATATGTACAGGCGTGATAGAACATTAGCACCTTCTTAAGTAATGGGTATGGAGTGCAGATGTTGGTAACCACTAGTGCAAAGGATACAAATTATATAGCTCAGAATTAATATAGGCTTAGGTTTACTATTTAGTTATTTAGGAAAGCTAAAAAGCTATGTCAAATATTGTGCTAGGACCTCCAAATAGGGCAAGTGTAAAGAAATGCTGACATATTCTAAGTTCTCAAACATGGAAAGATGCCACTTCAGTTAGATTTTCTCCTAGGTTCTGGATATATGGTAATGCGTTGTACCAGGATGAGAATAGTTTTTAAATGTAAGGCATCTAGTAGGTGAATACTATTTGGGTGCCACACAATATGCCACCTGGGTATAAATCTTGGCAAGGCTTTTGACCTGCTGTCCCGGCCGCAGACAGCAGGCTCACAGGTTGAAACCTAGTGGCATAAACAGACCCTAAAGTGGCATAAGCAGCCACTGTTGTCTAAGGCGCTAGTAACCTAGGAGGTCTAGGAAATATACATAACTTATAAGATCAAACAGGTTTATAGTATATACCAATAAGACTTTAGGAGAGAGAGCCCCCTTCTGTATTATCCTGCATTATGGAGTATATAACATTACAACAATACAAACCCATCCCAGAAGTAACAATCCCCGACTATATACATTCATTTAAACAGAAAGATCGATGTAAGCAAACAGTGGTAACTTAGAAAATAAGTGAGTGAAGAGGGACTATCAACCACTCTCAATTAGTAAATATACATTTTCAGGCAAATTATAACTGCGTAGTTACTCAAGGTTGTGGTTCAGCCTAAAGGCACCATATGAACAAAGAGCTGCATATCCACAGTCCATACGTATCGGTGTGAAGTTTAGGAGTCCCCCAAACATCCAGCCTTGTCGCCATCATTAAGGTGAAATGGTCCATATAAAACTTATGTTTCTCCCAATGAGGAAAAGCAAGTATACCAGTTAGATCTTAGCGGTTGATTAGGGCAGGTTGTGGCTGGGTGTAGTTAATTTTTAGAGCATTCAAGTTACTACTAAACCTGCAGTGTTAATCTCTTGCCAGATCGGGCAGTATGAAAGTTTAGCCGATCTCGGTCTTGTTCTGCTACAATGTGACATCTGGCTTATTGGTAGAGGGGGCCTGTACAGGACTCTGTCTCTGGCGAGCATCGCATCTGCCTTCCATAGCGAGAGTCCTCAGTCCCACTGGGCCAAAAGACCCGAATCGTTAATGTGCTATTGATGAGGTCAGATATTCCGTACGGCCCATCAGCTGGCTTTGGAATTGAGAGTTCTCTGAGGTAATAGTAGATAGAGCCGATCTGTTGTTCACCTTATCACTTGTTGGCAAAGAGCTTCTCTGTACTGCGTCATGTGGGCTATCTTTGTGACTTTCGTCAGTGTTGTGCAACTCCTGGGATGGGGTCAGTGCACATATAACCCCCTGCTCAGATGGTGGATTCAGTGAAAAACACTCGCCAATTAACTTGTGGAGTCGTTGATGGTGATCCTCAAGCAGCGCTAGCACTGCTTTTTCCAACGCTTGCTCCTCCATGGTAGTTTCTGCTTAGAGTATAGTGGAGGGTTTTGGCAAATAACATTAGAATTGCGCAATGGAGTAAAGTGCCCTTTTCTATACACGAGGCCCAGTGATTGCTCCTTCAAGCAGCTATCCTATTACAGGATGTCTTAACCCCAGAGTTTGGGGGGGGTAATTTTGCGGAAGCCCCAGACCTATGCTTTAGCTCTAACACAGGGTTTACTTCTTAAGATCGTCATGGCTAGTTGCAAAATGGCTTCCAAGCCTGTGAAAGAGCCTGTCACACATCTGTCTCAAAGAACATAGGCAGAAACACGGTTGAATCTTCAATACTGAGCATCTGTCAGTTCCCGGCTTTGAAAATGTTCACAAATGTGCAGAAAATAGTATAATTACTGTAGAAAACTTAAAAAGTCTCACAAACTCCGGGAGCTTCACAGAGACGCATCTTGCCTCTTTGAGAGTAGGCTCTGCCCCCTAAATTAACCTATTAACCCCCAATCCGCCGCCCACACACATTGCCACTACCTAAATCAAAGTATAAACCCCTAATCCGCCGACTCCCCTAAATTAAAGTATTAACCCCTAAACCACCGACCCCCCACATCGCTACTACTAAAATAAATATATTAACCCCTAAACCACTGACCCCCAACATCGCTACTACTAAAATAAACCTATTAATCCCTAAACCGCCAACCCCCACATTGCGACACCCTAAATAAACCTATTAAACCCCTAAACCACTGCCCCCCGCATTGCATAAAAAGTTCTAAGGCTTAAAAGATATGACGTGTCTAAATATGTATATATATATATATTATGAAGAAATAGGAGAAGCGCAAAAACTTGAAAAATGTATTTAGATCAGGTACAATAACAAAACATAGTAACTTACACTGAAGTAAGCTTGAACAATCCCCAGTCACAACAGGATTAACAGCAATAACAGTCTGAGCCTCACTCAATACACTCGGCGTCTGAGTTCACACCACGCCGATTCACAGAGAACCGGCGTCTGACGTCACAAGTGATGGCAAGGATTCCGGAGCGTCCCCCTTCAGGCGCAATGCCTCTCAAACTGCTGGCGGTCAACGGATGTTTGACACAATGTCCCACAAACCCACAGCAATAACAGTCTGAGCCTCACTCAATACACTCGGCGTCTGAGTTCACACCGCGCCGAATCACAGAGAACCGGCATCTGACATCACAAGTGATGGCAAGGATTCTGGAGCGTCCCCCTTCAGGCGCAATGCCTCTCAAACTGCTGGCGGTCAACGGATGTTTGACACAATGTCCCACAAACCCTACGCGTTTCGTCCGTGTCTCGGCCTGACTTTTTCAAGGGTACCAATTTTAAAAACAAGTTGACCGCCAGCAGTTTTTGCGCTTCTATTTCTTCATAGTTTCTATCCTTATCTGGGTGATTTTTGGGAAAGATCACCTAACGAGAGGCGGCATCTATCTTGGAGTTCCAATTTGGACTATGACACATCTTTTTATCTACTATTGATGGGACTTTGAATCTAATTTTTTATGGACATTGGGTAATATTATACATATATATTTTGTTTGGTGTTTTTAGTTTTATTTTCATTTATCAATTTTTTCACTGTGAAATTATAGGATCTGTGTTTTTTTCTTTCCTTAGAAGTTTTGTTTAAATTAGTCTATTTGATTTTTTTCTTATTGTGACATATAATTATTACTGATACATTTATTTTTTTTTTACATTGTGTGTTGTTTAGCGCTGACTTTTATTCTGTTTTTATATATATATATATATATATATATATATATATATATATATATATATATATATATATATACATACATACATACAATCGATGAGTTAGCATGCGTCGGGTTTCGCTACACACACACACTTTTTAGTTTCAACTTGTAATTCCAGCGCAATTTTACGCTCAAACGAAAGCGCTAAATAGTGCGCCCCTTGTAATCTGGCCCTTAAGCTGTTAAACATTTTTTATTTCAAAGTGTTGAATGTCCCTTTAAAGGCTGATTACTCACTGGCCTATAAGCAGACTTCTGTTGCTTTATTAGTAAACAGTAACACACAACAAGCATAACACTAAAAATGTTTATTTTTCAGCACAGGCACGATTTAGAAAAAACATTAATGAATTTTTTTTTTTTTCTTTATTGAAACAAATAAAACAACAATACAGGTTACAACATTCGTTGAAAAGTACAATGAGGGGAACAATTTCAAATAAAATGGATTTTTTCTCAATACAATCTGATCCCCTTTGTTGTATCCACAGTACATGATATGATAGATTCCTACTGGTCGCTATATTGATTCTTGTAATATTGTAGCTCAATATCTCAGGGATCTCTGTAAACAGATTTATTCAGTTCTGTGTTAAACCTGTGATGTATTATGTACGTTACGTTATGTAGAATGGCAATATTCTTCCCATATAAAGTTCATTGCTAAAAAATCATCAAATCTTTTTGTAGTGTTGTAGTGATATTTTTCCATTGCTAACGTGTAAGTGACTAGTGAGCGCCATTCCTGAATTGTAGGAACTGCTGTTGATTTCCATTTCCGCGGTATCAGCCTTCTGGCACAATTAAGTAGTATAATTATGAGCCGTTGTCTCATTTTACATTTAATTTTTGGTATGTTATTATATAGAAATATGAGAGGATCTAAGGGTATCTCGATATTAATTACCTGTGTAATGGCCATGTGAATGTCTTTCCAATATTGGCCAATGTGAGGACAAGTCCACCAGATATGCTGGTAATTTCCCGCCTCCCCACATGTTCTCCAACATTTATTGTCCCTAAGCCCATAGATTGCAGCTATTTTGACTGGGTTTTTGTACCATCTGCATAGCAGCTTTATATTTGATTCTAGTTGTGCAGTAGATGATGTGTGTGAGCACATGTTGTTAAATATTCTTGCCCATTGTTTCGGGGTTATAAGAATTTGAAGTTCTTCAGACCATTTGTCTGTGTAAGGCGGAAGGCTTTTGGAGTGGTATTCTAGCAGTAATTTATATATTACCAAAAGTGATCCTTTTGAGTATATATCAGAACTACATATTGACTCAAAGGGAGATAAGGATCTACAGAACTGGGTGCGTTTGATATGTGTAGTAAGGTAGTGATTTAGTTGAAAATATCTAAACCACGGATCAAAATAGTTTCCAAATGTTTCTTGCAAAACATTCTTGGGTTTAAGGGATTTGTTATCCATGGCAAAACTACATGGTATAGTGTCTCTTAAATTTAAGTCCCTTACATATTGATTGTGGTTAAACCTCTGAGCTTCATGATTATATTTCAGGGGCGTTAAAGGGGATGGTGTGCTTGAAATCAATGGGAAGTTGATAAGGCATTTGTCCCATATTTTGAGTGTTAGTCTAGTTATTTCCGATGTAGATGGGCTTATGGTTCTGTGAATATGTGGTACTCAGCAGCTTGCTCCTAATTGTGTGTTTTGTGCCAGATCGTGATCCAGTCTTACCCATTCCTTATGAGTGCCATGTTTACACCAATCTATTATCCGTGTTAGTGTACACGCTATAAAGTAATAGTGCACATTCGGCATTCCCACCCCTCCTTGGAGTTTAGTACGATAAATGACATTTTTTGCAATTCTAGGGCGCTTGTTATTCCATAAGTAGGTGTTTAGCAAATTTTGAAGTTTATTTAGGAAGGATTTAGGTAGTGCGAGTGGAATAGTCTGAAAGATATATAGAATTTTAGGTAGGATAGTCATTTTTATGGCATGTAGTCTACCTAACCACGATAAGGTTTTGTTGTGCCAGGATTGTAGCTCTTTTTGTATCTTGTTCAAAAGGGGGGTATAGTTTGCATTAAACATTTGTTGAGGGTCGTTTGTAATGTTAATACCTAAATATTTTAAAGAGTGTTTCTGAAATTTTTACTGGTATGTTGATTGTATGTAGTTTAGTTCGGGCAACGGGGTCCCCACTCTCATAAATTCAGATTTTGAGGCGTTGATCTTAAAGTTAGATAGTCTACCATATATTTGAAGTTCATTGTGAAGTTCGGGCATTGAGGTGAGCGGGTTAGTTATGGATAATAAAATATCATCCGCATACAGTGAGATTTTGTAGTCTCTCTCATAGATAGTTATACCAGTAATACTTTTATTATTCCTTATTCTGGCTGCCAGGGCCTCCATTGCTAAGGCAAACAATAATGGGGATAAGGGGCATCCTTGCCGAGTGCCATTGTATATAGCAAAGGTTGGGGATATGGAGTCATTTAGTCTAATTTTTGCATTTGGGGTACTATATAGGGACATTATCTTAGATATAAATATGTCAGGGAAACCAAATTTGATCAGGATTTGTTCAAGAAAGGTCCAATTTAGACGATCAAAAGCTTTCTCCGCGTCCAGGGACGTGAAGATTGCGGAGACTTTTGCCTTTGATGCATAATCAATCAGTGTTTGTATTTTGATTATAATGGATTAGCTGGGGAAGTAATTTATTCAGCCTGTTTGCTATTATTTTGGCATATATTTTGGTATTGATATTCAGTAATGAAATGGGACGAAAATTAGCTGGTGTACCGGGAGTTTTGCCCGGTTTTGGCAGGACTATAATATATGCCGCTAACATTGAAGGGGGGGAGGGTTAGTAGGTGACATATTATTGTACAATTTGTGTGAAGCGGGAATAAGAATTGGGGCGAATGTCTGATAGTATTTGGCGGAAAACCCGTCTGAACCTGGACTTTTACCCGGCGACAATTCTTTTATGGCTGCCAAGATTTCGTTTGGGGTTATTATTGAGTCTAACGCTTCCCATTGTTCTAGGGAAATTGAGGGGAGTTGGCAGGAGTCTAAATATGTTTGAATATCTTCTTCAAAGTGTGTATCAGGTTCTGAGCCTTTATCTCGCAGTTTATAAAGAGTCGAGTAATATTTGTAAAACTGGTCTAGTATGTCTGGGGTTGTATTTACGGTAGTGTTGTGAGGGGACTTTAGTTCATGAATGAACGTTTTTAACCTAGCTCTCTTGAGATTTCTAGCCAGCATTTTCCCTGCTTTATTACTTTCGTGATAACATTTTTGTTTTATATTCATAGCTATTTTCTTATGTTCTAGGGCAAGGAATGTTTCTAATTGTTCTCTAATGCTACTTATTTCACTCAGAATTGAGGTGTTTTTGGGATCTTTCTTATGTGAGTAATCTAGTTGCCCCAATCTAGTGGTCAGTGTTGTATAGAGTTGTCTAGAAGTTGTTTGGAGATGTGCTTTATATTTTATAAATTCCCCTCTAAGAGTGCAATTATGAGCTTCCCAGACCACATATGGATCGTCTACTGAGTTGTTATTAATCTGGAAGTATTCTCCCATTACCTTAGAGAGCTGGTCTACAAAGGTTTGATGTGTTAGTAATGAATCGTCAAGTCTCCAAAGGAAGGGACTGGTAGGAGTGTTAGACCAATTGATTTGTACCGTAACTGCCGAGTGATCGGACCAGGATGTGGGAGTAATTGCGGAGCTAGTTATTAAGGAAAGACCTGCTTGATTTGTGAGTATATAATCTATTCTGCTGTAGGATTGCGAGGGGTGGGAGTAGAAGGTATAATCTTTTGTCAAAGGGTGTGAAAAACGCCAAATGTCATACAAATTATAATCCCTCAGAGCTTTTCATAAATAAGTCAAAGTGCGTTTTGATGTCCTAGGTTGGGGGTTGGAGGTGTCCATGGAAGGCTGAAAAGGGAAGTTGAAGTCGCCTCCAAGAAAAATTGGTCCTTTAGTGATGTCTAGTAATTTCCGGAACATTGCTTTAAAAAAATGGCATATGTTGAGTGTTAGGGGCATAAATATTAATTAATGTGATTGGTCTACCATACATTAGTCCTGCTATACCCAGAAATCTACCTTCACTATCTTTGACTATCTGTAGAACCGTGAAAGGGATATGTTTGCGGACTAAAATACTAAACCCCGCAATATTTGGTTGGTGCGGTATTGTGAAAGTGTTGTGTGTATTGTTTACTGAAATATTTGGGAATTTGTGTTTTTTTTTAAATGCGTCTTCTGCAAAAATAGTATGTCAGCTTTTTTCTTATATAAATTTGATAGAGCTTTCGACCTTTTACAAGGAGAGAGAAACCCTTTAACATTTTGAGTTAGTATGGTAATTGGAACTGTTGTTCGTTTAGTATTCATTGTATCAAATTACTGGGGTGATTCGCTCTTGTTTTGGACCTTACACATATAAAATAAGCACATTTCAGGTACTGGGACATTAATGTATCACTCGTCATCATAGGTAACCTGTATCTAGCAACATAACATAAATAACTGTTAATACAAAAATAACACATTTGTCCGGGCTTAAATAGCCTGGAATATAAGATGTAAACCATTAGCGCAGGCAGAATGACTACCTTTACACCAATGCAAATAGTTAACTGGGGGAAATAAATGTAAGCCTGTATTAAAAGTCATAGAGGCCTTGTCAACATATAACATAATTTAACGTACCAGAAAGTATAGTATATTATCAACACTTTTATCAAACTTTTAGTATAACTAAGGTGTTCAAAGAGTTCTTAAAAGTCAAAAGTTGGACTTTGTCTATTGTTAAGTTCCACAGACAGTCTCTGGGAGTCTTCTAATAGGTTGCAGTCATTCACAGATAGTGCAAATATACTCACGACACGAGTCCGGGGCTTATGACCAGAATTGCAGTCTGTATGCAGGTATCCTTCAGACTCTCAAAATGGGAGACTCATATGGAGTTGACGTCATTGTTGATGGTTGTAAGTCCCAAAGACCAGTTGTAGTTGAGGCGGATTAAGTTCCATAGCTGCGGGGGGCGTGTCCTAACCACCATCATGGCTGCTAGCATTTTTTGCACTGGCAAAGAAGAATCCTAAATATTTATTTGATATCAGCTATATACACTACTATTCGAGCTGGAAACCAGTAAATTATGAAACCTACAACCAACCGCAACGAATGATCCTACGTTCATACGTTCATAGTGCAGAAGACCCATCAGACCGGACTAACGGCAGACACGTTTTTGAAGGCCTTCACATCCTCACAACTAACAGAGTAAGCTAAAGTGTTAATATTGAGCTAGGCACGAGGACTAACTATGGCAATCAACAGCGATGAAAGCTACTGGACCATACAGAAAATGTTGGGAGAGCTGTCTCAGATGCTGGCAATGCCTTATACTAACCCAGCTAAGCCCCTCGCTATGTGCATGGAGGAAGAAGATGGCGACGATCCAGATCGGCAGTGGGATCTGGCGGCGCTCACAGAGCTCAGTTGTACCGAGGGGTCGGATACCCCAATAGCTCCGCTCCAGGTTCTGCAGCTTTTACATGGTGCCCCGACCTGCATAAGGGGGGATGTGATCGCCCCCCCGCTGCATGAAAATCTAGTTGAAGTGCAGGGCGCCAAGCTAATTAAAGTTCTTGACCGAGCTGCTGGACTCTTGCCTGAGACCTCGATAGTGAAAGTCTCCCCCATCCGGGCTAACACCATTGATCGGGGAACTCCATCCTCCCCTCACCAGAACGGAACTTTACTGAGGCTGACAAACCTGCTGTACCTGTCACTGAACGGCAAATTTTCTTGTAAGACTCTGGATGTAAAGATAGATAAATACATAACTATGCGAGGATCAAGGAGCATGGCTGTCTTTTCAGATCAAAATACCTGGTCTCCCTACCACAATTGGCCGACTATAAGTTACAGAGGACAATATCAGATCAGACATGGTATTGGCTAGATCTAAAAACATTACAGGACTGATACCTTGGTTTGATCTCCAGCCTTGTCGATAGGGTTATTATGATTTAGTATTCATGCTAGTATAAATATGTTTAATCCTAATATTAGGTCTTCTGGTTTATCTCTTTATGTTTTAGCTGATCTGTGTTATTCTAAAGGGCAGATAACAATCAGTACCCTCCACTTGCTATATATAAATTTATAATCTACCTTAGAGACCTCAGATTATTAAGCTTGTTTGTTTGCAAATGAGAGGTCACTAAGTGAATGGGCTTACTGTTTTTTCTCTCATCATTTGTACCCCTAAGTTCATAGTTGTAATTATTCTGTTCTAGTAAGATATTTATAAGCTGTATTTATGTCTTCGAGGGTGATATAGTTTATTTTTAAATCTCTAGGCAATTCAAGTCAGACGGCTTGTCTTTCTCCTATAACGGGAGTCTCCCCAGACATAGTTACATTCCTCTGTCTCTCGCTATTAATAGTTAGGTAGATTTGGTAGCCAAAGCTTATATGTCATATATAATGTTATAAATCTTTTCAGCGGCTACCCACACATAATTATCAAGTTGTGCATAATTATACCTATACTATATAACAACAATAATCTACTACACGCTCTACCTACTCACACGACATTTCCAGCAAGAGCTTTGATATATTTCAACGGCTATATCTTGTATATATGTAACTCCCCATATATCGGCCCATTTACTCAAAGTAATAGTCTACAGTATCCTCTTGGGTTTTATTTGCAGGTCCAGTTTACTCCTGATGATGCACGCTATACTCTTGTTTAATGTTACCTAAATGATGGGTATTATTATGGGTTTGAGTTAATCCTAATACACAAATAAGCGTTATTGACGCCTACAGTAACTTAATGTATATAGAATGTTATGATTATCTTCGTACACTTTCTAGCTTGAAGGTTTTGTCTGGTATATATCATCTCTAATCACTATAGCTCTTCCATGTTCGAATAGCCTATTGCCTATGTATGATCTCGGATGTTTTTGTTCCTGTGTCCATTATTACGCTCTGATATACCAGTATATAAGGTGTGTACTAAATCCAAGTCTTATCACTTACAAGCTTTTCCCTAGCTTTATATATGGAATATTACACTTAGAGTCTTCTCATCATACGTTGTCACTCAGCCTAGCTTGTAATGCATCTATGGCTGAGCCTCTCATAGACCACCCCTTACGATATGCCAACCATGCCCAATCCCTAACTTAGTAAGGTCCTAGAATACCCTTAGAGCTCTCCTTTACGAGATCACCCAATAGAAAACATTGGGAGTCAAGGGTTAAGTCACCACCTCTCTGCCATATATTACTTTATCTCATCACTTTTAAATATTATATATACTCAGCTCGACACGCCCCCTCCTCCCCTATAATATGAGCGGCTCTTGTCCGCTGACTTCTCCCCCACAAGCTATGGTCCAGGAGTGACCGATACATAAGACATATCCCCTTAGTACCCTCTGCTTAATCTTGATCATACAGAGGTCTTCCTCTGACGCCCTGGGGAACCTATGCTAGCTATAAAACTATAAAAGTGAAGTTGAATTTTGATTTGTCCATCTCTTCTCTCATGCCTCAATGCAATAAGTTATGTTATTGTGCTATGTATTTAATGTGGTTGTATTTAATCACTTGCTTTTGGACAAATTATGCCTGTTTTACTCCTGTTTGTTATTCTCACAACTTCAATAAAAATATATATTGGAAAAAGTTCCATAGCTGCTTAAGTTCCAACTGCTAATGCCCTTGTGGCTGCAGGACGCTTCTGTGGTTTAGCTGGAGTAAGGGACCAATTGTTTCGCATACGTTGTTGGTTGGTGTTTGGAGGTCCTGAGGTAGTTGGGTTGTTAAGTTCCGGTAGGTCTAGATGTAGTATTTCACCGAATTTTGCAGCTTCCGAAATGTCATCACATATCACTCTCCTATCTTCGGGAATAACTACAAGGTGAGTGGGAAATCCCCACCTATATGGTATATGTTTATTACGTAGGAGTTGTGTCAGTGGAAAAAATTCCTTACGCTTCTGCAGGGTTCTTTGCGATAAATCTGCGTAAAATTGTATCACTGTGCCTCTAAAACGAATAGGCTGATTTTTTCTGGATAAGTTAAGAATCTCTTCTTTATCCCTATAGTTTCTGAATTTAATAATGATATCCCTGGGTGGGGCTGAGTCTGGTGGTCTGGCTCTCAAGGCTCTATGAGCCCGATCCCACGGGATTTCTTCTTTAGATATAGTACCCTTTAGGTGATTAAACAGGGCAGGCAGGTATGTGGGTAGGTCTTTGGGTAGTACTGATTCAGGTACCCCCCTAATCCTTAGATTTTTCCTTCTACTTCTATTCTCTAGGTCCTCGATTTTAGAATGCAAGGCCTCGATAGTTGAAGTAACAGTGTCTGTTTGGGTTTGTAGACTATCTATATCTTCCCTCATAGTGTCATTATTTTCCTCAAGGGCTTCCACTCTAAACCCAATTGCAGTAATGTCTTGTTTTAGGTCCGCAAGTTCTTCACGGACACATGCCCGGACTATGTCTGCTATATCCTGTTTAGATGGAAGTGTTGACAATACATTTGAAGGGAATTTTTGTTAGGCTGTGGTTTAGACAGTTTGTCCGGTTTGGTATTTCTCTTAGAGGCCATTTGGTGTGTTAAAGACCCTTAAATTGTGTTGCATAAATTATTGTAATGAGGGCACTCCCCCACTTGGTTAAATATGCTGCTGAGCTGCAGTACGCAGTGAAATAATGTGAGGCTTGTAGCTTATGTGCTTATGGGTTAAGTGTAAAAAATAAATCCCTCTGCAGGGCCTTCAAAAGCATATAATATATCTTTATTTTATTCACAACCCAATCTGCATCTTTATAATTCCCTTGTTATCTGGGTAAAGCTTTCTCCTCTAATTATGGTTAAAGAGAGTTTTGTCCCTTGAGCACCCTCACTAGCAATATTACAGCACTATCTTATTTTGTTATAGTCCGCTGTTTACCTGTATATGACCAGTATCGTGTGGATTGTTTTCCACTTCGTCATGAGCATCCGCTCATGAAATCCGTTTTCCGACTGTGTAACTAACTTTTCTTTGTGGTCCGGGCTGTTTCCTTGAATGCGGTGTCTGCAGGTCTGCGCTTATGTCCGGGCTGCTTTCATTCTAGGCCGCCATTATAGCTATGCGTCACTGAGTGTTCTTTATCTTCTCAGTGTCATCCGTGAGCTCCGGTGCCTGGATTTTCACTCAGTATAGCTGGCGTATGTTGAGCCTTTCTTCCTGCAAATATTTGTAGATAATAAGCTCAAATCTGATGGCATTTATGCCTCGAGTTGATGATGGCTTGCACGGAGCCCGGAGTTTATGCGACCATCTTAGTCGCTACCGGCTCCACCCCCCAAACATTAATGAATTTTAATGACTTTTATTCAGATCTAAAAAACGAACAAACCTAACTGTCCCTTTATACAGTAACTCATATCATCAACCTCCAAATACAGTCTCAGTTGAGATAATGTTGAGTAAAAAAAGATACAGAAAAAACTCCTTCACTATGATTTAAAGGGACAGTGTACTGTTAAATTGTTTAAACCTTAAAGGGACATGAAACCCAAAAAATGTCTTTCATGATTCAGATAGAGAATATAATTTTAAACAACTTTCCAATTAACTTCTATTATTTAATTTGCTTCCTTCTCTTAGGTTCTAGCTGTTGATTGGTGGCTGCATATATATGTTGATTGTGATTGGCTCACACATGTGTTCAGTTAGAAACCATTAGTGCATTGCTGCTCGTTCAACAAATTATACCAGGAGAATGAAACAAATTAGATAATAGAAGTAAATTAGAAAGTTGTTTAAAATTGTATTCTCTATCTGAATAATTCTGGGTTTCATGTCCCTTTAATGCATTTCCAGTGACTAAATTTAACTATTAATCCCTAAACCTAACACCCGCTAACCTTAAATTAAAGTTACAATATAACTACCTTAAAATAAATAAAAACTTACCTGTGAAATAAATAAAACCTAAGCTTAAACTATAAATAAACCTAACATTACTATTTAAAAAAATAAAATATACCAAAAATAAAAAAACCTAAATTACAAAATTAAAAAATCCTAACACTACGAAAAAAACAAAAAAAACCTAAGCTTAAAAAATTCCAAAATCTAAAATTATGAAAAATAAAAAAAATATTAAAAAAAATAATAAACGAAATTATCCAAAAAACTAAACCTAATCTAATACCCCTACAAAAACAAAAAAGCCACCTCAAAATAAAAACACCCCCTAATCTAACACTAAACTACCAATACCGCTTAAAAGGGCCTGTTGTAGGGCATTGCCCTAAAGTTATCAGCTCTTTTACTTTAAAAAAATACAAAAAAAAGACCTAACTCTAAAAAAACTAAACTATCCATTGCCCCTAAAGGGGCTTTGTATGGGCGTTGCCCTTTCAAGGGCAGTCAGCTCTTTAGTGTCCATTAAAAAACAAAAAAAGCCCTAAAGGGACACTGAACCCAAATTTTTTATTTCATGATTCAGATAGAGCATGAAATTTTAAGCAACTTTCTAATTTACTCCTATTATCAATTTTTCTTTGTTCTCTTGTTATCTTTATTTTAAAAGCAGGAATGTAAATCTTAGCAGCCAGCCTATTTTAGATTCAGCACCATGGATAGCGCTTGCTTATTAGAGGCTTACATTTACCCACCAATAAGCAAACATAACCCAGGTTCTCAACCAAAAATGGGCCGGCTCCTATGCATCACATCCCTGCTTTTTAAATAAAGATAGCAAGATAACGAAGAAACATTGATAATATGAGTAAATTCGAAAGTTGCTTAAAATTGCATGCTCTATCTGAATCATGAAAGAAAAAAATTTGGGCTTTAGTGTCCCTTTAATGTAAAAAAAAAAAAAAACGACCCAAAAAAAACACTAACCCCGAAATAGGTACTCACCATTCCTGAAGTCCGGCGGTGAAAGTCTTCTTCAAGGCGGATTGATCTTCATCCAGCGCGGGGCATATCTTCTTTCGTCATCCCAGTGGTGTGGAGCAGGAACGGCGGCCACGCAAACATCCAGCTTGGAGTCTTCTCTTCATGCGATCATCACCGCACACTGAAGATTGAATGCAATGTACCCCTTTTATATTGGGGTACCTTGCATTCCTATTGGCTGAAAATTTCTAATCAGCCAATAGGATGAGAGCTGCTTAAATCCTAAATCCTGCTTAAATCCTATTGGCTGTTCAAATCAGCCAATAGGATTTAAGTAGCTCTCATCCTATTGGCTTTTTTAATGGACACTAAAGATCTGATTGCCCTTTTAAGGGCAATGCCCATACAAATGCCCCTTTACGGGAAATGAGCAACTTAGTTTTTTTTTAGAGTTAGGTATTTTTTATTTTGGTGCGTTTGGTGGGTGAGGAGTTGTACTGTTAGGGGGTAATTAGTTTTTTTTTTTATTGTAAAAGAGCTGTAAAACGTAGGGCAATGCCATATAGATTAGGGGACTTTTTATTTTGGGGTTGCTTTTTTGTTTTTTTAAGGGTATTAGATTAGGTATAATTTTGTTTATTATTTTCTGTAATCTTACATTTTTTTTAATTTTTTTGTAATTTTAGAGTTTGTTATTTTTTATAATGTTAGTGGGGGGTGGGGTTCCGTAATGTTAGGATTTTAAAATGTAGTAAATTAGGTTTTTTATTTTTGGTGTATATATATATATATATATATATTTTTTTTAATAATAATGTAAGGTATATTTATAGTTTAAGCTTAGGTTTTACTTATTTCACAGGTAAGTTTTTATTTATTTTAAGGTAGTTATATTTAAGTTTAATTTAAAGTTAGGGGTGTTAGGTTTAGGGGTTAATAGTTTAATTTAGGTAGTCACAATGTGAGTGTTTGGTGGTTTAGGGGTTAATACATTTATTTAGGTGTTAGCGACGCGGGTGGGGGGCGGATTAGGGGTTAATAGGTTTATTGTAGTGTTGGCGATGCGGGGGGGGGGAGGGGCGGTGGATTAGGGGCTATTAGCTTTATTTAGTGTTGGCAATGTCAGGAGGCGGAGGATTAGGGGTATTTAGACTAGGGGTTTACGTTAGGGTGATTTATAACAAACCTTCTTGTCTCCATAGATATCAATGGGGAATGCATTATTGCGATCACCATTCCGCAATCTCAGGTAGTCAGGATTTGGCTTTTGTGCGGTATGGAGCTTAACGCACCATACCGCACAAAACAAGAAGGTTTTTTTGTAACTTGTAATTGCAGCGCTAGGGAAAGTGCGATCATGTCCGCCCAACATCGCTAAATGCAGAGAGCATACGCTGTCGGCATTTATCATTGCACAAGCATTTCTGAGGAAATGCTTGTGCAATCCTGCCCCCTGCACAATCGGCAATCGGCCGCTAGCAGGGGGTGTCAATCATACCGATCGTATCCGATCGGGGTGATTGCTGTCTGCCACCTCAGAGGTGGCAGATGAGTTAAGTAGCAGCGGTCTTGCAACCGCTAGTTCTTAAATTTTGTTTTCGGCAAAGGCTCGCTCAGAAACAGCTGCATTCGCAGCTTATTAAATCTACCCCATTGACTCAAGTTCAATCACAGAGTTGTATGTTCTGTTAACATTAAAACATAGGCTTTTTTAATTGTTTGAAACCTATAGTGTTGGGGGTTTTATTAATATTGGTTGTCTATATTAGTATTTCCATTAGAAATAACGGTAACAAATCTAATCCAATATTTATCCAAAACGATCGCCCACAAGGACAAAATTCTGGTGAACTAAAGGTTTGTAAATATCTGAAACAAATCTTTCAGATGAAACAAATTTTTTGCCACTGCACATGGCTAGCATGGTCTAGTCCAGTAACCATTATAGATTGGCTTCTCCTAATAAGACAAGCGGGGTAAGGAGTTTGGATATTGAACAACAATTGCAGCAAACGGGGTATCAATGCATTCGAAAAAAATCTCACTCGTCTAGTATGTTAGTTTATTGGAAAGCTGCATAAAAATTACAAGTTGATTTATGTCCCATTATGCTAGTTTTGTGTTCATTTTGTAGCTTCATACAGCAACTTTTCATGTTGAGCTGTAATTTCACACTAGTTTGAAATGTTCTTGACTGCAGGGTATAAACCTTTTTGTGGCACAACGTGGTATTGGCATGTGGGATCATATGCAATATAACTACTAGGTTTAGCAATTTGTAGACAGACAAGATTCACATGTTGTGTGAACCTGTACGCTTTTCATCTCAAGATTGTGGGGCATATTTGTTCCCCATATTTACTATTGTACGAGTGAATGCTTGTGCAATGCTGCCCCCTTGTGCAACAAATTGCATGAGAGTAGGGCTTATTAATCAAACCACAGACAAATGAGTATTGGGTGATTTTAATCCACCAACTCTAAGTTGGTGGAGAGGGTTTATAAAGCAGCGGCTTAAACTGATGCTTCATAAATATCAGCTGCAGTCTCAAATCAGGAATTTTGGCCAATGATAATTATAGCCCTATGTATTTCAAATTACACACTGTGGGGCCGAATAATCAAAGTGAAGACGAACATGATACGCTGTAGCAAACGCTGTCGGCATTTATCATTGTACAAGCATTTCACTAAAAATGCTTGTGCAATGCCGCCCCCTGCATATTCGTGGCCAATCGGCCGCTAGCAGGGGGTGTCAATCAACCTGATCATACGCGATCGGGCGGATTCCTGTCTGCCGTCTCAGAGGTGGCGGACGAGTTATGGAGCAGCTGTCTTAAGACCACTGCTTCTTAACTCCTGTTTCCGAAACAGCTGCATTGGGGCCAATATGGGGCATGATAAATCGGCACCTATGATCTAGATTACGAGTACTGGCACCTATGATTAGATTATCAGTATTTTGCCCTCCCTCCAGAATTAAGCTTTTTGCACATGTAGAGTAGCGCTCATATTACAAGCTGAAAGTTAAACGTTTTCTCTTGTGCGCTAACCTGATGCAGCAAAAAGCTGAACTTCGAATATTGCAATCGCGTTAACGTATTCTCCATTGAAGTCAATGGAGCGGGAAAAGTGGAAAAAACCTAATTCCCATCTTGCGCACAAACACCAGTGCGCTAACCCGACATGAAAATATTAATATTTCACATTCCAATGTTCTTCACATAGAAGAATATGTTCTATTTGTTCAGAAATACATATTTCTTCATATAGTGACAAAGCATTCAGTCGCTAAACATGTTAGGGAGCTAGCCGAGGAGCAATGGGATCCTCGTTTTAAAATTATAGTGGAACATTATCATAATTTATAGCACCATTGTTGTTATTTCTATACTTCTGAAAAAGTTGAATCGTTCAATGATAACGAGTCCGTTTCAACTTAACTTAACTTCAACCGGCAACAGTATTTCACTAACCGGTCCGTTACCGTACTACCAATTAACAGTTGTAAACAATTATCTAGTGAGGATAATATGAGACCTTTACTATGGAATGATTTATGTTTAAGATCACTATATATTTAGTCTGTTTATTATCCGAGGACATAATAACTCCGGATCAGCTTATAGCCTTAATACAATTTTTATGGTTCACTAGCATATGGAATGGTCACAATATTTAAATCAACTTTAGTGAGAAACGCTAATATAGTGATTTTGCTCATACATATACAATTTAATACCACAGATGCTAGGTGCTCTATATGATATATATGGGCTGTTGATCGGACAAGGATCCACAACTTAAATTCGCACACCATTTGCATTAGTTGCAACATACTTGATATCGATACCCTGAATCTACAGTTACCATTTGATACATTAGTGGTCACAATATACTTAGTTTATTTGATACTAATATCCCACACTTGCAGCTAGTGACCAGAGTACTATTATTAGTATATAATAACAACATAAGTAACGGTGAACTCAAACTATCGAACAAAAAGTGTTATCTTGGCATTTGAGCCAAACAATATACTCTTTCATACACAAGGTTATCAGTATGTAGTACCTGATCCTTACGACTATATATATTAAACCATCACTTCCAAGTGGGACAAGATAGTATTGATATTAAGTTGAATAATTACACTGCGTGCATTTATTGCAACTATATACTTGTCTAATAGGATTTTTTTTTTTTTTTTACTATTCCAAACAATAAATATGCATACACATTTTATGCATATAAAGGTGTTATGACATATAAACTTAAATTCTCAATAAAGACCTTTAATCTGGTGAACCTAAATAAGAAAAACTCGTACAGGACAGAACAACAACAACAAAAAAATGAAGACCCCAAGATAATCTATTCACC
Organism: Bombina bombina; assembly: GCF_027579735.1. Classification (NCBI taxonomy): domain Eukaryota; kingdom Metazoa; phylum Chordata; class Amphibia; order Anura; family Bombinatoridae; genus Bombina; species Bombina bombina. The sequence continues at coordinate 549,141,389 of NC_069505.1, read as the reverse complement.
CTCTCTCTCCATCCACCCACACAACTACTCCTCTAATCTAATAAGATTTAATCTCAGAATCATCACCACTTAAATGTTTTTGCGGTGAGATATAATCTTAAAGAACTTGGATTATTATTTGTCTCTCTCACTTCCTTTTTGGAAAGAGTCGTATAATTTCAGTGAAGTGTGACTCTCATTAGACAGTAACAATATTGAGCCACTATTTGGGTCTGGAATATTTTGAATGTATAATATCCTTTTATCCCACTAGTACCACATTGGTGCTCTATTGATGTGTTTCCACTATTTGTTTTTAATTGTGTGTTTTTCCCCCTTTTTTTAATATTTACTAATAAAATTGATTTTTTTATACCTTTCTGTGCTCCCATACTGTTGGGGCATTCATGTATGCTTACAAGTGTAAACCATAATCAACAAAATATACACAGCACAATAAAGATTTCAATTTTTTTATTCTCAAGTGGTCTGAATGGTGAGGAGTGCTATCTAGTATACAAGTTCGTAGTTGGCCAAACCACTACTATCTTTTGCTCAATATTTAACCGTATACAGCACCCACCCCCTTGTATTAAAATTACTCTTAATTGGGTCACCATTGAGTAGTGCTCTCCTCTATTCCCCTTTTCCCCGTCCCATTAGTTATTTTACTGTCTATTGACAGTTTCATTGAGGATAGAGCACACATTACCACATTTGACAGCTATTATAAATATGGCTAACACTTTTGAACAGAATGGAACATCTAGAGAAGCTAAAAGATCAGCAGAATTGGATATGTTCAAACTGTCATCTACCATAAATGAGAATTCTGCACCCACTGTCTACTCAATGGAATCCCTATTAAAAGAAATACATAAAAACATGTATAAACAAGACAAAGTGTGGTGGGATGAGAAGTTTTTCAATAAATACATTGAACACAAATTGATTCCTAGAGGTCTTAGATTGCAATTCTTCCCAGCATTTGAATTTGAAAATCCAACATTAACTGTCAGAATGTTCAGGTAAACTAATTACATACTAATCAAACATGACAGAGAGAAATATGATAAATTGGAGAAAATGATACAAGATCAATATAACCAATTAAAAGACTTCAAAACTAATAATTTAAAAAAACTTTATAAAACCTATCAAAAAGAATTAGACAAACTCTCCAAAGAAATTACGCAGATGAAACAAGGCAAACTTCAGAGAGATTTTCAGGATTTTAAAGACAAAAGAATTTATAAATGAGAAGAAACTTTTACCCCTAAACCCTCACAAATGACACTCGTACAAAGTCATGTGTCAGACACAGATGGAGAAGAAGTAGAAGGAGAAGAAACACATGACAACACTCCTCCAGCAAACACTTCAACATTCCATCTACCCCCCAGAGGCAAAAGGAAAACTTTTTTAAAGGAGGGTACTTCAGAAGGAAGAGAACCACCAGGAGGGGAAGGGGGAAACACAAATGCAAACAATTCTATCAGCCAATCGGAATTCAAGGGATGCCATCTTGGATGACATCATTTAAAGGAACCTTCATTCTTCAGTTGGGTGTTGTTGGAAGAGGATGCTCCAAATCTTCTGGCTTGAAGATGGACCCGGCCCGCTCCGGATGGATGAAGATAGAAGATGCCACCTGGATGAAGACTTCTGCCCCTCTGGAGGTCCTCTTCTGCCCGGATGGGATGAAGACTTCTGGCCGTTTGGAGGTCCACTTCTGCCCGGTTGGGTGAAGACGTCTCAAAGTAGGGTGATCTTCAAGGGGGTAGTGTTAGGTTTTATTAAGGGGGGATTGGGTGGGTTTTAGAGTAGGGTTGGGTATGTGGGTGGTGGGTTGTAATTTTGGGGTTATTGTCTTTTTTTTTACAGGTAAAAGAGCTGATTACTTTGGGGCAATGTCCCGCAAGAGCCCTTATAAGGGCTATTTGTAATTTAGTGTAGGGTAGGGATTTTTATTATTTTTGGGGGCTTTTTTATTTTATTAGGGGGATTAAATTAGGTGTAATTAGTTTAAAAAAAATTGTAATTATTTCATTATTTTCTGTAATTTAGTGGGGGTTTTTTTCGTACTTTATTTAATTTAATTGTAATTAATTGTAGTTAGTTTAGGTAATTAATTTAATTATAGTGTAGTGTTAGGTGTAATTGTAACTTAGGTTAGGGTTTATTTTACAGGTAAATTTGTAATTATTTTAACTAGGAAGTTATTAAATAGTTAATAACTATTTAATAACTATTGTACCTAGTTAAAATAAATACAAACTTGCCTGTAAAATAAAAATAAATCCTAAAATGGCTACAATGTAACTATGAGTTATATTGTAGCTATTTTAGGGTTTATTTTATAGGTAAGTATTTAGTTTTAAATAGGAATAATTTATTTAATTGTAGTAATTTAATTTCGATTTATTTAAATTATATTTAAGTTAGGGGGGTGTTAGGGTTAGATTTAGGGGTTAATAACTTTATTATAGTGGCGGCGACGTTGGGGGCCGCAGATTAGGGGTTAATAAGTGTAGGTAGATGTCGGCGATGTTAGGGACGGCAGATTAGGGGTTAATAAAATGTAACTAATGTTTGCGAGACGGGAGTGCGGCGGTTTAGGGGTTAATATATTTATTGAAGTGGCAGCGATGTCCGGTAGGCAGATTAGGGGTTAATTTTTTTTTTTAAGTGTTTGCGATGTGGGGGGGGGGCTCGGTTTAGGGGTTAATAGGTAGTTTATGGGTGTTAGTGTACTTTTTATCACTTTAGTTAAGAGTTTTAGGTTACGGCGTTAGCCCATAAAACTCTTAACTACTGACTTTTAAATGCGGTATCAGTCTTGACAGGAGAGGCTGTACCGCTCACTTTTTCCAAGACTCGTAATACCGGTGTTAGGCAAATCCAATTAAAAAGATAGGATACGCAATTGACGTAAGTGGATTTGTGGTATGCTCGAGTCGCGGAAAAAAAGTGAGCGGTACACCTGAACCTGCCAGACTCGTAATACCAGCGGGCGTTAAAAAGCAGCGTAGGGGCCTCTTAATGCTGCTTTTTAAGGCTAACACAAGACTCGTAATCTAAGCAATAACTTTTTCATGCAATTTTTTTTCAAAATTTTACTTTTTTTTTTTGAAATATCATTTTTATTGTGGAGGATAAAACATATACACGTCAAGAGCAGGTAAAGAAAACACAATATACAAACATAGGTCTGAGTACCGTTAAGCAGTTTGTTCTGGTATGAGAACCATCTATGAAACATATGCTTCCGCATTTCCTGTCTGTGCCGGTAACATGAGTATCCATCATTGCTTCCCGCGTGTACACAACCTCCTACTACCTAGTTTTCCTATTTCCTTAACAAGACCAGACCTAACTTCCTACTATAAAAAAAAAAAAAAGGAAAAACGCTAACTATCTAACCTAACATCCTGGGATTTATTATCATTGTTGGTCGGTCGGTCGTGGGGCCCAGCAATAGGGAGAAAAAAAAGGGGGGGGGAGAGGAGGAAGTGTGTAGGGTGGGGGGGAGGTAAGGAGGGTAGAGAGTGGAGAGGGAGCAGTGTTACTAAGTGCGGATAAGGAACTACATCACTATATGTGATCTTGTTATCTATTGTTGGTCCTCAAAACAGATGTCCCCAGTCCCTCCTCAGAGTGTCTTCCGTGAAGATCACAGAATCTTTAAATGGCGTTAGAATCAGTCTCTGTATTCCTAGTTCAAAGGTTAATATGAGTCTACGCCATTTATGCAAAAATAAGCTCAACCTGTTTTGGACATCCAATCTTACATCCATTTGTTCTGTAAATATTTGGGATTGCAACAGGTTCTTGAAGCTTCTGAAGGAGGGGCCTGTGTTTACTATCCAATGTTTTAATATGCACTTTCTAGCCACTAGGATTACTAAACTCAGTACTGCATCATTTTGCTTGTGTTGTGTGTCCCAATGTAAGAATAAGATAGCTTCAGGTTGTATAGTGAACTGAATCTGCAGCCTCTGGTTAATCCAATACTGTATTTTACCCCAATACTGTTTGATAGGTGGACATTCCCATATACAGTGTAAGAGATTCGGGTTATCCATTGCACATTTGGAACATCTATTGGACCACATTGGTATCCATTTTACCATCATTCTTGGTGTAAGGTATGCCTTGTGCAAAAAGCATACCTGAGATTCCCTGTACACTGCAGACAGTGTGGCCCTCCTTGTTCTTTCCATACCAGTCATCCCTTCCCAAGTGATTTCCCCAAGCCCTTCCCCAACCCAACCCGTTTGTAAGGTGTTCTGGAGTCCCAGTAAGCGGTGGTGTAGGAGTGTCTGATAAATTTCCGAAAGAGAGAATTTACCCATTTGGTATAGTGATTGGGTGAGACGAATGGGGATCCCTCCCAGAACTCTGGTTTGTCTCTGACCAAAGCCCCTATATAATGGCGCACCTGAAGAAACGCGTAAAAGTGAGTCCTAGGCAAATCATGTGCCCTTTGTAGGGTGCCAACATTTTTAACCATTTTTAAAAGAGGGTCTATTAGGTGTTTAAGCGACGTTATCCCTTTTTGTTCCCATAATAGGAAGGGTCGGGTCTCAGATCCCGGTTTTTAACTATAGGCAGATAATGTGAGATATGACATGACTTTCCCAAAAACCTATGTGCTTGCTGCCAAGCTTTCAATGGATCCCTAAATAATATATTGAGACCTAAGGCCTTTACAGAACTCGAGTCTGTAATATGCGGCAGGTAGGCTAGCGATATGCCTCCCAATACCGCCTGCTCTAGAGCTGGTCAACAAAAGTGGTGAGTGCCCACCTGCCAGTCCATCACCAAGCGAATCAGTGCCACCCAATTGTATAACCTGAAGTCCAGTAAGGCCAGACCCCCATTTAGGAAGCCCATGCTTAACTTGTCTCTTGAAATTCGTGGCTTTTTCCCTTTCCATATAAAGCCCGATGTTGCCGTATTCAACATTTTAATATCTAATTTGCTCAGAAGCAAAGGGAGTATAAGAAGCGGATATAATAACCGAGGGAGAATTACCATTTTAAGTAGGCCAATTCTTCCTGATAGCGAGAGAGACAAGGCCCTCCAGCCATTCATCTGGGCTTGCAGCTTGGCACATATGGTTGTTAGGTTATTAGCATATAATTTATTGGGATTAGCCGATATTCTGATACCTAGATATGTAATGTCATGTTTAGCTACGGCAAAACGGTATCTTTCATCAGAGCATGGTTTCCTATGGAGCCAAAGAATCTCTGACTTCTGCACATTCACCCTATAGCCTGAAAACAGGCCAAAGTCAGTAAGATTTTTCATGATACATGGGAGATGTGTCCGAGGATCTTGCACAAATAGAAGCATGTCATCCGCGTATAACGCAAGATGCTGCGGAGCCCCCGCTATATCAATACCAGGAAAGTCCTGTTGTAATTTGATGGCTAATGGCTCCAGGGCAATATTGAAGAGCAAGGGTGATAACGAACACCCCTGTCCGGTGCCCTTGTGTAACTGAAAGTTGGGCTTAGAACATATTATTAACTAGTATATTGGCCAATGGGGAGTTATATAAATTCTTAATAAGTTCAAGGAAGGGGCCAGAGGGCCTTAGTCATGGTGTTGAACAAATGATCCCATTACACTCGATCGAAGGCCTTCTCCGCGTCGAGAGACAGCAGGAAGGCCTCCGGTCTATCCACCACCCGTTGATCCCGCGGCCCAGCCCAATAATGCTGGACTATCCGCAAGACCCTCCGCACGTTGACCACTGACGACCATGCATGCATGAAGCCTGTTTGGTCCTCATGTATGATGCTGGGTAGTATAAATGTTAGCCTCTCAGCAAATAATTTGGTGAGGATCTTGTAGTCTGAATTTAATAGGGATATCGGCCTGTAGGATTCGGGTAATAAACTCTTTCCCGGGCTTTGGGATCAGGGTGACATATGCCGCAGAGAATTTAGATGTGGGTTTCTTTTCGTCCACAAAATAGCTAGCATAGAGCTCCGCGAGCGTCGGTGTCACTTGTGGTTTAAGCAAGCGATAGAATTAAATCGGTAGCCCGTCGGGGCCCGGGCCTTGCCCAACGACATGAACATAATGGTTCTCTCAATCTTTTCCCTACCTATGGGGGCGTTCAGTCTATCTAGTTGCGCTTCAGAAATCTGCGGAAGTGGGAGGTTATCCTAGAAACGATCCCTCACCTCGTTCCCGGGAGGGCGATCACTGGTGTATAGGGAGGAATAATATGAAGCGAATGCCTCTGCTATTGATTTAGGGTCCCGTATAATTTTCCCCTGTATTTTTAGCGCAGCAATGTGCTTAGAGGAGGTAGTTATATTTACTAAGAGCTTCCCTGGCTTATCTCCATACCTATAATATTTACCTCTAGTCCGCAGTAATGCCTGCAAGGCTTGGTGTGCAAGCAGCGTGTCATACTCTGCTTTGATATCAACATATTTGCGATAATTTTGGCTAGAGGGGGCAGTACCATATTTACGATAAGTTTCTGACAAACTTCCACATTGTTTTTTTTCTACGTGTTAGATAGGCAATGATGTTACCTGAAAGGACAGCTTTAGCCGTTGTCCAGAATAACTCCGGCGTGTTTAAATGTTGGATGTTGTTTGCCCGATAGTCATCCTAACAGTGCACTAGATAGTTCTGAAATTCTTGAGAAGATATTAAATACTTCGTAAATCTTAAGGTTCGCCTATTGCATGTCTGCGGAGCTATATCTATAAAGAGTGCTATGGGGGCATAGTCTGAGACAACAACCTCACCGATTTTTGTGTCCAATACCTGGGTAATTAGAGAATTTGAGATCATGAAGAGGTCAATACGTGACATGGAAGGTGTCGCCCGCAAAATGCATGTGTAGTCCTTCCCATCAGGATTTAGTTGTCGCCAAATGTCTGTCATATCTAAGAATTTCCCAGCATTGTAAAAACTTTCTTCTCAAATTTATCTGGTACTTTGGGTGACTTCCCTCCTACACATCTATTAGGATCTCTAAGTCTGTCACAGTGAGGATTGGGGGCAAGATTAAAGTCCCCTCCCAAAATGATTTTTCCTAGGATGCTAACTTTCACCACTATGTACCTGTCCTCTGGGTCTTTGAGCACCTCTGTGACCTCATATTCTAGCTGTTTTCCAAAGAGTATAGCCACCCCTCGACTTGCTGATTTATATTAAGCATACTCTACCCTCCCCACCCAGTTAGACCTTAATTTGTCATGCTCTAAGTCTGAAAGGTGCGTCTTTTGCAGAAACACAATCTCCGCTCACTTTTTCCTAAGGAGGGTTAGGATTGTTTTCCTCTTGACGGGGGAATTAATTCCCCCTATATTCCATGAGTATAGGTTAAATCTGAGTTTTTAAATGGAACCCTGAATATGTGGCACATTGGTTTGTGTAAAGAGATTTTTGCAATATGGTAGGGTACAGGGGGGGAGGAGGAGGAGTACAAAGTACGGAGTAAGAGAGGGGAAAAAAAAGGACACACCTTATTGGCGCATGTATAGGCTCCCGGTTCAGCCCTCCATCACGCCAGGCCATTACCGGGCCCCACCGACCAGATTTGTTCAAAAGCTGTATTGAAAAAAAAGACAAAGATTTGTCACCTAGATCCACTCTAGTACATATTCCGCTTCATAACTGTTAAAGGTTAGCATGGTGTAACAAATACATTCATCCTTAATTCTACATTTATGTATTAGCATTTTCCCAGGCGTAAGCCAACATTTAAATTCAAAACAGTTTGTAATAGGTGTTTTCATCTCTCCATAATAATATCTAGCATTATCCCCTTTCAGATTCTGAGAGAAAAGGGGAGCTATTACTGTACTGCACTCATGAATTTTTTCATAATATTCAAAACTTAACCTGTTAGCCCACATATGTTTATAATATGATCTAAGCGTGATTGTTAGTTTCTGTTGTAGAGCAGACCAACCCAAAAACTTTTTACAACTTAACATAAACTTCCCTAACTCCTGAATGATACAGTACAATTTTCCCATAATGACAGCCTGGACAGCGTCCAGTACCTTGCTGAACCATTTTTTCACACTCCCTCCAACTCCATATACATGTATCCAATCCTGGAGTTTGGTTTTAACTCTACTGTGATCTGCTTTTGACCCGGTGATGTTTGGCTGTTGCCACTTTGGTTTAGAGTGCAGAATCACACAAAGAATAAAAATACTCATTAGGTAGAAGTCCATTAACCGTAAATTTAAATGACTCAAATTCTTAATTAACTTGACCATCTTACATGACTATGTGTAACCCAACTTAAGAGACTCAATTAGTATTACCCTTGTATACCATCATCTCATCCTTCCTCCCTCCTATCTTGTCTCTGTGCAGAGCTGTGTGCTGGTGACCCATGTTTTTCTAAGAATTCTTGAGCCTCAGCAGGAGAATCAAAGAATCTTGGGCCTCTGGAGGTAATTATTTTAAGCCTAGCAGGGTATAAGAGATATGCCTGCCTACCTTCTCTATGTAGCTTGGAGCAGAGCGGTGAGAATTCTCTACAACGTTTCATAAGGTCTGTGGAGAAGTCTTGGAACAGTAACAGTCGTGCATTTTCAAAAATTAGTTTGTCTAGTTTTCTATACCTTCTCAAAACAGTGGTTTTGATGTGAAAGTGTAAGAACTTTATCATGATGGGACGAGGTTGTGATGCATCTGCCCCAGGTTTCTCCGGGCCTACTCTGTGTGCCCTTTCTACCCCTCCAACAAAATCTTTAGTGGGGATATTTAACAGGGAGGGTAAAGTGAATTAGATCAGATTGTTTGATCGTTTCAGGGAGACTAAGGAGACGCACATTATTGCGTCTCGATCTATTTTCTAGATCATCTATTTTCAGCTGCAAGGCCATGGCCTGTCTTTCTAGGTTCTCTATCTTACTGGAGTTGGCTACATTTGAATCTTCAAGGTCAGATATTATACCCTCTGCCTCAACCATCCGTGTTGAGAACTGTTTGACATCATCAGTGAGTGTATCTACCCCCCTTTGAAGATTATCAATTTTGGGCATGAACAACATGGATATCTGTTTTACAATGGGATGGGTATTGACCTGTTCCCCATCAAGAGGGGATTCAGAGCTCGGGCCCTGGATGGTCTGGTCATTTCCAGCCCTGTGCCGGCGATCGTTTGTTTTATTGCGACTCGCCGTTGGGATATTGGTTAAGTATTTCTCCATAAACCCATAAGAGGTTAGGGGCAGGACTGCTGCAAAAAGAATAAAGTTATGGCAATACTTTAGTGAAAAGTGATATTCCCCCCTCACAATATTATCAATACAATGGTGCCCTGGTAAGTTGTATAAATCGAAGTCTCACAGACTACGACAGAATGAACATGTAAATAGAAAAAAACCATTAGCAAAGTAAACCAATGAATGTGTGACGCAGAACACTGAAGAGTAGCAGGCAGTCTGACAGTGCGGGGTGTTAGACACAAGGTGTGAGATAAGATGGAACGCTATGATTTCTCAAAGCGTTTCTTCAAGGAGTGCAAAGTAACTCGCGTCACCAGCCTCAGGCCAATGTAGGGGCTCCAACCCTCAAGTCCGGGGGACAGTGTCCTCAGGTCTGCTTCCACAAATGATAGTCAAAGTCCCTGGGCTGTTCCAATGTGTGATGCGATGTCTAAAAAAATAAGAGGTACACAAGGCCTCCTATGACTCGTTATTACCCCTCACAAGTTCAGGGCATTAGTGCTCCTATATACTGTGCAGTGATGGCCGTATTTATGGCCTATGTAGTTCATAAGTGGGTGTTAGGTGAAGCAATTTACGACAACACCTTAGTCGTTTAACCCGGGGGGCAAAACCACAAAACAGGGTGAGATTTGTTACTAAGAGCATTTTGTGACGTGCCCACAGGCTGTATACCATAGGGAAGTCAAGCTAAAATTCCGCCTCACTACCTGCACTTCTAGTACACATTGTGCAAGAGGGCAAGGTCACACTCCTCAGGCCCCCATGGAGATCAAAATGTTGCCCAATAATTACCCGGTACAACATCAATAGGTGAGTGGATGATTAGCTGAGGGGTTTCCACAAAGAATGTGTAGGCGATACTTTACCACCGTGGGTGTAGATCCGCTGACTCCCAGCCTCTCAGATATTTCCTCCCAGGTCCCTATTTAGTCAGCGTGGAGAGGCCGTGCTCTCAAGATGGCGCTGATATTCGCGCCAAATGCTTTTCAAAGCGTAATCCAAGCACCACAGGCCGCAGCCCCCAGCCGACAACAGAGAGGTTAGTGGATTTTATCCGATCTTCTTGGGCTAGAGCTGGGACAACCCGTAGCGAACAGGTAAACGGCCCTTGTAATCTCAGTGTTGTGCTCGTGTGTGGCAGCAATGGTGTTGCTCCGGTCTCCCTCAGTGCTTCGTTCGGTTCGCCTCCGATGCCATCCAAAGGTGAGGGCAGCAATGGGATTCTATTAACCCGTCTAGAAGGTTGTTTAGGTTTGAGCCGTCTTAGCGCTGCAGTGAACAGGTCACTTCCGTGGAGGAGCGATGTACAGCTCTCGTGAAAAGTATGGGGATCGTTCAAAATATTCCCCCACTTCGGGCAGCAAGTTCTGCCAAGTATTTTTCACAGGGCACAGAGTGGTTAAGGAAAAATCCTTAGATATCTCAGGTTTTAAGTCCACTTTGGACGGAGCTCTTCTCCCTTGCTTCCTACTCCCGCCCACCGGAAGTCATCCAAAGTTGTACTTTTTAATGTATATAATACCATATACTTTGGGTATTGAAAAGAATCATCCCCCTTGAAAATAATCACATTGTGTTGCTTTGTAGCCTGAAATTATTATTATTATTAATAAATAAAGACAAAGTTTTTGTTTATCCAGTTGTAATTACTCAGTGCAACTTATAACATCCAAGTGAAAGATATTATTATTATTATCGTTTATTTGTATAGCGCCACAAGATTCCGTAGTGCTTGGTACAAAGATAGTGGTATACAAAGACAAGGATTTATGATAAAATACAAAACATAACAACTAAACAAATCTAGTTCAGGAGGAAGAGGGCCCTGCTCCGGAGAACTTACAGTCTACAGGTTGAGGGTGCAGAGACATAAGGTTTGGGGTAGCTTGTTACATGGATTGTAGTTGCAGCAGTGAGTCATGGAGTTCAAGAATTTCTTTGGTTCGGATGAGAGATGGAAGAGATATAGTAAGCCTCTCTGAATAGGTGTGTTTTCAAGGAGCGTCTGAAGCTATACAAGGTTGGAGACAGTCTTAAGGAGAAGTCTTGGAGGCAGGAGTGGGATGTAGAGATAAAAAGATATAACACCAACATGTCAGACAAAAATAAAGACAATTCAAAAACAATCACTGAGTTGGAAAAAGGATCACCCCCTCCTAAAATTACTTGTAAACTCAATCAGGTGTAGCTAATCACCTTCTCAATGGCACAAACAAAGCCATTTGACCTTCAACTGTGATCAGCTGTGGGCATATTGATTAGCTCAGCATGAAAAGAGCATTCCTGGAGCATCTCAGTTCCTGGTAGTGCAACTGAAGCAAACAATCAACTATGGGTGGCAAGGCACTGTCAAAAGATCTCTGGGACAAAGTTGTGGGCAGGTACAAGTCAGGAGATGGATACAAGAAAATATCAAAGGCTTTATCAATTCCTAGAAGCAAAGAAGTCTATTATTAAGAAGTGGAAGGTATTTGGTACAATACAGACCCTCTCTGGATCAGGACGTCGCTCCAAACTGGATGAAAGAGCCAGGAGGAAACTGGTCAGAGAGAGGCTACTAAGAGGCCCACAGCAACTCTGAAGCAGTTGCAGGAATTTATGATAAAGAGTGGTCATTGTGTGCATGTGACAACAATATCACAAATTCTCCACAAATGTGGCTTGTATGGGAGGGATGCAAGAAAAAAGCCACTCCTCAAGACAGGCCACATGCAGTCATGACTGAGCTTTGACATAACACACCTAGGAGATTCTGAGGCCACATGGAAAAAAGCTGTTATGGTTAGAAGGGACTAAAATTGAATTATTTGGCCTCAACAGCTCACCATCCAAATAACATCATACCTACAGTAAATCATGGAGGTGGTAATATCCTATTATTGGGGTGTTTCTCTGTAGCAGGCACTGGAGCACTTGTCAGGATAGAAGGAATAATGGATGGGGCAAAATACTGTCAAATTCTTGAGGAAAATCTGCTGCCCTCTGCTAGTGGTGGAAGGAGAAAAATGTGAATGTCCTTGCATGGCCTAGTCAGAGCCCAGACTTAAACCCCATTGAATATCTGTGGCATGACTTGAAGACTGCAGTCCACAAACGGTTACCATCAAATGTAACTGAACTGGAGCAGTTCTGCAAAGAAGAGTGGGAAAATATTGCACAGTCTAGATGTGCAAAGTTAGTAGAAACATATCTCAACAGACTAATATTTGATTTTATGTTTCCCACTGATGTGCACTTGATCGTTTTCATTTGTGGCTTATGCGGCAGTGTGGTTCTCTCTTTAATCTGGCTAGTACCTTGCCTGTGTTATCAGACTTTTGGGGGGTGAGCTGGTAGCGGCCGTGCATGTACCTCAGGTTTAATGACCTTTTGAAGGGGATGTTATGTGACCCACCTACCAACCATGTCCAGTCACCCACAGGTTGTCCAGTGTTTTTGTGGAGAACAGCTGGCAAACTTGCTGGTTAGCAAAATTTTAAAATATAATTTAGAAATACTGCAGTACAAATGTTTGTCACTTTATAAGATTTATATCAGATTTGACGATATGACTGATATCATGTCAGATCCATAATGACTTCTTTATTTAAAGGGAAATGGAAGTAAAAATTAAACGTTCATGATTCCAAACAAGCAAACAGTTTAAAACTAGTATAGAACATACTTATTTATCTTATCTTTTTATGAAAAAACTAATTTCCATTAAAGCATACTTACACAACCTCAGATGTGCACAAATGCCTTGACCACTATGCTCCTACGGCAGTGTGTATAGTGATATTTTTAAAACAACCTGTAGAGAGAGCTTTAGAGTGCATAATCTACAGCCATTCAATTATAAAACTCTATGGTAAACTAAGCTGTCTAGCTAGAAGTACACTTTAATATTGAATAAGTAAGTAAGCGAAGGCAGAGCTGTGGGTGTTACCTGCTGCCATTCTGCAACTGTCTGCTGCACCAAAAGCACCCTCTTCAGGTTGCTTGTATAAACAGAAGTATGTTGGAATGATTTTTTGTACATTCTTTGTAAATTATAAAAGTTCAATTTTGGCTTCTGTGCTCTTTTAAGAGAACACATGATATGGTCAAGTGAGATAACTTTGCAATCCACACATCTCTGTCTTATATAATGTAACATAAAATCTGTCTGTCCAGTGCAGAAAATACACTGGTAGATATAAAGCCTTTTATTCAGTAGAACATTTTAAATACTAACAATAGTGAATTTTGGGTACAAATTTGATAGACGGGGCATGTAGGTAACTGTCTAGGGATATAGAAGGGTAGACAAGGCATATAGATTGTCTAATGCAGGGGTCGCCAACCTTTCTGACCTTAGGGACCACCAAAACTCACAATTTTGAATCCCGTGGACCACTAACATGATATTTTGTTATCATTCTGCATTCATTACTTTTGGGAAATACAGAACCTGGCCACCAGGAGGAGGCAAAGACACCCCAGCCAAATGCTTAAATATCTCCCCCACTTCCCTCATCCCCCAGTCATTCTGCAGAGGGAACAAGGAAGAGTAGGAGAAATATCAGGGTGAAAAAAAGGTGCCAGAAGAACAAAAAAGTATTGCCGTCTCATAGATAAAAACACCGGCGGGAGCTGTGCACTCTTCCCGTCAGAAGAAAAGAAAATTATCAGGTAAGCATAATTTATGTTTTACTTCTTAAACGGGAAGAGTCCACAGCTGCATTCATTACTTTTGGGAAAACAATACCCAAGCCACAATACCCAAGCTAGAGGACACTGAATGTAAACAACGGGTGGGTACAAAAATGCGGCCCCTTCGAAAGGCACCACAGCCTGAAATTACCCGACACCCTATAAAAATATAGACGACACGGGTGAAAACCGGAAGCCCAGGTAACTGCACATTAGTTACACCGCCAGCAAAGCCGTACTAGAGACCACTCAGTCCCAGCGTCCGTCGAGCCCAAACAGCCCCGCGGGTCACGACTACCAAGAAGGTACCCGGCCGGATCATTCCACACGGCTCAACAAGCATAGAACAACCCATGGTTGTCTTACGATAGTAGCGCCCAGGGAGACGAACTCCATAGAAAAGCAAAAGGACCGAGTAAAAAAGAGATCCATACACAGGGAAAACATGTCCCAAAGGACTCGAGGGACACCCTAATATCCCTGATCCAGTCACATACCCTAAGGTACTCCAGAAAAACAAGAGTTCCCTGATGCCTCGTATCAGAACAAAACCTGCAGGCTAGGCCAGCAGAGACAGCGGCAAAAGGATAACTATCCCAGCAGCTAGGAAGGAGCTCTCCAAGAGAACACCAAACTGTCTAAACAGGAACTCTCAATGACCAGCTACTAGGTAGGAAGCTGACACCGAAAGGCATTGTAAACCTGCTAGCACACCTTCAAGTGCAAGTAGCTATAGCTGGTTTTGAACTGTTAACCTTCCAAAAACTCACAGCCCTCCGAAGACTGGGCTCCATGAGCATCCCCTCCCAGTACCAGACGTCAATAAAAAAGGGAAGGACATCAAAAGTCCTCCCACCAAGGAAAAACAGGACCCACAGGTCACCATATAAAGCTGCGTTAGGCAAGGATAATTGTAGGACTTGCCTGATGAAGAGTACATAACCATAGCTGTAGATGAGCTCTTGACCTACAGCTTTCAAGGAAACAGTTTACCACTAAGTCAATGTGGGACACAACAAATGCTAAGGTAACTCCAAACCAGGAGAACCCCACCCTCGCTCTAGAAGAGAAGGGAAAAAGCCACGGAAAACACCCTACCCTAGGGGTGAGATTCCTCGGCCATATCTCCAACCCAGTTGAAGACACCCGGAGTCTATAGGAACATCAAATGCGCCAGAAGACCAGTAGGGACCCGTCAGGAATACCTAGAGCCTAAGTTACAGGCAGATAGACATCTCCCCCATAAAAAAGCCCCGTCCCCCTCTGAGAGAGGCACCCAGGACCGCAACACCTAAGGTGATACCGAACTGTCCACCTCCCTCTAGGGAGAGACATTGACCTAGGCCAGGGTCTTCTAAAAACAGAATCGATCTAAAGATCTAACTTCCAAAGGAATCCCAAGTTGCCTTCTATGATTAGGAATGCACCATCTAAAGTCCGTAGACTTGGCGATCCATCTACAGCCTCAAACCAGGAGTCTGTAGAACTCCTTAACAGTTAAATAATTCTGCACTTAGTGCACTTGGATCGCAAGGAAAATATCATTGACAAACGAAAACACGTTACACACACTGGCAAGGTAGCAACCAACACCCAAAGGTGAATGAGAACCCTTGACCTTGCTCGTCATCCCAGAGAGTTAGACGTAAGGCACCCACCACGAAGGATAAATGGTTAACTACCTGATCCCAGAAGGGCAACCGTCTAAGACCAACCTCGACTCTTCACTGGTAAACCCAAGGCTAGAGTTGCAACGAGGACGTAGAAATACCCGAACATCAAAGACCGTGGTCAGACCAAGTGTAAAAGATAAGAGAGACAACAGCCAGAGATCCTTGTAGGATCGGTCTTTCAAAAGGAAAAACCCTTTTTCACAGGGTAAAGCTGGAGCTTTGCAGCTCCCCACGGAAGGTAGGGAACCCCTGCACACCACCTCTTAGAGTAAAAACCATGATGAGTCTGCAAAGACAGATCCATATCCCAGACGAGTAGCACGAAACAGCCAACCTTAGATCGGCACTCACAACCCTCCATCAGAGTGGTTGTATTTAAACAGTAGGCCTCATACTTCGATAGGATCCGAGCCCAGAGTCCATAGCAATAGGCCAAGAGATATTTAGAATCCGACAGGATTAATCAGCACCACAAGGGTGACATGAACCCAGGTAACAGCCGAAAGCGTCCGACCAGTACCAGCCTGGTATAAGAACACTCCAGAAACTGCCTAAGGTCCAAGAAAATTCGACCCGAAGTATTGATAAATGAACTAGAAAACATAATTCTATTATTCAAAAATGTGCAACTTCCAAGGATGTGCCCACGTGACCACAAAATCACATGTATCGCTTCCAGAGAAGAACGTTCCAAAAACGAAATTCTAACAGACATGAGCTTAAGAAAAAACATAAATAAAAAAAAAACGGAGATGTCAAGGAGATTGGCTTCATCCCCAAACGTCATATCCAATTTGCCATCCAGCATCTAAGGTCTCAGATCCATTGGTCCACTAGGACTGGGGTCCTCCAACATCGCCAAAATGTGCCTTAAAAGAACACGAAGAAGTGCCAGCCTATAAAGGAAGGCAAAATCCTCTCTCGCTGGATCAACAAAGACCTTGGCCCCAAGGTTGGGGTGCCTGAAGCCTCAGAGGCCAACGCTTCCCCAGAAGACCAAACTGAATCAGGCGGGCCCTGGTTAACAGAACACGGACAATATCTTAAAAATATTTCACTTGGGAGATATAAATGAGCCAGTGCCATGGAAATAGCCATGCAGAACCGTGCTGTAACCTCTGGAGGATCAAGCCACCCTCCTGAGAAGGAGTAAAGGCCATAGGGACAACTGCTTGTGTAGCAGAGAAAGGGTCAAGGGGCACACGCCTCACGGGACATAGAAACCTCGGAGGCGGGTGGCTCAATGCACTCTAAGTTCCCTGATTCGGGGGAAGATAGTACTCTAGAACGGCAATCGGAACATAACTGATGGGCATTGATAACCCGGGCCATTTCATATTCATCACAAGACACATTCTCCGTATCGGAGCCATCCGTGTCCAACATATCAGAATCCTCCATAATCTTGGGATTACAAAAATTATGAAAACTAACTGGCACCCTTTTAACATCCCCAATGGCTGGGGCACTCACCACCTCTTGTGAACCAGACAACCCACAAGCTAGACTCTCTCTGTCACACACAGTCAGCATACGGAAGTGAGAAACAACGTAACCGCACCCGTCACGAGGTGACATGGACTTAAGTGAATAAAGGTAGGCAGCGAAACTCGTCAACGCTGATTACCAAGGAGCTGTTAATATGAGTCAGGATGGGTTCGCAGGAAAACTCTCCCTGCATCTCCGGACTCTAACTTTCATCAATGCTCTCACTAAGAGGCTGATAGGATTACTTAAAACTCCAGTCCCATTGCAAAGAGTACTACCCTCCATAAGAGACTATCTCAAACCTCTGACACTTCTCTGCCAACCTCCTGTGACGAAAGGCAAAGAATGACTGGGGGATGAGGGAAGTAGGTGAGGTATTTAAGCCTTTGGCTGAGGTGTCTTTGCCTCCTTCTGGTGGCCAGGTTCTGTATTTCCCAAAAGTAATGAATGCAGCTGTGGACTCTTCCCGTTTAAGAAAAAAACTACTACAAAGAGACAGGTAAAGGGAAGAAAATAAATGAAATATAAGAGAGATTTTTTTTTTAAGATTTCCTTTCTTTATATACTTTAATTCCACTATTTCAAGCCAAGACTATACCAACCTCTTCTGGCTTTAGAATAGAAGCATCTTCCTCTGAGCAGTGCGCCAGATGGAAAGAGTTACAAATACAATCTAGCTACGCAAGTTGTGCAGTACTACGCAGTGTGTGTAGGGAGATTGTATTTTATCTCCTCCTCCGTCGGTTTTCACTGATGTCCAGCCAGGCACTGTAGGGAGTTGCGGTGCGGCGGGGGTGACACCATCAGAGGAGATTAATTCCTGCTTGTTGGTGTCACGGTCTAATGTATGCAAAGAAGAAAACACCCCCAAAATTAATAAAAAAGAATGCAAATAATCACATATATGCCGTTCGTGACTGGCTCAGGGCCATGTTTAGCTATGTCCCAGTATCACATTGCCACTCCAAAACTGACTTTAGGGACACTAAACTTAAAATTAAACTTCCATGATTCAGCTAGAGCATGCAGTTTTAAGAAACTTTCCAGGTTACTTCTATTTTCAGATTAGGCCCAGTGTTTTTATATGCACACTTTCTGAGGCACCAGCTCCTTCTGAGCATATGCAAAAGTTCACAGTGTATAAGTATATGAGATTGTGATTGGCTGATGGCTGTCACATGATTCATTTTTTAACTTTGTCAGAAAAAAACCTACTGCTCATTTCAAATACAGAGTAAATGTTATATTACTTTGCTTAAATAAACCTGTGAGGCACATACCAACATAAATATTGAGAAACAGCCGTCCAATTTTTCTGAATCTGTCCCTAAATTCCCCCCTCCCCCTCATTTCCCTCTTTCGTTATAATCTGGCTATATTCCCAATATTGAAAGTAAATCTAAATGATAATTTTAACCAAATGACTAAGTAATTAAGGGTGGAGCAGCAAATGTTGGCATACAGAAATAGCATTTCGTAGATAAATAAAAAGATAAATAAATTGACATATTTGGGATTGGTTTTTAATATAAGACAATAGTACAAAGTTCATGAATATTTGGAAATATAAAAGCACACAATAAACAACAAATTCATTGGCAAAACTCTAGAAATAAGAGAATTTAATTAGACTGATTACTATATGGTGTCATAATCTATGCAAATAAGTTTAGTAGGACCCTATGATTCATTGGCTTAAAGGGACAGTCTGTTTGTTTTAAACTCCCTTTATTACCCATTCCCCAGTTTTGCATAACCAACACAGTAATATTAATACACTTTTTACCTCTGTGATTACCTTGTATCTAAGCTTCTGCAAACTGCCCCTTTATTTCAGTTCTTTTGACAGACTTGCATTTTAGCCAATCAGTGCTGGTTCCTAGGAACTCCACGTGTGGGAGCACATTGTTAACTATATGACACACATGAACTAACACCCTCTAGTGGTGAAAAACTGTCAAAATGCCTGAGAGAAGAGGCGGCCTTCAAGGGCTTAGAAAATAGCATATGAACCTCCTAGGTTTAGCTTTCAACTAAGAATACCAAAGAACAAAGCAAAATTGGTGATAAAAGTGAATTGGAAAATTGTTTAAAATTACATTCTCTATCTGAATCATGAAAGTTTATTTTGGACTAGACTGTGCCTTTAACTGACTCATGCCTATATCACACCAAATTTGTATTAATATGAAGTAGTGCATACAAGAACAGATATACAAAAATAAACCTGTGAGGCACATACCAACATAAATATTGAGAAACAGCAGCAGAATGTCATGAAAAACAGAATTTATGCTTACCTGATAAATTACTTTCTCCAACGGTGTGTCCGGTCCACGGCGTCATCCATTACTTGTGGGAAATGTTCTCCCCCACAGGGAAAGGCAAGGAGAGCACACAGCAAGAGCTGTCCATATAGCTCTCCCTCTGGCTCCGCCCCCCAGTCATTCGACCGATGGTTAGGAGAAAAAGGAGAAACTATAGGGTGCCGTGGTGACTTTAGTGTATAAAGAATTTTTTTTAAACCTGATTAAAAAAACCAGGGCGGGCCGTGGACCGGACACACTGTTGGAGAAAGTAATTTATCAGGTAAGCATAAATTCTGTTTTCTCCAACATTGGTGTGTCCGTTCCACGGCGTCATCCATTACTTGTGGGAACCAATACCAAAGCTTTAGGACACGGATGAAGGGAGGGAGCAAATCAGGTTACCTAAACAGAAGGCACCACGGCTTGCAAAACCTTTCTCCCAAAAACAGCCTCCGAAGAAGCAAAAATATCAAATTTGTAGAATTTGGCAAAAGTGTGCAGAGAAGACCAAGTGGCTGCCTTACATATCTGGTCAACAGAAGCCTCATTCTTATAGGCCCATGTGGAAGCCACAGCCCTAGTAGAGTGAGCTGTGATACGGTCAGGAGGCTGCCGTCCGGCAGTCTCATAAACCAAGCGGATAATGCTTTTCAGCCAGAAAGAGAGAGAGGTAGCAGTAGCTTTTTGACCTCTCCTCTTACCAGAGTAAACGACAAACAAGGATGAGGTTTGTCTAAAATCTTTTGTTGCTTCTAAATAGAACTTTAAAGCACGAACAACATCTAAATTGTGTAATAAACGTTCCTTCTTTGAAACTGGATTCGGACACAAAGAAGGAACAACTATTTCCTGGTTGATGTTCTCGTTGGAAACAACTTTTGGAAGAAAACCAGGCTTAGTACGCAAAACAACCTTATCTGAATGGAACACCAGATAGGGTGGATCACACTGCCAAGCAGATAATTCAGAAACTCTTCTAGCAGAAGAAATAGCAACCAAAAACAGAACTTTCCAAGATAGTAACTTAATATCTATGGAATGTAAAGGTTCAAACGGAACCCCTTGAAGAACTGAAAGAACTAAATTTAGACTCCAAGGAGGAGTCATGGATCTGTAAACAGGCTTGATTCTAACCAAAGCCTGAACAAAAGCTTGTACATCTGGCAAAGGTGCCAGTCGTTTGTGCAACAAGACGGATAATGCAGAAATCTGTCCTTTTAGAGAACTAGCTGACAATCCTTTATCCAAACCTTCTTGGAGAAAGGAGAGAATCTTTGGAATTTTAATCTTACTCCAGGAGAATCCTTTGGATTCACACCAACAGATATATTTTTTCCATATTTTATGGTAAATCCTTCTAGTCACAGGTTTTCTGGCTTGGACCAGAGTATCAATCACAGAATTTGAAAACCCACGCTTGGATAAAATCAAGCGTTCAATTTCCAAGCAGTCAGCTGCAGAGAAACTAGATTGGGATGTTCGAATGGACCTTGTACTAGAAGGTCCTGTCTCACAGGTAGCTTCCATGGTGGAGCCGATGACATATTCACCAGGTCTGCATACCAAGTCCTGCGTGGCCACGCAGGAGCTATCAGAATCACCGAGGCCTTCTCCTGTTTGATCCTGGCTATGAGCCTGGGGAGGAGAGGAAACGGTGGAAACACATATGCTAGGTTGAACGACCAAGGCGCTACTAATGCATCCACTAGAGTCGCCTTGGGATCCCTGGATCTGGACCCGTAGCAAGGAATCTTGAAGTTCTGACGGGACGCCATTAGATCCATGTCTGGAATGCCCCATAATTGGGTTAACTGAGCAAAGACCTCCGGATGGAGTTCCCACTCCCCCGGATGGAAAGTCTGACGACTCAAATAGTCCGCCTCCCAGTTGTCTACTCCTGGGATGTGAATAGCAGATAGATGGCAGGAGTGATTCTCTGCCCATTGGATTATCTTGGTTACTTCCTTCATCGCTAGGGAACTCTTTGTTCCCCCCTGATGATTGATGTAAGCAACAGTCGTTATGTTGTCCGACTGAAATCTTATGAACCTGGCTTCCGCTAGCTGAGGCCAAGCCAGGAGCGCATTGAATATAGCTCTTAGTTCCAAAATGTTTATCGGGAGAAGCGACTCTTCCCGCGACCATAGGCCCTGAGCTTTCAGAGAGTCTCAGACCGCACCCCACCCCAAGAGGCTGGCGTCGGTCGTAACGATGACCCACTCCGGTCTGCGGAAACTCATTCCCTGAGACAGGTGATCCTGGGTCAACCACCAGAGAAGTGAGTCCCTGGTTACCTGGTCTACGTGAATTTGGGGAGACAAGTCTGTATAGTCCCCATTCCACTGATTGAGCATGCACAGCTGTAATGGTCTTAGATGAATTCGAGCAAAAGGAACCACATCCATTGCTGCGACCATTAGTCCTATTACTTCCATGCATTGAGCTATGGAGGGTTGAGGAATAGAGTGAAGAACTCAACAAGCTTTTAGAAGCTTTGTCTTTCTGACGTCTGTGAGAAAGATCTTCCACAGAATCTATTATTGTTCCCAGAAAAGGAACCCTTGTGGACGGTGACAGTGAACTTTTTTCTATGTTCACTTTCCACCCGTGAGATCTGAGAAAAGCCAACACAATGTCTGTATGAGCCCTCGCTTTGGAAAGAGACGACGCTTGGATTAGGATGTCGTCTAGATAAGGTGCTACATCGATGCCCCTCGGTCTTAGGACCGCTAGAAGGGACCCTAGCACCTTTGTGAAAATTCTGGGAGCGGTGGCTAAACCGAATGGAAGAGACACAAACTGGTAATGTTTGTCCAGAAAGGCGAACCTCAGGAACTGATGATGAGATTTGTGGATTGGGATATGCAGATACGCATCCTTCAGATCCACGGTAGTCAAAAATTGACCCTGCTGGATTGTTGGTAAGATTGTCCGAATGGTTTCCATCTTGAAGGATGGAACTCTGAGGAACTTGTTTAATATCTTTAAATCCAGAATTGGCCTGAAAGTTCCCTCTTTTTTGGGAACCACAAACAGGTTTGAGTAAAACCCTGGACCTTGTTCCCCGGAGGGGACTGGGTTTATCACTCCCATCTTTGATAGGTCTCTTACACAATGTAAGAATGCCTGTTTCTTTATCTGGTCTGAAGATAAGCGAGACAGGTGGAACCTTCCCTTTGGAGGAAGTCCCTTGAATTCTAACAGGTATCCCTTGGAAGCTATCTCTAGTGCCCAGGGATCCAGAACATCTCTTGCCCAAGCCTGAGCGAAGAGAGATAGTCTGCCCCCTACCAGATCCGGTCCCAGATCGGAGGCTACCCCTTCATGCTGTCTTGGTAGCAGCAGCAGGTTTCTTGGTTTGTTTACCCTTGTTCCAGCCTTGCATGGGCTTCCAAGCGGGTTTGGGCTGGGCTGCGTTACCTTCTTGTCTAGCGGCAGTGGAGTTATTAGCCGGTCCGTTCCTGAAATTGCAAAAGGAACGAAATTAGACTTGTTCTTAGCCTTAAAAGGCCTATCCTGTGGGAGGGCATGGCCCTTACCCCCAGTGATGTCTGAAATAATTTCCTTCAATTCCGTCCCAAAAAGGGTCTTACCCTTGAAAGGAATATTCAGTAACTTAGTCTTGGACGACACGTCTGCCGACCAGGATTTTAGCCAAAGCGCCCTCTGCGCTACTATAGCAAAACCTGAGTTTTTCGCCGCCAATTTCGTTATTTGAAAGGCGGCATCCAATATAAAGGAATTAGCTAACTTTAATGCGTGAATTCTGTCCATGACTTCTTCATAGGAAGTCTCTTTCTGGAGCGACCTTTCTAGTTCTTCGAACCAAAAGGACGCCGCTGAAGTGACAGTAATAACACACGTAGCTGGTTGAAGGATGAACCCTTGCTGAACAAAAATCTTTTTAAGCAATCCTTCCAATTTTTTATCCATAGGATCTTTGAAAGCGCAGCTGTCCTCTATAGGAATAGTTGTGCGCTTCGCTAGTGTTGAATCAGCTCCCTCAACCTTCGGGACCGTTTGCCATGCGTCCCTTCTAGGGTCTACTATGGGAAACATTTTCTTAAATATAGGAGGTGGGGCAAAGGGTACACCTGGCTTCTCCCACTCCTTTTCCACTATGTTCGCTACCCTCTTAGGTATTGGAAAAGCGTCGTCGTGCACTGGGACCTCTAAAAATTTGTCCAATTTGCACAACTTCTCTGGTACTACCATGGAATCACAGTCATCCAGAGTAGCTAATACCTCCTTAAGCAAAGCGCGGAGATGCTCTAGCTTAAACTTAAATGCCACTAGATCAGGTCGAGTCTGAAATTTCACCCTCAGACAGCCCTTCCCTCACAGCCAATTCCGATTGATGTGAGGGTAAAATAGATAAGGCATCGTCAGCGTCTGATTGTTCATCCTTTTTATCTGTATTTAAAACTGAACAATCACGCTTTCTCTGAAAAACTGGCAGTTTGCATAAAAGATTTGCTATAGAATTATCCACTACTGCTGATAATTGTTGCATAGAAATAAGCACTGGCGCGCTAGGTGTCGCCTGCGCGGGCAAAGCTGGTGTAGACACAGAAGGAGAGGATGTAGAGCTATCCCCACTACCTTCATTAGATAAATCATCTTGGGCAACATTATGAAAAATAACAGAGCTGTCCTGATTTTGTTTGGACGCTATGGCGCAATTATCACAAACACTCGAAGAGGGAACCACATTTGTCTCTATACACACAGAACATAGGTTATCTGATGGAACAGACATGTTAAACAGATTTAGGCAGGCAAATAATGCAATAAAAACGATTTTAACAAAAACGTTACTGTCTCTTTAAATAATAAAATGACACATTTATTTCTGAATGTTCAAAAAACTATGA
Source organism: Bombina bombina (assembly GCF_027579735.1). NCBI lineage: Eukaryota > Metazoa > Chordata > Amphibia > Anura > Bombinatoridae > Bombina > Bombina bombina. The sequence goes on along the minus strand of NC_069505.1, from coordinate 549,117,162 downwards.
AGGCAATATCCGATTTTTCTGAAATTTGGGCCCCAGTGTCTTAATGCTTAGAAAGTATTGCACAGCAAATATGGAGACTCTAGCTCTTAAAACAAGCAAACCGGAGCTAATTGTTGGATTTAACCGTTTTCCCAAGTGTATGTGAGCTTATAAAATATTTCAAATGGTATAATATTGTAATAAAAACCAATCGATTTAGCCCCTAACAGTGTCTACCAGCATAAAAAACAAAAAGGGGAAGCCTGTTATCTTTTTTGCTGAGGTGAAAGAAAAATGGCTTATCGTTTCCCCTGAGGGGAAAAATGACTGTCATCTAGCATTAGCCTGTGTTGTTAGAAGGAGACTAGTCATACCTGAAGCAGATGAGTCTGCAAACTGTTACCCCCAACTGAAGTTCTCTTGTTTCAACAGTCCTGCGTGGTAACAGTAATGGATTTTAGTTACTTGTGCTAAAATCATAGCCCTCTTAAACAGAAATCTTCATCACTTTTCTGTTATAGAGTAAATAGTACAAGCCAGCACTATTTTAAAATAACAAACTCTTGATAGAAGAATAAAAAACTACAACTAACATCACAAACTCCTCGCCATCCCCGTGGTAGATGCTACTTGTTCAGAGCGGCAAGGAGAATGACTGGGGGGCGGAGCCAGAGGGGGAGCTATATGACAGCTCTTGCTGTGTGCTCTCCTTGCCTTTCCCTGTGGGGGAGAACATTTCCCACAAGTAATGGATGACGCCGTGGACCGGACACACCAATGTTGGAGAAATGATAATCAAATGGTTAACTAGACATCAGCCTTTGACATTCCATTTTCAAAGTTAATTAGTGACTCTCCTGAAAGATTGGAATGGTTTAGTAAGCAAAATAATACATCTCTTAAACTGCTACATGATATTTTGGGTGGAAATGCTGAGGGATGGGAAGACTATAGTATATACAGAACCTTCCCCTCCCCCCCTTGATATGCGTCACTGGCAGTTGGGGGTAAAATCACTGCTGTGTATCTGCTACTGTCAGCTGGGGATAAAATCAGTGATACATGTGTAAAACTGTCAGTCATGTATGTGCATAAGTTATTCTTGACTGTGGATAAAATATATGATAATGTGTATGTGTAATTGTTAGTGAGAGAGGTAAAATCCCTGATGTGTTATTGTTAGCTATGGTTAAATAACTGTTCTGTGAGTGTGGCTGGCGCATAAATATTTAGTCTGTGTGTGTTAAAGAAACCAGTGAGTAAAAACCACTGCTCAGTATATATTTAACTGGCAGCCAAAGGGCTAAAATCATTGTTGTTTGTGCATGCTGTTTGTGTTTGCTGGCACCCAAGGGTTGTTGTATAAATGGTTATGTAAAATACATTTTGTAACCTAGCAATGCACCTAGAAGGGGCTATGAATGGATCTAACTTATTGGGCTAGATTTATAGATGATTAGGAGGTTGCTGGGAGCAAAATCCTTCTCTTAATAAATCCAGCCTCAATTCACCTATCTTTCCAAGCGTATTGTTAAAGGGCGTTCCTGCAATTATCATTTTTAGTTGACCAATACATGAAATTCTGCACACGAAATGAGAACCTATTGCTAAGGGCTTGAAATTATTAAAATGGCAACAAATTTGGAAAGACAATAATACTCTTATTGCTGTTACACAATATCAAGGTAGTGCTACAACGCACATCACATACTGTATGTATTCATAACATGACATAACAGATGCAAACAGAATTGCAAACAGAGATTAAATTAAAATTAAAGATGCAATGTAAAGGAACTTATGTATATAGAGTCTGATACACAGAACTTAAACGTTCATTCCAAAGAGGTTATACACTTAATGTAGTCTCTTAGACAGTCTGTGTAGAAAGAGGTTAGGAACAGATACTTATTCTCTGTTTCCACCATACAGTTCCCTTTCAAACACTGGTGTGATCTCCGTGAAAAAAGCGACAGGAAACAAGGAATCTGTAAATACAGAAACGGTGGAGCGCAAAGAGGGGGGGCACAGGACGATCTAAGTGCAGATTAAAAAGTTTCCACTTTTGTTACAGCATAGTATAATATAGTTGTCCACAGCGTGAATACGATGTTAGTCCACCAGCTGTCCTGTGCTGTTAAAATTCTATATCCCTTTTATTTCCCTTGATACACAGTTTGTATTGTCCTACAAAGGTGTATGGGGATGATCTTTATAATATATGTCAACTATGAGGCTTTCCCCCAGCACATAAATAGTGAGGACCGTATCACAAAGGGATAGCTTTTTAAAAGTATGGAGGAGGTGTCGCTGAGGTAGCGGTAGTACTGTAAAATAAGCTCATCTGCGTCCTCCTCGGAAACACACCCTTGAAACGCATTAAAGGGACACAAAACCCAAATGATTTATTTCATGATTCAATTTTAAGCAACTTTCCAATTTAGTCCTATTAAAAAAAAAATCTTCATTCGCTTGCTATCTTTATTTGAAAAAGCAGGAACGTAAGCATAGGAACCGGCCCATTTGTGGTTCAGCATTTGGGTAGCACTTGCTTATTGGTGACTACATTTAGCCACCAATCAAGCAAGTGCTACCCAGGTGCTGAACCAAAAATGGGCTGGCTCCTATGCTTACATTCCTGCTTTTTCAAATAAAGATAGCAAAAGAACAAAGAAAAAAAATTATAGAAAGTTGCTTAAAATTGCATGCATGTACTTTTAATGTTAATGTCTGTACGCATAGAATATATGCATTATCCTAGCTAAAGAATAAAAACACAACTTTATCAGTAAGATTAACACAGTCATGCATGTAATTTATTACAGCAAGTCATTTTCACTTTACTGACCCTAGCTAACTAGGATGACTTTTTATTAGTGGTGTTGATCATTTTCAGTTGGCTGTTATCTGTTTTGCACTGTCACATTTGTGGCTCCCATTTCTGAAAAACTGCACAATTTATACGGATTCCTTAATGAGTTTCAGCTTGCTGTATGTGGCCATTAGTGGGCTTCTCATAGGTGCAAAGGTACACATTGCCCTTTATGACTAGTACTTAAAAATGTGAAATACATTTAAAGTATGTAAAAACACACATAGCTGAGACTTCTGGTGGGTGGCGTTTGAAGATGGCAACAAATCTGTGAGACTCTGGAACTAGTCTCGGAATTCTTATTATTTTTGGGTCATACTTTGAACCATCCTTATACCCCTTCACAGATTTGCTGTTCGAGCACCTCGCTGGATCAAGTTTGATTTCTCTTGGCCCCCGAGAAGTTAGAAAAAGTTGGGAAACCGGAGCAGTGTGCTGCGTGCTACCTTGTACATAATTAACTCGGGAATACAACATTAATAATTTACCTTCAGAAGATCATCAAACTGAAAATACTTATCTCTTTGCAAGACCTGTTACTACCGGCATTTATTCAACTAGAAATAGCTACACAGCAATTGCTGACAGAGATTCAAACCTCAAAATGGCGCCAAGCTGTTTTTCCCCACAAAAGTTTTGGCATAGCTCAGGGAGGCTTTCTCCCGGGACACAGAGAGAAAGCAGAGGGGCAAGAGATTTGTTGAGCGGAGGAGAAGAAATCTCAACCAGGTCTGATTAAACGGTTGCTGGACCTTGGGCACTGTGATGGATAATTATCATATATCACGGACGCATTGAGAAGCAGTGGCCTCCGATGTCATCCCGATAGCAGCTATGGCTAAAACATTATCATGTAATGCTGAAATTAAAAATATGCCAGCATGTTTATTCACAACACCTGGGAGAGACTTGCTTGTTAATTTGGATATGGAATACGCTAAAAGGAAGCGAAAGGACACAGGCATGCAGAAACCATCTTGTCACCGTTCCCCTGAGATACATTATGATTTCCTGAGGAACTCTTATTTATTCCTAGCCCTTGTTGGAATTGGATGATCTATTTATCCGGAACAACTCACACCCATTACTGGTTATAGCTCTTCCTTATGGTCCGTTTTGGTTATCTGGTGTCTTTTGAGTCTTTTATTGATATTGGGGCGAATTTCCATCCCCTTTGTGAAGTTTTGTTCAGCGATGCTCCAGCTTATTTCACAACAATGGATTTACAGTCTAATTCCCTCTAGTTCACTATGGAACTGTAGCAGAGAAACTGACCAGAGTCCAATTTTACACGGCTACTGCATTATAATGATATTGTTCTGTGTTCGTTTTCAGTCATGGGCCTGTTGGCCATTTATGTCTTATTTTGATATAATATTTAAACTTTTTCTCATTTCACTGTAGTAGGGATAATATATTTGAATAGCCTTCTGCAAATAATCCTAATAAAAATTTTAATTATATAAGTTTACAATATATAGAAGATCTTCAGATGTTCCCATGTCAGCCTATACCAAGTCTTCATTCTCTTACATAAACAGATAGCATATGTATGTTTTTCCAGACTCTCTAAGCCTACTTGATATAGAATTACGCTACTGTGAGATACTATAGATAACTATTACTACCCGGCTATCAAACAGGCATTTAGTACTTGTTTATTTGCCTTCTCCTTATAAAGGGACAGTCAACACAAAATTTGTTATTGTTTAAAAAGATAAATAATGCCTTTACTACCCATTCCCCAGCTTTGCACAATCAACATGGTTATATTTACATACATACAGGGGTCGACAAATCTGTTTAAAATTTAGGAGCCAGACAAACTTTTAGGAGCCAGACAGTGGTATTTGTATATAGATATATGGAGAATAACCCAAAAAGTTAGGAGCCAAGGGTAAAATTCTAGGAGACAGTGACTCCCGGGTTTGTCGAGCCTTGCTTTATAACATTTAAACCTCTAAATTTCTGCCTGTTTCTAAGCCACTAAAGACAGCATCTTATCACATGCTTTTGTATTAGCTCTTCACAACAGGGGGGTGCTTGTTCATGTGAGCCATATAGATAAAATTGTGCTCATGCCCGTGGGTTGTGGATGACACTGCACTAATTGGCTAAAATGCAAGTCAATAGATAATAAATAAAAAGTCATGTGATCAGGGGGCTGTCAGAAGATGATTAGATACAAATTAATCACAGAGGTAAAAGTGTATTATTATAACTGTGTTTTCTGTGCAAAACTGGGGAATGGGTAATAAAGGGATTATCTATCTTTTTAAACAATAACATTTTTTAGTTGACTGTCCCTTTAAAGGGACACTGAACCCACATTTTTTATTTCATGATTCAGATAGAGCATGCAATTTTAAGCAACTTTCTAATTTACTCCTATTATAAATTTTTCTTCGTTCTTGTGCTATCTTTATTTGAAAAATAATGCATCTAAGCTTTTTTTTGGGGTTCAGACCTCTGACAGAACTTTTTTTTTATTGGTGGATGGATTTATCCACCAATCAGCAAGGACAACCCAGGTTATTCACCAAAAATGGGCCAGCATCTAAACTTACATTCTTGCATTTCAAATAAAGATACCAAGAGAATGAAGAACATTTGATAATAGGAGTAAATTAGAAAGTTGATTAAAATGTCATGCTCTATCTGAATCATAAAATAAAAAAATTGGGTTCAGTGTCCCTTTAACTATAGTTACTATATTACATTTCATCTTTGAATAGCTGTAATTTGCTTATGCCAACTTTAAATGTCTGTTTTAATTTTGTACAATATTGAGAATATAGGCAGAGGATAATACCTTTCAGTGTCTACATCTCTAGCTACCCATATAATATGATCTTGATAAAGTTAGTTAAATCTACCGAAACGCATAGAAATTTGCTTACTGATCTCTCTGTTTTATATGCCAACTTGGGAACTATACTCGTTTTTACAGGTTCATCCCCATTTCCAAATTTTGGAATATGGACATATGAATAATTCATGTATTATACTTGTATTCCCATTACATAGCACTTATCAGGTTCATTGTTTGTTTTTTCCATATACATGAACAAACCATATGTATAATTCCTGTTGGCACTGACATCCAGCTCTATATCCAGCTACAAAGGACCTAAACTGGACTAAACTGTGATAAAATTGAGCAAACACAGTTGCTCTACAGCTGTACCGGATCCATAACGACGAGATACTTTGTTTTCATCTGACAAGGAGTCACCATCGACAAGAGACCAGTAACAACAAGTTGATTTGGTCAAGTGGTCCGACGTCATCATACCCCTCGGGGCTCACTATGGAACCTGGACATTCGCTATACTATCACGAACAGTGAGTTTTTTTATTTCTTCAGTCATCCAAAGCTGTGCACAGAAGATTTATACAGATATATCATATATTCCGGTCTATCCTGATACCTCGCTAATGCCTTCTAACCAAAAGGAATTATTAGTTCCTATAGCGAGCGTTTAGAACTCCTCAGTAATCAATTAGATGTTTGTTTGTTGATAAAATCATTGCATAACATACTTGTGTTTAATTCATCACATGTGTATGCTATCACATCACGGAAACTTGTTACTACCACTATCCACGAATATTTGTTTTTAGAATATTTTTTTCTTTTATTACATAGATGCCGGCATCATTTTTCTTATAAGAATTGTTTTTTGTTATTATTTTAGATTAATAATAAAAAATAATATATATATATTTTTTGTCATAGCGATGGAGGGATCCATTAGAAACGATTGTGTCACAATTAAATTACAAAGGTAATTTTAACAGAAACCATTAATAATTTTGCTATTTTTTTTCCCAGTGGTATTGATTTATATGGTCTAATATATGATTATTATTTTTTTATGTGTACTAAATATATTATTTACTTTAATTCTACTGCTTTGATTTCTTTATTTTAATTTACTCTACAATATCTTAATTGAGGGACCTATATTGTATTCTGATTGTTGCAAGCTCTGATATCTTAGGTGCCTTTGTAGTACTAGATGCTCATGGCTTTTATAATATGTCATTTTATTATATACTGTTCTCATAACCCTTATTTATTTGCTAAGAGCCATACAGGTAGGTGTGTTCCCTAGAAACTGACGCAATTTGCGCATGCGTAAATGCACTTGATCAGTCTTTGTCTTCCTCGAACTTAGACTTTAACCCCTTAATGACAACAGTACTTTTCAATTTTCTGTCCGTTTGTGACAAAGGCTATTTTTACATTTTTGCGGTGTTTGTGTTTAGCTGTAATTTTCCCCTTACTCATTTACTGTACCCACACATATTATATACAGTTTTTCTCGCCATTAAATGGACTTTCTAAAGATAGCATTATTTTCATCATATATTCTAATTTACTATAAAAAAAAAAAAAAAATGAGGAAAAAATGGAAAAAAACACTTTTTTTTTACTTTTAGCCCCAAAATCTGTTATACATCTGCAACCACCAAAAAACACCCATGCTAAATAGTTTCTAAATTTTGTCCTGAGTTTAGAAATACCCAATGTTTACATGTTCTTTGTTTTTTTTGCAAGTTATAGGGCCATAAATACAAGTAACACTTTGCTATTTCCAAACCACTTTTTTTCGTATTGATCTAGGCCCATTTTGGTATATTTCATGCCACCATTTCACCGCCAAATGCGATCAAATACAAAAAATCGTTCACTTCTTCACAAATTTTTTCACAAACTTTCGGTTTCTCACTGAAATTGTTTACAAACAGCTTGTGCAATTATGGCAAAAATGGTTGTAAATGCTTCTCTGGCATCCCCTTTGTTCAGAAATAGCAGACATATATGGCTTTGGCGTTGCTTTTTGGTAATTAGAAGGCCGCTAAATGCCACTGCACACATACGTGTATTATGCCCAGCAGTGAAGGGGTTAATTAGGGAGCATGTAGGGAGCTTTTTGGGGTAATTTTAGCTTTAGTGTAGTGTAGTAAACAACCCAAAATATTGATCTAGGCACATTTTGGTATATTTCATGCCACCATTTCACCGCCAAATACGTTCAAATAAAAAAAAACTTTACATTTTTCTAAATTTTTGGTTTCTTACTGAAATTATTTACAAACAGCTTGTGCAATTATGGCACAAATGGTTGTAAATGCTTCTCTGGGATCCCCTTTGTTCAGAAATAGCAGACATATATGGCTTTGGCGTTGCTTTTTGGTAATTAGAAGGCCACTAGAAACATCAGACCCCCTGATCCCTCCCAAACAGCTCTCTTCCCTCCCCCACCCCACAATTGTTCCCGCCATCTTAAGTACTGGCAGAAAGTCTGCCAGTACTAAAATAAAAGGTATATTTGGGGTTTTTTGGTTTTTTTATAGCATATTTACATATGCTGCTGTATAGAATCCCCCCTTAGCCCCCAACCTCACAGATCCCACATCAAACAGTTCTCTAACCCTCCCCCTCTAACTTAATGGGCGCCATCTTGGGTACTGGCAGCTGTCTAAAAAAAAATATGCTTTTATTATTTTTTGGCCTTTTTTGCCATTTTCTGTAGTGTAGCTTTCCCCCCCCCCCCCTTCCAGAACCCTTCGATTGTTTATTACATTAAAATCCCCCCTTTTCTCCCAATTTTGAATTACATTTTTCTGTAGTGTAGCAGTTCCCACCCGCTCCCGCCCCGTGCACGTGCCCGCCCACCGCCCCCGTGCGCGCCCCCCGGACACTGCCGCCTCCGATCCGGCCTCCGATTCCGCCCCCCTCCACATCACAGGCCCTTGGCAGGCCGCCCACCCACCTCCCTGCCTTGCTCCCACCCACCAACGACGCTCTGGTGCAGAGAGGGCCACAGAGTGGCTCTCTCTGCATCGGAGGCTTGTAAAGGGGTATTGCAGGATGCCTCCATATCGAGGCATCACTGCAATACCCTCAGAGCTGCTGGAAGCGATCGCAATTGCTTCCAGCACTCTGTTAGACAACTGACGTACCAGGTACGTCTATTGTCATTAACTGCTTGTTAATGCATGACGTACCTGGTACGTCAGTTGTCATTAAGGGGTTAAAGGGACACTGTACCCCAAAATTTTCTTTTGTAATTCAGAAAGAGCATGCAATTTTAAGCAACTTTCTAATTTACTCCTATTATAAATTTTTCTTCATTCTCTTGCTATCATTATTTGAAAAAGAAGGCATCTAAGCTTTTTTTTTGGTTTCAGTACTCTGGACAGCAGTTTTTTTATTGGTGGATGAATTTATCCACCAATCAGCAAGGACAACCCAGGTTGTTCACCAAAAATGGGCCGGCATCTAAACTTACATTCTTGCATTTCAAATAAAGATACCAAGAGAATGAAGAAAATTTGATAATAGGAGTAAATTAGAAAGTTGCTTAAAATTTCATGCTCAATCTGAATCACGAAAGAAAATTTTTGGGTACAGTGTCCCTTTAATGATTATTTTTTGGATACTGTTATGTGTATTTTTTTGTGTTTTTTGCTTGTTTGGTGTTTTACTTTGAAAATTGAGGAAAATGTTTTAATCAGTAGGGGAGCCCATATCATTTATATTTTAAATGGATTCAGTGAGAAACAAGAATACTCACTTATTTTCATTGATACCGCTTCTTAGTAAGAGTTTGTCCCTCCCCCTATCTTTTCTTTTATTCAATAGTTGAGCTATTTTGTAGCATATTATCATTATGGCTATTCTACAATGTATTATAGAAGTGCTATCTCTGGTGTAACGTGTCATGTGCACTTTTTTGTACTTCTTTCAATGTATGTAAACTCTTATGATGTGTTTTTTTATTTTATGTATTTTCCTCAATAAAAATAAATATATATATAAAAAATTAAACACACAATATATGAATAATTAAGAATTATGTTGACTTATTCAACACGCTCAAATGCCTGTAGGCATACAATATTCACAATATTGTTATAGGAAAGAAATCTCGCTGGGTAGAATGAAAGAAACCTCTGAAACCTCAAAGACAGAACAAGGTTTTGACCTTGGGCGTTATTGTGATTTTTAACCTAAACCTAAGCCAAGCGTGTAGAAATCATACAGAATCTTTTGCTCTTTTGAAGTTTTACTTATGTGTCAACTGATGAAGTTGTCTTATTTTTATTTATTTTTTCTTTTTCAATTTTTCTAATGCTGCCATCCTCCACTTTGTAACTCATTCTATTGTGCCAAGAAGTGACGGGTAATCAGATGGATGAGGCAATATTGATTATAATGGCATTTAACTTGTAATTTGCAGATGTGATGAGAGTCGGGGACAAAATATTTATAATTCTGCAATTTTCCAGTTGCAATAAGTTTTTTTCTGCTAGATATTGTGCTTGATTCAACAAATGTTGAGCAGACATGATTCGCTAAAGGCTGTCCGCATTTATTAATGCACAAGCATTTAACCAGAAAAGGTTGCGCAATGCCACCCCTGCTCACTGGCAGCCAATCGGCTGCTAGGGGCTGTCAATCATCTTGATCGTATCGGATCAGGATGAATTCAATCCGCCATCTTTTAGGTGGTGGAGAGGTAAAGAAGCAGTGGTCTTACGACAGCTACTTTTTTACAATGAGCCTCCAAATTGTCATTCATTGTTTAATAAATGGAGCCCATTGGCTTCATGTATGGGTTTTATTGAATCTGAGTTATAGTCTATTTATAACTGTTTCTACGTTAAGTTTTGATTCCTCTCTTCCTTTCACTCCCTTGTTGATGTGTCTTTTATTCCTCCCAGTGGTTTGGACTGCATCCATACATGTACACACTTACATGTGTAGATAAGATTAATACAAACAACTCCCATTATTTTACATGGAACAGTTAATAATCTCATTCCTCGGTCCCTTATCTTGGGATTCTTTATATAGAAACCACATAATCAAATGAGTACAAATAAAAATTTAGTATGAATTATATGACTTTTACCTGATCCTAGTTTAAGAATAAAAACACAACTTTATCAGTAACGTTAAATGAAAAAAAGTGCAGCACTCGTGGGACACTTAAGGTAAAAAAACTTCAAATTTTATTTCATTTCTTTAAAAGATAAAGGTGAGTATCAGGGAATTAACCCCGTTATCAGTATTGTTAACTTTGACAAGTATGTAAATATAACTTAAACAAAAAAGGGGTGGAGTAATACCAACATTTACTTGCCATAAGTTTGCTTTACTGATGTTAGCTAACTAGGAAGATGTTTTATAAGTGGTGTCTATCATTTTCATTTGGTCAAATTTTTTATTTGTGCTCTTAAAATTAAAGCAGTTGACTCCTGATAAGAAGCTTGGTAAAAACTAAACACAATTTAACAACTTTTCACTAGTTGTATGTGGCCATTAGTGGGCTGCAGGTATAATATGTTGTATACAGTATAGCAGAATAAGTAGAATAACCAGAATGACTTTTACATTAGGGAGGTAGTAAGCATATCAATAGTTGAGAACGTACTGCTCTACAGGTTTAGTACGTAATGCACTTGATGGAACTGTATTGATAAACAGATTGCTGAGCATTCGTGCAGACAGTGAAAAAATGGAACCTCTATGACTAATGCTGAGTAGAAGCAAGGAAATGCTAAGATAGCAAGATGAACAGCTGATGCAGACAAAAGTTATGATGTGTAACACATATTAAGTAAACGGATACTTACAGGAAAGGTCCTCTAGATTGCAGGAACAAACTAACCTGGTTCTACTGAGAGGAAAGTGCAGCTGTTCGTTTGACCGCGAAGAGAGGATGCTAGAAGGAGGCGGTCCGATGCTGTGTACTGGAGGAGCTGCTGAATTGCTCGTGAAGACTTGATGTAAAACAGGAAGTCCGTAGGTCAGAATCATAAGCAATAGTTACGGGTAGGATCCGAAACAAATCACATAAGGCTAGTAACACAATGTTCCTACAAATGATAGGAACATACTTCATTAACAAGCATGATTAATTGGAAATAGGTGCTTATAAAGGATAATAAGACAACCCCTAATTAAAGGGGTAGCTACATATAGCTAATTTAAAGCAACAGTCACGCTACTTACATAGCAAAATATGACATCAGTTCACAATAGTAAGTGCTCTGTGAACAGTTATACTTCAGCTACTGTCCAGCTGCAGGTTGAAAAAGAAAAAAAAAAACAGGCAATCAGCATTAGCAGTGCTGATGTCATACTTTGCTTTACTGTGATCTCATGAGATTTCACTGAAATCTCACAATATTTCCTAGTAAACTTCCTTAAACTGAATTGGGAAATAACATGAATGTGCCTGCACATGCCAGATGAATGCTCCCTTGCACGTCCTGGGATTGTAAAATATATGTATAAATATGAACATATGGAATATGGAGCAGTTAATCCTAGGGATGGGCGAATGTGCTAAAAGTGCAATTCACTTGGTAGAACAAATAGTCCAATGGACATTCATTTTGGACAATTAAATGTTGATAAGAAGGAAAAGTCATTAAAATTTGGTAATTGAATGATATTTCCAGTTTTCAAATATTACTTTTGTTTTTGAATGTTTATAATTAGATTGAATATCCACATTCAAATTTCAAATGTAACATTGGATTTAACAAATACGTTTCAGAAGTTCAATAGTTAATGTGGTAGGGAATTTAGTAAATTGATACATAATAGATACAAATATATTAGTTCTATTTTGAATATTGCACAATTCAATATTACATTTAAAGAAAGCATAAGAAATACTATTAAATACTATTAAATTAAAAGAATGATAGAATGTTGTTCAAACATTTGAAATTCAAAACGAAAAAAATGTGTTAAAATGTTTCATTTTTTGAATGTTGCAAAACATTCACTCATCCCTAGTTAATCCCTTCCTCAGACCAAACTATATATATATATATATATATATATACATACACACAAAGGACTTTTTTGTGGGGGTACTCACCTCTGCCATCTCATAACCGGTAATATTTGTAATCATCATGACAATTTTCACAAGAAGGGTCTGCAAAATATATCAAGCATTGTAAATAACTTTGTACCTTTGCTTTCCTCAAAGATACTGAGCACAATATATCATTTAATAATCAGTGAGTACCAGCACTCTTTTGTTTGGGTATATATATATATATGTGTGTGTGTGTATATACTGTATATATAAATATATAAACACAGAGAAAGTCCAGCACTCGCTTACAAGCTTTAAGCTAAGATTACAAGCAAAACTGGAAGGGGGGGCGGAGCCAACTTCCATCATGGCTGGTCGCACTTAGTAGGAGCTCTCTGCTCAAATTAGTTATGGGGTACAGTTACCACTTGTAATTTTTATTTAAAAGTTATATCTCCTCACTGCTATTACTTAGACCCATCCTAGGGTCCTGCACGCCAGTGCGATAAACTCTTGCTGCACCGGAAAGCTACACTTCATAGCGATCCCGCTCACATCAAGACCTCCGGGTGTGGGACTCAGCCTTCCCTCCCTCTAATGCAGCAGCGGAGTTCACCTGCACACCCAGTCTCCCGGATCATCTCAAACAGAGTGGGGGCAGAGTCGGGAGATACCCTGCATTTACCGCACTAGTGAGCCAAGTTGAAAGCGGGATCAACAGCACCACATCCCTGCACACTGCAGCTGCTCTTATCACAGGCACTAGCTCTGGAGGGTCAGGGGTCCGCTCCGGAGCCCACACCTGCGCATCGTCTTGGAGTCAGGAGGCAGGCGCTGCACAGCCGAGCTACTGGTGAGTCACATCAACCCGACCTATAAGTAGCTACTTTCCCGCTTAGCCCCTACACACACATCCCTGCCCTGGGGACAACTCGATAGTGCTGCACGGACACTTTCATAAGGCACTGAGCTGTGGATTAGGGCTCAAATAAAGAGACAGATCACCCTGCAAAGTGGCGCGAAAACGCCATCTTTGTTTATCCTGCGCCACAGTGCAACTACCTGACACCCAGGCCCTCTGCTTTCACACCCACTGAACACCACTGAAGATCACTCACTTCAGACTTTGCTAGAGGCCCTGGCTAAAGTTCAGCCTGCTACAATTACCAAAGGAGTGATTTATGTGAGGCCTGCAGCTACACCCCTAAATCTACCGGCTGGCCACGTGGAGCTGGCTTCTTACACTGAGGCCTACCATTAGAACTGCACAGCAACTGCCTCTCATTTTCTTACGCCCCACTTTACTACTTATGGAGACAGTGAATTTAAAGGGGCACAAGTGAAAGATTTCTGAGTGATTGAGTGAACCTTAGAGTATTTTTACACCATACTGCAGGACCTCTCTCAGGCTAGCAGCACAGTGTTAGAGACTGCTCTTGGCTGGTCACCCTGCTGCATTAGTTAATACAGCTTTCTCTGGCAGGGACAATTAAAAATTTCTACTAAGCAGGACCTGAAAGCACTGCAGGGGGGCACTCTCCCACTCCCTTTCCTGCTGTATATAGTGCAGCAGGTCATACCCAACACCCCTTCTCCGGCCTGGCCCAGAGGTGGCAATCTCCCCGGGGAGGGTGCCCTTCGCCTGGTTCAAGTACAGAGTGACCTACCATTCTATAAAAGACTGAACCTGCTAGACATTAAGTTATTAGGCAGATGCCCCAAGCCCCAACGGCACTTCTAGTTTGATTAAGAAATACATCTGTCTAACATGGAATAATCACCACTAGGCCACCTAGGCCTGTCTACCACACAGTGATTTCTAGCACCATCTAAGGAGAAACACCTTGACATTCCTGGACATATCCTTTCCAAAGACCCCCATCACAGAGTACACATTCTACCTCCTATCCAACATGTCGCAGTCAGCGAGGGGAAAAAAGAACAAGCAGCCTTTTTTGCCAAAAAAACCCGTAATGGACCATTTTGGGCCCTCTGGAGGGACCCCACAGAGTGATTTGGAGCCTCCAGACTCCCCCAGATCTGATTCCTCAGAACTCACACTAGCGGCTATTCAGAATTTCCAACAAGCCCCGCCTGAGGCAGTTACTCCCTCATTCATTATGGACTCCCTAAAATCCCTGCTGGACAAGCATCATGCTTCTTTCACAGCCCAAATGGCAGCTTCCACGGCTGAACTCAAAAAAGAGATTTCATGTACCAATGAAAGAATAGACACCCTGGAGAGAAGACAGGAGGATGCAGCTGTAGAACATTCTAATTTGCAATCCTACACGCAGCGCTTGGCGGATTACTTTGAAGTTGTAGATGACAAAATAGCTGATCTGGAAGACAGATCTCGGCGGAACAACCTGAGGATCCGAGGTATCCCTGAGACTGTCTCCGCAGCTGACCTACAACTGTATCTAAAAGAACTGTTTCATGTGCTTGCCCCACCTGCCACAGATATAGAAGATTTAATGGACCGTGCGCATCGCGCACTCAAGCCCAGGGGCCTTTCGGATGACCAGCCAAGGGATACAATAGTCCGGCTTCACTATTTCACTTACAAAGAGAGAATCCAGAGGGCGCACTTTCAGAAACCATCCCTCCCAGACAAATTCAAAGGCCTACAAATCTTCCCCGATCTATCTGCGAGGACTTTACAAAAGAGAAAGACTTACACTGAAATCACTTCCATATTACGGAAAAATGACATCAGGTATAGATGGGGTTATCCCATAAAGTTGTTAATATTCCGAAACAACCAGATGTTCACTGTACAGACTTCAACCAGAGGATACGAGCTTCAAAAAAAAATTGTGGAATCTGTATCCTCCCCATAAAGAAAAAGATAAACTTCAACCTAAGCAAATCCAGCTAAGGGCTTCAGCAACAGAATGGTCTGCCTCCACTACCTCTGCAGACCGACAGGGCGCTGCAGGGACCTCAAGGCTCCAGGACTGGTCAACTCCTTCCTTTCGAGGCCTTCGACCGCAGAAGCGACATGAGGATCAGGAATGGTCCACTCTGCCTCAGAGACACAGATCTGGTTCACCAACTTCCTAGGATATACTGATGGGACTGTAACCTGCAGTCTGCTTGGCATGATCAGTTTTTGCAAGACACTGTCCGTATGTTTGGTGAAGGACTGTGCTCCAACTTATATGGAACTCTTTGGACTTCTGTGCTGTCTCCAGTGGACTCTGGACGATAAGTATCTTCCTTTGATTTTACTTTTCCACAATATCCAATGTTTTTATGATTTAGTAGAGACTTCCTTGCCTATCAATTATCATTACTGTTTACAGATAACAACACTGTCTTAGCTGTGCAGCGACCTATAGCCTAGACCCCACAGGTAAATTGCTCACCGCCTACCCCTATCAGTCATGGTCACACTAATATATAGGTTCTGAATGCTCGGTGTGGGCCCAACCGGAGCACATCTCCTACATATCTAACAATCATGACTATGGCTGATGGCACCAGTCTCAAACTCATACACAGCATATTTTGACGGGGTGCTAGTCTAGGCAGCCCTTTATGTAATATGGCAGCTCGGCCCACTGGGACTGAACACGACACCCTTTAGTGATAGAGAAAGCAAGGCAGAAAGAGTTGATGGTTTACATGCGCAGAAGGTAACTCTATCATTGACAACTTAGATTGAGCTCCTAGATAGGAGGCTAATTACAACAAAGTTAGCATCATTTAGTGTAACATAGCAAACTATCACTTTCACATCCTCCCAAACCAGGAGCTGTAAACATAACTTCAACAATACAGATTATACGCAGGTCTTTATTTTAAAGCGCAGCTTGGAAAATATAGTTGCCCAGCGCACACCCTAAGTTTTAATGTCCCACAGATGCTTACTTAACTAGAGTTACCAGGTAAAGGATGAAGCACCGATAGGGCTCCATATCTACGAATTCCAGAATTGCTATTTTTTAATTTTTTTTCTCTGTGTGTCCGCAATGCAATGCTAAGCTGACTTCCAGTTCTCATTTTATGGTGTTTCAACTGCTAACAATTCTAACGAAGTACTAATTGTGTAATTATTGTTCTCTTATATGTTTCCTGTTTACTATATGTTATCACTGTTACACAATCTCCATTGTTATATACCCTTCCTATGTGACAGGCCATAAGGCCGACAATCTAAGTTTTGATCCCCACCCCCTTAGCTTGAGTGAAACATTGCTGTTATTTTTAGATTGGTACTCTGAATGATGTTTTATGCATAGAGTTACTGTTTTCTTCACATATTTAGTGAATTGTTTTTGTTATCACTGTCACATAACTTTAAAGTATTATGTAACTTTTTCACTTGACAGGCTATAAGGCCTTTACTCCAATTTTGGATCCCCATCACCCCCTAATATCATATATCATCCATCATATAGCTTGAGTGCGGCCGCCCCCCCCCCACGCATGGCCCGCTGTTAACAGTAAATTACTTAAAAATCTTAACAACCTCCCCCCCATAAACCCAAGTCCCCTTCCCCCCTTCTCCAATATAAAGTGGTTTCTCTTAACTACACCGCAATATCTATCCTGCAGTTCATTTGTGCTGCCATAAACTGTACTGAGTGTCGCATCCCCCCCCATAGATTCAAGCCCCCTTTCCCCTTTACTCTAATGTACCTCCCTTACTAGGGAAGACGATTAAAGCGGTTTCTCTTGACTATACCGCAATATCTATCTTACAATCCATTTGTACTGTCATAAATTGCACTCAGTGTTGCACCTATCTGGAATTTATCAGAAGTCCAAAAACAAGCAACCTCTTACTGCTTTTATTCCTTCACTCTGGTACTTTTCTTTCCTCCCCTCTTCCTTTGCTTTCTAGTTCTAACTTCTTCCTCTCTCTCCCTTTTTTTTTTCCCTCTCTACCCTCTTCTTGTTTGCTACTTCCTCTCTACCCCTTCTCCCCCAAACGTTGTTTCAACATGTCCCTTACCTGCACTTCACTTAATACTAGAGGGCTTAATACTCCTGACAAGAGAAGCAGATTAGTCAGCTACCTAACACGCACTAAATCTAAAATAGCCTTTCTCCAGGAGACTCACTGGGCGGATGGTTCCCCTATACCCTTCCATTGTAAACAATATCCAGTGGTAGAGACAGCCTCATTCTCGGGAAAATCGAAAGGAGTAGCTATTTTGGTACACAAATCCATACTCTTTGAGAAAATAGAAACCTATAAGGACCCAAAGGGTAGATTCCTGATACTGACCTGCAGACTAGATAACACTCCATATACTCTAGCCAACTACTATGGCCCAAATTCAGGACAAATACAAGCCTTTAGAAAGTTTTTACGACTGTTGACCTCTCATAAAACCCAAAACCTACTACTAGCGGGGGATTTTAATATGCTCCTAGACCCTAGACTAGACAGACGCTCTCCCAAACTCAAACCCTGTGACAAACAAACCATTAGAAATGCCAAACAATTCAATAACCTTCTGGCTCAACATAATCTGTTCGACATCTGGCGTTCCCACCATCCCTCTACTAGGGACTATTCCTATTACTCTAAAGTACATAACACCTACACCAGGATTGACTATTTCTTCTGTGAGCCCAGACTCTTGAACTCGGCCCAGTCGGTACTCATGCCTGAGTGCACTTGGTCTGACCATTCCTCGGTTCAGCTTATCCTGAAAACCCCCAACAGTACACCTTTCAGATCCTCATGGACACTCCCAGAACACCTCCTTTCCAGTCCAGAACAGGTCACACTAATTCGGAAAGAGATTTCCGAATTCCTAAGCATAAACGACAATGGTGCAGTCAATGACTTTTGCCTGTGGAGTACCCTCAAGGCATACCTCAGAGGGGTATTCATTAAACTGCACATGGAGCACAAGAAACGGATGGGCAGTTCGCTTGCCCAGCTCCATGTTTCTCTGAGGAACCTGAATGCATTACATGTAGCGTCATTAGACCCCCAAGTTCTCACCCAAATTGAAGCCACTAAGGCAAAAATTGCAGCCATAGAATTAAAAAAGCACCAAGCACAGATTCAGAAGTTCAAACAGGCATTTTATGCCAAAGGAAACAAAGCGGATAGGCTATTGGCCAACAAACTCAAACAAAGAACCGCTGAAGCTTGTATTCCATACCTCAAAACACCCCAAGGTGCAGTTCGACTCCCAGCAGACATAGGGAAAGCCTTCGCTTCCTATTACTCTTCATTATACAATCTAGCCAATACCCCTACCCACGTTGCCCCGAACGCACAGCATATTCGGGACTTTCTGGACACCCTCTCTCTACCGACCCTTTCGGAGGACCAGAGAAATCTGCTTGATGCTCCATTTACTACTAAAGAAGTCCTCTATGCCATTAAATCCCTTAGATCCCACAAAGCTCCGGGCCCTGACGGATTTGGAGCTCTTTTCTACAAATCGTTCCACCTTCAGCTAGCACCGTGAAACTGCTGGCGAAGCTACTGGCCTTTAGATTGAACAAGGTTCATTGCTATTGGATGGTGACCAAGTGGGCTTCACTCTAGGCCGGGAGGGGCCAGACAATACCCGTCGGATCCTTAACATATATTTCGAAACCAAGGTGCGCAATCTCCCCTGCACGACCCTAGCCTTAGATGCCAAAAATGCTTTTGATAGGGTCAACTGGACATATCTATTTGAGGTCCTCAGCAAATTCGGTTTCCCGCCAGGTTTTAGCTCTTGTGTCAGAGCCTTGTATGCGGCCCCCTCGGCCTCGGTTAGGGGCCTGGGATTCCGATCCCCGACCTTCACGATTACAAACGGGACACGCCAGGGCTGCCCCCTCTCTCCGCTACTTTTCGCCCTAGCTATGGAACCACTGGCTGAGGCGATTAGAGATAGCCCTGAAATCTGGGGAATAGAACTGGAGGGCACCCTTCAAAAAACCGCCTTATTTGCGGATGACCTAACCATATTCCTAAGAGATCCTCTCCACTCCCTCCCGGCACTGTTTAAGTTGCTGGATCGGTTTGGACAGATTAGCTAATACAAGCTCAATATCAGCAAGACAGAGGCCTATAGCATCAACATATCAGGTGCTGACTTTGTAGAACTTCAGCGCCGGTACCCATTCAATTGGTCTCAGCAGAGGATAAAGCATCTTGGAGTCTATCTCTCTTGCAGTATTCCCACTATAATTGAGTCTAACTTCTACCCTCTCCTCCAGCAGTTTCAGTCTAGCATTGATAAATGGAGTGTTCCATGCATCTCTTGGCTGGGGCGTATTGCTGCATTTAAGATGCTCCTACTCCCCAAGCTCACATACCTATTTCGTTCACTCCCTATCCCTGTACCTAAGCCTCTGATTGTCAAATTTCAGCAAATATGTAATTAGTACATCTGGAAAAACAAACCTCCTAGGATTGCCACCAGATTACTCCAACAACCACTCTTGAGTGGGGGCGCAGGCGCCCCTAACATAGCCTATTACCAGGAAGCTTCTAGACTTT
This sequence comes from Bombina bombina, assembly GCF_027579735.1. Lineage (NCBI taxonomy): Eukaryota > Metazoa > Chordata > Amphibia > Anura > Bombinatoridae > Bombina > Bombina bombina. The sequence continues at coordinate 549,096,989 of NC_069505.1, read as the reverse complement.
CCCATGTTCTAGCGTGGAAGACCATTGATGACAAAAATAAATGGCAAACTCTGGAGCAAGCTATGCTCCCCGGTCCTCTCGCCTTACAAGACCTCATTTGGCTACCCAAGCACATTAGGTCATCTTACAAAATTCAGAATGTGATAATTTCTCACGCCCTCCGACTATGGGATAGATTGCGCTCGCTCCCTCAGATCGCCCCTCACCCCTCTCCCGTCCATTCTCTAACGGGCCTGCTAGCGGCCCTTAGAGATTCCCATCCCCATTTGTGGCAGGACCATGGTATTCACTGCATGGCAGACTTGTTTATTAACGGTCAATTCATCACAGCCACGCAATTTGCCAATACTTACAATCCACCCCAACTTCTCCTATTTGAGTTCTGGAGGCTAAAAAGCTTATTAAAATCTTGGGGATTTTTGAACCAGCCCCCCAGAGAACCCACTGTGTGGGAAAAAAGATGGAGCAATAACATGAAGACACCCAGATCACTATCGGTGTCTTACAGAGACCTGATGAATTCCCCTACTTTCTACAGGTCAGCTTACACACTAGCCTGGGAAAAGGCTTTCCACTTCCGAGTTGAACAGGATGGATGGGCCCGTGCAGTGGCTCTAACCAAACAAGCACTCCACTGTGTTACTCTACTGGAGTTATATCTTAAAGTCTGTACACAATGGCATCTCACTCCACTCCGGCTATACAAAATCTCCCAGACCAATTCTCCACTATGTTGGAGACAGTGCGGGATGGTGGGTTCGCCAGCTCATATCTGGTGGGAGTGCCCGAAACTGGCTCCCTTCTGGCAAACAGTCTCGCACAAATGCAGAAATCTACTCCCCTGCTTAGAAACCTTCCCGCAAACAGCCCTGTTACATCTAAACATAGACACAGCCACAGCCTCAGAGGCCTTACTCTCTGTTTATATACTTATCTCAGCCAAATTAGCCATAGCGAGACTATGGAGGCAGCAGACACCACCCACATGGGGGAAGTAGTTAAAACTATGTCCTATCTAGAAATAATGGAAGGCCCAATTTTCACTCAGCGTAATAAAATGTTTCTGCATTCGGGAATCTGGGAAATGTGGAAACATCTGAGCTGATTCTGTCACTATGCAGCGAGTAAGATTGATAGTTGCAGGCCCTGCGCGTCCTTTTTTTTTTTTTTTTTTCCCTCTTTTCTTCTTCTCCCCTCTTCCTCTCTTTCCTCTCTCTCTTCCATTCCTATTTACTCTGAGATTGTTCTCTTCAAATACACTCGTCTTTTTTGGTGCATATACCAAACGCTTATGGCCTAATGAGTCCGGAGGTGACTCGCCGGCCACTTAATGTGTGGACAGTTCATTGTAGAAAAGTTAAAGAAAGGTTCAGTACATATATGGAGCTATGTCTCACCAGAATGACCAACTACTCTTATTGTACCTCACTTCATAAAATCATATGTAACATGTATGAAGTTCTATTACTTGTCTTGCATAGCATTGTATGTTATTATTTTCCTGAACTTTATTATTAATAATAAAAAAATATTTAAAAAAAAAAAAAAAAAAAAAAAGCAAAACTGGAAGAGTTAGTTACTGCATCTGGCCAAATGAGACAAGCCCAGGTACCACGTCAAGGTCTCTTCCAAAACCTGGGTCCCTAATACAGCCATACAAATGCCAGCTCTCAATCAAACAAACTGGGAACAAGTCAGGGTTCACAGACTTATGTAATCACCCTAGACATATACAAAACACGGAAGGGGACTGCACTCTCAGACTGGACTGGGTACACATCCCATGACCTTGCAACATGCTCAGCCCTGGTAGCTAATAGCACTCTCAGGAAGCTGTGCTGTCTCCATTATGCCATCCTTCCGTATTGGTATAGTATTTTTATATTTACTCAACATACTAGGTATCTTTAGGACCTCAGTTATTAACGGTATGGGTCTTTATCTATTGCACATTAAGTCATAACTACTAATAGTTGGTCATTCACCTTTAGTTAATACTTAATAATTGTATATACATATATAAACACATAAATATATATGTATATATTCATACACAGTTCCCATAGACCACTATATAAAGGCACTTTAGCTCTCATAAAACTGCCTAGTGCCGTTATTTTATTAAAAAATAAAAATGCTACAAATTTTATTTTTTACACACACACCACTGTATTTTGGGAACATTTATAAAATTAACCAGAGATCTGGGGTGAGATTACATATACAAGCGCTGAAGCCTGCACCACCCATAATTTCACCTCGCACATAAACCACGCCGGCAGGTAATAAAGTGCCCTAAGTTGGATAAACTAGCGATGTCCAGAAATGAGCGTAAATACAAATTTCTGCAGTCGCCAGTGACTTACCGCACTTTAGAAACTGCCGGCGCCTAAGAAAATAAAAAAAAACACATAGAATCTCCCATAAAAAGTCTAACCCGCCTCAGAAAAATAAACCTGACACGTAAAACCCCTATATCCGCCATCAAATCCACATCGGAACTAATAAAAAAAATTAACCCCTAAACCAACTACCCCCCACAACACAATATGCCTAATTAAACTATTAACCCCTAATCCGCAATTCACCCACATCGCGATCTACCTAATAAAAGTATTAACCCCTAAATCCGCCAACCACAACATCGCAAACTACCTATTAAAACTATTAACCCCTAATCCACCATTAACCCACAACGCAATAAACCTATTAAACTATGAACCCCTAATCCGCCAAACCCACACAACGCAATAATGCTAATAAATCTATTAACCCCTAAGCAGCTAAAGCCCACAACGCAAAAAACTAATCACTAAACCCCCTAATCTAACACGCCCTAAATTAACCCCATTACATAAATTAAAATAAAACTAAATTACAATTAAAATTAAAAACCTAACATTACTTTAAAAATAAAAAATACTAAGTTTAAATTAAGCTAAAATTACAGAAAATAATTTTTTTTACAGAAAATAAAAAAACTAAATGATAAAAAAAAAAAAAATTATACCTAATCCCTAGGAAAATATAAAAAGCCCCTCCAAAATAAAAACACCCCCTAATCTAATACTAAACTACCAATAGCCCTTAAAAGGGTCTTTTATAGGGCAGTGCCCTAAGTTTAACAGCTCTTTTCCTTAAAAAAATACTAAGTCCCCCCTCTAACAGTAAAACCCCCCACACACCAAACCCCCCAAAATAAAAAAACCTAACACTAAAAAACAAGACAGTGAAGTCTTCTTCCAAGCGGCGTCCAGTTCCTGAAGTCCGGCGGTGAACTCTTCTTCCAATCGGCGACCTCTTCTATCTTAATCCAGGACCGGGAAACTGAAGACCGGCGATAGCGGAACTGAAGACAGACGACCGTGGAGCCATGGAGCGTGGAGGATCCTCTTCATACCGTCGCCGACGTACACTGGATAGTAAATACAAGGTACGCGTTTAAAAATGGTGTCCCTTGAATTCCTATTGGCTGATTTGATTCTTCAAATTGAAATCAGCCAATAGGATGAGAGCTACTGAAATCTTATATGTAATAGAGCCCCTGATCTCTGATTAATTATATAAGCGCTAATTGCTACAGCGATTTTGCGGTAGCAATAATCAGCCACTTGTAATGGCTAATTAATTATTGAGCATGATAATTTAGCGCTCCACTTGTAATCTAGCCCTTAGTCAATATTATTTACTAAAATCTAAAATACTGGCTGGGTGGCAACCCAAACTAGGGTGAAAAAAGGCTTAGCAGCGAAAGGGTTAAGGGCCGCAGATGAGTATTTTAGAAATGTAAGGGCCGCAGATCAATATGGGACACTCAAATGATGATATATTTCCTTAAAATATTCAGTGAGGTTGCAGGTTACCCTCTATCTGCTGCCCCCCCCCCCCCTCTCTGGATGGCTTTTTTTGAGTTGTGGCCATCTTCTTTGGCCACCACTAGAATTCTACAAAACAAAAAATGTTTATTCTGCTTTTTCTTGGGGCCACAAAGACTATAGCACACATGCTTAGTTTTGCTTTTTCCCAGGGGCCACAAAAACAAATGGTATCATTCATTAAATTAGGCACACACAATAGTTTTGGATGAATCATTTACACAAAAAGTTTGTTAAAGAAAATTATTATTATTATTATAATTATTATTATCGGTTATTTGTAGAGCGCCAACAGATTCCGCAGCGCTATAAACAAAGGCGGAGTACAACAAAACAATTATAGGGATCAAAAGGGTAGAGGGCCCTGCCAAGAGTTGCACTGTTGTAGTCAGCTCTTAAGTAGGTGATCTACAAACATCTGGACTCTTAGGCTTACATGCTAAGGGGGTTCAGGGGATAGCAATGGAGGAGAGGAACTGGTATAAAGAAAGGTTAGCGTAGGTTGTATGCATCCCTGAACAGTAGAGTCTTTAGGGAGTGCTTGAAGCTTTCAAATCTAGGGGAGAGTCTTGTGGAGCGAGAGTTCTACAAGATGGGAGCCAGTCTGGACAAGTCCTGTAAACAGGAGTGTGATGAGGTAATCAGAGAGGAGGAGAGTAGGAGGTCATGAGCAGAGCGAAGGGGACGGGAGGGAGAGTATCTGGAGACAAGGTCTGAGATATAGGGGGGAGCAGTGCAGTTGAGGACTTTGTATGTCAGAAAATCTGTTAACTCGCTATTTACTATGGGGAGCGTTTTCAGGGAAGCTGGACAGCAACTTAAAGAGACAGTATACAGTAAAATTGTTTTATATGGCACAAAAAAAACTTTTTAACTTGTGACAAAGTTCAACTAAGTCTAGAGAGAATTAACCATATTTAAAAAAAACACACATGCTTAAAACAGAATTATATTCTAAATAAAATTCCAAACTCACAATGTTATCAACATCTGGCACATATATAGGGTCAGATTACAAGCGGTGCGTGCATGCAAGTGATATTAGTGCTCCACTGAGTAATACCTGCGCACGCTAATGTGCGCTGGTATTACAAGTTAAGCTCAATGTGAATGCGAGCTCGCGTTCGCATTGCTAGGAAGCATTGCGCTCACAAGAGGGGGCTTCCATAGGCTCCAATGGGGATAAGTAGCGCAGCGATGGAAGCAAATATCAATGTATATGCTTATATACATATATATTTATGTGTTAATAAGTGTATATAGTCATATAAACACATAAATATATATGTATAATGAGATAATGCTCCACTTTAACAATAGTAATGACTGGTAGGGTAAGTATATAAACTAAATTACATCTAAAAAAAATCAAATAACCAGGTGTCCATAAAAAGAGGAGACATATATCAGTGAAACCCCATTTTCTATAAGATATGGAATAGGATGTAGTAGTATATGGGAAGTTAGGGGAAATCAGCAGGCAAGAGCTGCTTTAAATTGGGGGAGAAGGGGGAAAATGGAGGGGCGGGCGTTCTATGTATTGGTGTAGGGGCCTAAGGAGTTAATATCTGGCTCATAATTGGACGGTTTTCTAGATTGCAGGTGGTTGTGAATTATTTGCAACAGCGGTAAGAAAAAAGTGGGTTAACCATATATACGGTCTGATCTGTGTCAAGAGATAGCATGAAATCCATAGTCATAATGTGTAGGGACCCAATGACATAGTGTAGTAGCATCCAAAACTACTATTAGAGCCTATACTGGGGACATCTACAAAGAAAAAGAAAAACAGTACTGAAATCTCCCTCTATAGCTCCACCCAGTGCTGAGGAACTGGTTATGCTTAAATTAGGGGATATATTAAGTGACACGTAAACTAACCTATGGTTACTCAGTGCACCATAAATAATCACATTAGATCTCTGAGAGAGAAATATGTCGAATAGTAGTCATGTAGCAGTTATTTCTGAGTCATGAAATGAGCTGGAAGAGGTGAGTCAGTGACTACCTATTACATGCTATGGCATTCTGAGAGACAAGTACATCATGTTAATAATATATAGATCTAGCAATTTAACACAGGGAGGGGAAGACTGTCTGTGAGACTAGATAGTGAGAATAAGGATGCATATGGGTCGTCTTTCTATCCTTGACATGTTAGGAAATGGTTCGACATATCTCATGCCGTATGTGCTATGGAGGATAAACTGTGTAAGTACATCAGCAGATAACAGTAAAGGATTAACATTCATGCACTGTACTAATTACCATCCGTACATAGTCAGAGAGGGTTTTAGTAACCATAGATGTAATATTAGGGTATGGCCAGTATTAGCATCTAGGTATAGGAGGGTAGTAGTCATTTGAAGTATGTAGCCTGTTTATAACCTCAGTTGTGACTCAACTGACAATGAGACACGTAGACATGTAGCTGTGTGTTTTCCTAGCCTGCGGAGTCTCGCTATCCAGCAATCTTAAGTTAAACAGACAGCATGAGGAGAACTAAGCCCTCACACGCAATAACTAGAGATGGTAACCCAGACAATCACTGCAGAAAAGGGAATATTGAGTATACTTTGCAACATTAGCTCACTAGTAAGGTAGGTTCATTTACAAAGTGTATAGATCCCATATTTATAGTAGTGTAAAGATCTACAACGTTGTCTGCAGCATAGATATCTAAATGCTTGTAATAAGTAAATTGCGCGGAGCAGAATCTACCAAGGGAGTTCACTAATATGTATAGCGACTAAGTCCGGAGCTAATATAGGGGCAACATAAGTCTCACGACAGCCAGTGCGACTCTAATGTCTGTGTCACCAGTTAATTAGGATAATCTTTGGTTAACCAAATGTAAACATATATAAAAACACAATGAACAAGTAATATCTACATAATAAACCAATATATCTTATAGCAATGAATAATGTCCAGGGTGCTGGCGGTCATAGCATTTATGGCTTTAAACTGTCCGACTGTGTTAGAGTTTGCTAACTCAGCCACAGATGTAAGGCAGACAGATAGTAAGCCTAGCCTCCCGGATCAAAAGGGCCATTCGACAGTCCAGTATAAGCTTGTGTAGAAACTGTTCTGCAGAGCCGATATTTCACATAGCACTGCAAGTGATCTGCGCCAAAGTTATTATGGACTATCGTGGGTATGTGGCTTGACATAAGAGCTTGCAAAAAGATGTCAGATTGCTTTCTGGCAGGACTCGGTATTGTGTCATCGGCGTTGGGTGGCTATGTTTGATGGTATCCTCTGCCCTAAACTTAGATGAGTGGGCTGGTGGATCGGAGTGTCCCTGGGCTTAGATGGTTGTGCAGTTACTCTGGGGGTTAGAAGCATAGGAGAGAGATTTAAATCAAACTTGGTCTGCTCAGAGGGAAGGCCTACCTTCTTGTCCATCAGACTGGCTGCAACTTCTGAAGATAGGAAGATGAGAGAGCTGGAGGTATTCGTAGGGATGTGCTGTATTGTGGTAGCGTATCTCCTGGTATGTGTTTGTGCGTCAATACATTGTTCCTCTCGACGACGACCCCCCGGCGTCTCTTCTCGTATGATATGGATGTTGACGTTGTCTTCTCTTGTGCCTAGCGAGTGAATATCGACAGAGAGCTGGCTGTATCTTAAATCCATCTGTTGTCCTAGGCCTTCTAGAAGGGCCACTACTGTAGTCATCTCTACCTTCATAGTCCGCTGAGGGTAGTCCGCTATGTAGCAGCAGAAGATAAGGGGTATTGTGGAGATATCCGATGTTCTCTCCTGTGAGTGTCTAGGCTATATGACCAGGTATGTCCCCAACTTCAGATTCACCCATTGTACCGGAGTGAGGATAATGCAGGGAACTGCGTGTTAGGCCTCCGTCCTACCTCTATCTGCACATGATCGCATACTCAAGCTGCGGAGTGGCAATGAAAAAATATATTTTGGTTGTGGATAGTTTCAACAAACTGAATATATGATTGTTCTGGGCAGGTTGTGGACGTCTCTATAGAAAATTATTAGATTAGGTTGTCAACCTACGGAGTTATAGTATTTTCAGTCCGCCATAACTGCCTCTTGGCCACGCCCCCCATGATTTTTATTTTTTAATAAAATACACTACACTGTATTTTGGGGGCATTTAGGGCAGATTTATAAAATAAACCAGAGATCTGATCTCTGTTTGATTTTAGAAGCGCTAATTGCTACCGCAAGCTTGCAGTAGCAATAACCAACCACTTGTTTGCGAGCGCACTATAAATTAGTGCTCCACTTGTAATCTAGCCCTTAATATTTAAATTGTAGGATCCTACTATAAATTGAAACACACATGCGCTTTCAACTGAGTAAAAGTATGCCCGCCCTTGGAGTTATTTAAGATTCAGCACAACACTGCACTAATTGGCTAAAATGCAAGTCAATAGATAATAAATAAAAAGTCATGTGATCAGGGGGCTGTCAGAAGATGCTAAGATACAAGTTAATCACAGAGGTAAAAAGTATATTAATATAACTGTGTTGGTTATGCAAAACTGGGTAATAGGTAATAAAGGGATTATCTATCTTTTAAAACAATAAAAAAATTCTATTGTAGACTGTCCCTTTAAACTTCTTCTCATCCCCTAAGTTGTTCTTTGCTTGTCGAGTATCTCTGCTCCAGCTGCACAAACTGGAACATTAATCTAAGCAGTTCCCAACTTGTCTTGAGGATTGTTACGGCTGCACAGAATAACGGTGGCCTCTGCCTGACATACAACTACTACGCATTTCAGCAAACCTGTTGCCTTTATCAAGCAGTCTCTCTATTGTTAATGGCTTTCAGTATTTATAGTGTTTCATTCAACACATTTAATTGCCGTGGTTACAACCAAGTCTGTTCTTCCAATACCTTATGTATATAGCAACATACTCTTTAAAAACAAAATTTATGCTTACCTGATAAATTTATTTATTTCTTGACACTGTGAGTCCACGGATCATCATAATTACTGTTGGGAATATCTCTCCTGGCTAGCAGGAGGAGGCAAAGAGCACCACAGCAAAGCTGTTAAATATCACTCCCCTACCCACAATCCCCCAATTATTTCGACCAAAGGGAAAGGAGAGAAAGGAAGTAACACAAGGTGCAGAGGTGCCTGAGATTTATATAAAAAAGAAACTGTCTGAAATACAGGGTGGGCCGTGGACTCACTTTTTCAAGAAATAAATACATTTATCAGGTAAGCATAAATTTTGTTTTCTTTCTAATGATACGGTGAGTCCACGGATCATCATAATTACTGTTGGGAATCAATTCCCAAGCTAGAGGACACAGATGATAAGGGAGGGACAAGACAGGAACCTAAACAGAAAGCACCACTGCTTGAAGAACCTTTCTCCCAAAAGAAGCCTCAGCCGAGGCAAAAGTATCGAATTTATAGAATTTGGAAAAAGTGTGCAAAGATGACCAAGTTGCAGCCTTGCAAATCTGTTCCACAAAAGCTTCATTTTTGAAAGCCCAGGAAGAAGAAACAGCCCTTGTGGAATGAGCTGTAATTTTCTCAGGAGGCTGCTGTCCAGGGGTCTCATATGCCAAGCGAATAATGCTCATCAGCCAAAGGGAAAGTGAAGTAGCCATAGTTTTCTGACCATTGCATTTCCCAGAAAAACAAACAAACAATCCAGATGACTGACGAAAGTCCTTAGTTGAATGTAAAGAGTGTACCCAGGCGCCAAACAAACGGAGGCTAAGGTATAAGGAATAGGAAAATAAGATTAAAACATTTATTGTACACTAATCAATAAACATAAATAACATGGATCCATGCGTAAAATACAATAAAATAAGATAAAATACTGCTGTAAAAATGTCTGTAGATATAAAAGGTGAGATAGGATGCTGCACAGACAATAAAATACTAAACAATATTGAAAAAACAAACAATTGTCCTTGGTTTAGATAAGCAGTGGAAGACCAATCTGGACAGTGATAAGTCAATGATCCTAGTGAGAAACAGTCCTCCAAATGATATCAAAAAACATGTAGTCAAATCCAAAGATAAAAAACAAAAATAGTGGTAAATCCTGTGATGTGATAAAAGTGTGTATATCCAAATGTAAAAAGTGTGTAAATCCAAATGAAAAAAATTGAAAAAACAAAAATGATGAAATTGGTGTATCTGTGTGACAGAAATAAACAGTGAAACAGTGCCTCTGTGTTCCTAGAATAGAACAAAATGTGTAGAACATTCAAAAAATAAATCCTCTAATTGAAATAAGGCTTACCAGTGTAGGTCTATGCGTTTCGGCCCTATCTAGGTCTTTATCAAGTCTAGATAGGGCTATCAGATTGAGCTTGCATTCTATTGGCTGTTCCGATCAGCCAATAGAATGCGAGCTCAATCTGATTGGTTGATTGGATCAGCCAATCGGATTGAACTTCAATCTGATTGGCTGATTGAATCAGCCAATCAGATTTTTCCTACCTTAATTCCGATTGGCTGATAGAATCCTATCAGCCAATCGGAATTCGAGGGAAGCCATCTTGGATGACGTAATTTAAAGGAACCTTCATTCGTCGTTAGTCCATCGGGGAAGGAGGATGTTCCGCGTCGGCGGGATGAAGATGGATCCGGAAGACAGAAGATAGAAGATGCTGCTTGGAAGAAGACATCGCCCGGATGGAGGACCTCTTCTTTGCCGCTTGGAGGAAGACATCGCACGGATGGAGGACCTCTTCTTTGCCACTTGGATCAAGACTTCGCCCGGATGGAGGACCACATTGCCCGGATTGGATGAAGACTTTGGCTCGGCTGAGTGAAGACGACTCAAGGTAGGGAGATCTTCAGGGGGTTAGTGATAGGTTTTTTTAAGGGGGGTTTGGGTGGGTTAGAATAGGGGTATGTGGGTAGTGGGTTGTAATGTTGGGGGGGTATTGTATTTTCTTTTACAGGTAAAAGAGTTGATTACTTTGGGGCAATGCCCCACAAAAAGCCCTTTTAAGGGCTGGTAAAAGAGCTGATTACTTTTGTAATTTAGAATAGGGTAGGGAATTTTATTATTTTGGGGGGCTTTTTTATGGGGCTTAGATTAGGTGCAATTAGATTAAAATTCTTGTAATATTTTTTTATTTTTTGTAATTTAGTGGGGTTTTTTTTTGTACTATAGTTTAGTTTATTTCATTGTATTTTAGTTTAGATAATTGTAGTTAATTTATTTAATTAATTTATTGATAGTGTAGTGTTAGGTGCAGTGGCGTCGCTACAGGGGGGCAAGGGGGGGCATTTGCCCCCCCTAGAAAATGGCTTGCCCTCCCGTTTGCCCCCCCGCCAGCCCCGGGCTGCAGTATTATTGATTGATTTATTTAAAATTATTTATTGTGCCCTCCACCAAATGGTCATCACGTGACCGCAATTACACGCTCCCGATTCGGTCCCTTAACAGTCTAACAGAACACCGGCACAGTCAGTCAGTGCAGTGCAGTTATTGGCGCACGTCACGTGACTACATGTGCTGTGTAAACTGGCCTGACTCAGTGCAGGCAGCGAGGCATGCGGAGAACAACGGTCTTGAGGACAGTCAGGAATTGAAGTCTGGACTCTGGAGTCTTGTTGTCAGTGTCAGTGTGCTGTGGCAAAGTGTCTCTGAAGTGAGGACGCCAGCCAGTGATCTAGGTCTCTAGTCCAGGAGGTGGGTAAATCTGACACAGAGTGACTGTATAGCACGCACCATGCCATAACATTATTTAAATAAGTTTTAAAAAAAAACTGCATAACTTGTTTTGCGGTTCATTTAATATTAAATCCGGTGTTAGCAATGTGATTGTATTACAATCACACTCCTAGTACCGGATTTAATAATAACTGTCTGTTATCTTTCTATGTAGATTGAAATTTGTAATAGTCCTGTGCTGCCCCCTCCCTTCATTGATGAAACTAAGAGGCTGTGGGGGCGCGTGTCTGAGCCGGCACCATAGGTAAAAAACATGTACATCAAACAAACAGCCTGAGTGTCAAGAGCGGTATGTGCAGGCTTCTGTAAGGGGATACAGGCTGAGGCTAAGACCCATCTGTGGACATTAAGTTACTCACTGCGATGCGCAATCATTGTGTGTCAACTCCTCCTCATGGTCTGATTTATTAGGGGGCAGCCCGGCAGAGTGTCTGCTGAAATAACATAGATTTTTGTACAGAGTGATCTGTTGGGGAGATTTATGATAGGGATTAGTAAAATCTCATCTGCAGTGCACCGTAGGGCCATGGACTAAAAAATCTAGTTGCATATTTTTTGCTGCACAGACTTTGCATTTCACTTCACTGACAAGTGTAGTGGTTACTGAATCATGCAGCTGCTAAAATCATGTTTGCCACTGCCTTAGCCTACCTTAAATAATCAGTGGTTTGATAATTTGATACACACTTGGGACACATATGCTCAATATCAAGTCTCCCATGCAAAGATAGTAAGGTACATATGCCAGCACTCATTAGTTTTGTTATACAGAAGGCAGAGCACAACTAGTTCACACTGAGTGAGACTGGGAGCTCTTCAAGTCAGTGCAGCACATTGTTAGGAATGGAAAACCTGTATGTTATGCTATAAGGGCAGTGACCTACATTAACCCCCTTATGGTGGGTCCAGCAGCCATAAAACTGCAATCTCATTCTCATTACATGCAGTTCAGTGGGTTGCTAATGTATATTTAAGTAGTGATGCTCCTGGGGTCACTAAATTGGATTAGGCGACTGTACTGCTTATGATTTATTCCTTATATTGTTTCTCACTCAAACTCTCCATAAAGTTTTTATTGTTTTCCCAACAGTCAGTGTATGTGTGTCTATATTTGTGTGTCTGTAATGTGTGGCTTTGTTTGTGTGTCTTATTTTTATGTGTGCCTATGTATAGGTGTGTGCACCTCTGTTTGTGTGTCTGTGTGCTTCTGCACATCTGTGTTTATGTATTAGTGTGTACTTATCTGTGTTTATCTGTATCTATGTGTGTGAATATGTTGTGTAGTGTGTGTACATGTATATGTGTATGCTGTGTGCATACATGTATATGTAGTGTGTGTGTGTGAACGTGTGTGCCTACCTGTATATGTGTATGCTGTGTAGTGAGTATGTGTATACTGTGTAGTGTGTGTATGTGTATGCAATGTAGTGTGTGAATGTGTGTGTATATGCTGTGTAGTGTGTGAATGTGTGTATATGTGTATGCTGTGTAGTGTGTGTGTGTGTGTATATGTGTAGGCTGTGTAGTGTGTGAATGTGTGTGCATATGTGTGTGTATGCTATGTAGTGTGTGAATGTGTGTGTATATATGTGTATGCTGTGTAATGTGTGTATGAATGTGTGTGTGAATGTGTGTGAATGTTTATGCAGTGTAGTGTTTTTGAATATGTGTATGCTGTGTAGTGTTTTTGAATATGTGTATGCTGTGTAGTGTGTGAGCATATGAGTATGTTTTGTAGTGTGTGTGAATGTGTGTGTATATATGTGTATGCTGTGTAGTGTGTGAATGTATATATGTGTATGCTGTGTGAATGTGTGGGTGTGTATATTTATTTATTTTCTAGTACATACATTCCTAAATTACACAAATTCCATCATGTATAACCTACAGTAGAGAATATTTTTTTTTGCACTTTTTCAATAAAGTTTTACACTGACTACTAATTAAAGGGACAGGAAACCCCAACATTTTCTTTCATAATTCAGAGCAAGGGATGTGATTTTAAAATACTTTCTAACTTCTGTTATCTAATTTTCTATGTATCCTTTGTTGAAAGTCATACCTAGATATGCTCAGTCAGGAGGAATATCAATGCACTACTTGCAGTAGCCTGTGGTTTAAAGGGCTCCACTAAATGTGAGCAGTTGTTCTTCCAGTCCTCAGTATTACCCAACTGTCATATACACACACGTAAACACTGGCATATACACTAGAATTGACACCTTTTCTTCAAGCCAAACCAGAACACTAACAGCAATCATCAGAAAACTGAATAAAATGGCTAAATCTGGATCACAACTTCATCATAAACCTGGGCACATAATTCAAAACCCAAACTGTCCGGGTCAATCCTGGACAAGTGGCAACTCCTATATATACACACATAAAGACTGACATATACACAGACACATAAAGACTGACATATACACACACACACACACACATAAACACTGATATATATACAGACACACATAAACAATGACATATACACACACACAAAACATAAATACTGACACATATACACACACACACACACACATACACTAACATATATACACATACACTTAAACAATGACATATATACATACACACACACACACCACATAAAGACTGACATATATATACACACACACATACACTGACATATATACACATAAACACTGACATATATACACACACATAAACACTGACATATATACACACACATAGACATTGACATACAGACATACATACACTGACTAATACACACACACATACACTGACATACACACATCTACAAAAAATTGCAGCGCTGCGCTAATGTTCGGGTTTGGCTTGAAGAAAAGGTGGCAACCCTACACGAGGCAGCCGCCTAATTATTAGTGCCCCCCCAGTTTTGACTGTTATATCTTATGTGCCCCCCCTATATTTTGTTCCTAGAGTCGCCACTGGTTAGGTGTATTTGTAACTTAGGTTAGGATTTATTTTACAGGTAATTTTGTATTTCTTTTATCTAGGTAGTTATTAAATAGTTAATAACTATTTAATAGCTATTGTACCTAGTTAAAATAAATACAAAGTTGCCTGTAAAATAAAAATAAATCCTAAAATAGCTACAATGTAACTATTAGTTATATTGTAGCTATATTAGGGTTTATTTTACAGGTAAGTATTTAGTTTTAAATAGGATTAATTTATTTAATTAGAGTAAATTTATTTTGTTGTAGTTAAATTATATTTAACATAGGGGGGTGTTAGGGTTAGACTTAGGTTTAGGGGTTAATAACTTTATTATAGTAGCGGCAACGTTGGGGGCGGCAGATTAGGGGTTAATAATTGTAGGTAGGTAGCGGCGATGTTAGGGAGGGCAGATTAGGGGTTAATACAATTTATTCTAGTGTTTGCGAGGCGGGAGTGCGGCGGTTTAGGGGTTAATACATTTATTATAGTGGCGGCAAGGTCCGGTCGGCAGATTAGGGGTTAATACTTGTAGTTAGGTTGCGGCGACGTTGGGGGGGGCAGATTAGGGGTTAATAAATATAATTTAAGTGTCGGCGATGTTAGGAGCAGCAGATTAGGGGTTCATAGGTATAATGTAGGTAGCGGCGATGTGTGGTCAGCAGATTAGGGGTTAAAAATTTTTATTATAGTGGTGCCGATGTGGGGGGGCCTCGGTTTAGGGGTACATAGGTAGTTTATGGGTGTTAGTGTACTTTAGAGCACTTTAGTTAAGAGCTTTATGTTCCGCGTTAGACCATAAAGCTCTTAACTACAGACTTTTCTTAGGCGGTAGGAGTCTTGTCGGTAGAGGGTGTACCGCTCACTTCTTCCAAGACTCGTAATACCAGCGTTAGGCAAATCCCATTAAAAAGATAGGATACGCAATTGGCGTAAGGGGATCTGCGGTAGCCAAAAGTTGCGGAAGAAAAGTTAGCGGTACACCTTTACCTACCTGACTCTAAATACCAGTGGGCGGTAAAAAGCAGCGTTAGGACCCCTTAACGCTGCTTTTGACGGCTAACGCAGAACTCTAAATCTAGGCGTTAGTATCTGTTCCATACTGCTTTTCCAAGAAGAAACGTACTGCCTGGAGGCCTTTATCATGTGGTATGGTGGTATAAAGTGACTTGACATCATCCGTAAGCCACTTGTAATTGGTTTGCCAGATCACATGAGAAAGGAGGTTCAGAACGTGTTTTGTGTCAGACAGGTAGCTCCATAGGGAACCTACCAGGGGCTGCAAAATGTGGTCCAGCCACTCTGATAAATGCTCCAAAAGAGAGTAAATTCCACTTACAATTGGCCTCCCTTGTACATTATCTACCAATTTGTGAATCTTCGGTAGATGGTTGAATGTCGCAAATGCAGGATTAGATACTAGCAGATCGTTTTTAGTATTCCTGTCTATAAAGCCTAGTTCAACTCCGTCGTCTACAAGGGAGGCCAATATGCGTTGGTAAGTCTTGGTGGGATCACATAAAAGGACAATATAATCTTCAGTATTCCTGAGCTCCCTGTAGGCTGCCGTGAGGAAGTCACTTTTGTTTAGCACGACTATCATCCCACCTTTATCAGCAGCCCTAATGACTATATTGTCATTTTTGCTGAGGCTCTCCAGGGCTCTTTTTTGGTTGTTATGTTCCTGTTCTTACCTCTATCAGATTTAAAATGTAATCTGGTTAGATCATGTTCTATTCTCCTCTGGAATTTCTTGAGGATTTGTCCCCTATTCTGAATGACCCCTTTAGGGTGGGGGTCTGGATTACTTCAGCCCTTGCATTCTCCCCTTCGTCCTCGAGAGATTCCAGAGTCATAACATCACATGCTTCTTGGAAATTGAGAGAGTGGTGTACCCTATCCTCCTCCCCCTCGGGGTGGGTCAACATGAATGGTAGCATGACTCTCATCCCCACCTGAAAGGTGGGTAGAATAGAACTTTTTCAGCTTCAAATTACGGATGAACTTGTTGACATCAAGCAGTGTCCTGAACAGATTAAAGTCTGCTGTGGGTACAAATGTTAAACCCAAGCTTAAGACCTCTAGTTCATGAGGGTTCAGTTCAATCCTCAACAAATTCATTACGTTCTGTAGTTTCCTCGCCTCCTGCCTTTTCTCTGGGGATACTTCCTCTGTTCCTTATATTGGGATGGAGGCTCTAGGATTCCTTCTCCCCCTTCTGGTGTTCTTTGGGGGATTGAAAAAACCTGCTCCAGTTGAGTTCTTTCCTGGTCCCGGTTCACTCTTGATCCACCTTCTGTATTTGTCTGATCTTCCCTGTAGTGTGATGAGAATGGTTGGGTCTGTGGTTTCAGTATGGGGGGTGGTAGAGAGGTGGGACCCTCTTTAGGTCTTACCACTTGTTCTTTGCTTGAACGTTCCTCCCCACATGATGCCGAGCCCTCATCCCCCCATTTTTCCTTTTTTCTTTTTTACCATTAAATTTAGCTTTAGAGATTCATCTCCTTAGCTCGCAGTCCCTCCCCCGTCCCTCCCCTCATCTATACCGTCATTATATCCTCTGGTCATTCCCCATTGGTTCTTCCTCCCCTCCGCTATTACGCCGGACTGTGCACAGTTTAGTGTTTATTATTGCCATTTAGGACATATTGGCTTTTGGTTTCTGTGCATTGTTAGTCCATATGCGGCGGTTTATTAGCTTCTCCCCCCGCCTCCCACCACCTTATATTACCCGTAGTCAATGTCTCCTCTCCCACTTTGATATACATTCCTTCCCCACACACAACACAAACCCCTCTGTGCTCCTCTTTCCTTTTTGTCCATATACTACCATACCCCATGAATTGGGCATTATAGCTGTCAAGTATTATTTACATTGTTTTACATATTATTCTTCTGATCTGGCGTCCAATGGAAGACAGGGCAGTTCTTTTTAAAGTGCACAATTTTTAAGTTTTACTATGGCTAGGAGTAAGGCGAATTGCCGAAACGTGTCAGCCGTTCAGTCATACAGCCCCAGGTACCAAAATCCATTAGCAAGCGCTCAATATGTATGCGGTTCCATTCTCCTCTGTGTGCCGCGCTGTGTCTTCACTGCCTCTGCAGGGCATACAACATGTGAAGAGACCCAAAAGGGGAGGGAATAGACTTAAACTTTTAAGTCAGAAGGAAGTATATTGGATTATCCAATTGAATACAAGGGTCCCGAAGGGACTAAATTCAGATTGGGACATTAAACTCTATGTACATTAGTTGGGGTTGGATATGAGTAAGAAATGTGTATATATTGTCATTCTAAAGAAAAGCATTACAAGATGCACTATATTGGTTTAAAAGAATTTTGAGTGCACATTTTTTGCTCATATCAAACTCCAAAGATACTTAAAACTTACATCAATAAATTATTGATCACAGTATTGATGGAGAAATTGAGAAGTTTTTATGTTTCCATGATTCTATACCAATAATATTGTTCTCTATAATAAGGTGATAATTATATCCCCTTTAAATGTGAGATAGCCTTTAGCAAGATGTTCCACCCCTCTATATCTATACAATGGCAATAGTTTACAACAGGATGACGGTTATCTATACTTATACTTTTTGCATAGGATATAATTGTAAGATAGCTTCTGGTAACCTATTTATTAGACAATCTAGGTCCTGCTCTTAAAAGCAAAGTGATGCATCTCAATTCAGTCATATGCAAATACAGTAAATTTGAACTTTTA
Organism: Bombina bombina; assembly: GCF_027579735.1. Lineage (NCBI taxonomy): Eukaryota > Metazoa > Chordata > Amphibia > Anura > Bombinatoridae > Bombina > Bombina bombina. The sequence continues at coordinate 549,078,751 of NC_069505.1, read as the reverse complement.
GTGAAAGGTAGTTATACTATTAATATGATATTATATTATATTCTACACTCTATACTTATGTAAATATGCTCATTTGTTAGGAATTGTAAATATGTTAAATTTGATTGCCCTCCTTTTCTGTGATTCACCTGACATAACAATTGCACCTGTAATGGGGGAGTGGTTAATACCTTTATTAAGGAAAAGCCCATAAGTGTTGTTAGAGGTCACTGAAGAAGTTACAACTATGAAACGCGTCTGACCTATGTTACTTTGCTGGCGTGTATGCCTTTTAGTGTATGTCAAATAAAGGAGCTTTTTATCTTAAGCTACAGGACTGGCGGTACATTTTTTTATATTCACCCTTTACCTACCCATATGTGTGCAAGGATTTGGTTGCTTTATACAGCCCCAGGTACACACTCTGTATTTAACCCCTGGGTTTTTACCCCCCATTCACACCTAAATTGTTAATTGTCTATAATCTCTGTGCTCAATGCTATTTTTTTTATTATGGCAAGACTTGAATAAACAACATCGCACCGCAAACCCCTCTGTGCTCCTCTTTCCTTTTTGTCCGTATACTACCATACCCCATGAATTGGGCATTATAGCTGTCAAGTATTTTTTACATTGTTTTATATATTATTCTTCTGATCTAAAACAATTTATTATACTGGTTTTGCAGTTTCTATTGAATCATAATTTTTTTCAGTTTGATGGTGATTTCTATCTCCAAAGACAGGGGACAGCGATGGGGGCGAAATTCGCCCCCTCCTATGCCAACCTGTTCATGGGTTGGTGGGAGCTGTCCCATTTCTTTGGGGATGGAAATCATCATCGAAGTCAGATTGTCATGTATAAATGTTATATTGACGATTTGCTATTCGTTTGGTTGGGAAACAAAACACAAGCAGAGACATTTGTTCAATATCTAAATAATAACCAGTGTAATCTCAAATACCATATCTGGATATTGCGCTGAAGGGCGATCCCTTGACAGGTTTAGTAACCTCCTCTTTATACAGAAACCCCATATCATCTAATACTTTACTGCATGCTAAAAGTTCTCACCAGAAGAATTGCCAAAAGACAATTTGTCAGTTTGTCAGCAAGAAATTGCTCCAATAGTGCAGATTTCCAAAAAGAAAGCATTGATCTTAAGTACCGTCTACTCCAGAGAGGTTACCCTAGCCATGTTATTGACAAGGCACATAAAGCTGTTCAAGATATAGAATGGCAAACTTTACTCATGTACAAAAAACAGGAAATAATGACACAGACAAATAAGTTAATGTTTATAACTACTTTTTCACCCCAGTAAAATAAGGTGTGTAACATTGTTAAAAAAACATCTCCCTATTCTTTTGGGAGATGATGATTTAGCTTCCAGTGTCAGAAAGGGTTGTCACTTTGTGAGCAGGAGAAATAAAACTTTGGGCAATATGTTGGCACCCAGTATGACCTCAAAAAACATAAATTATGCTTACCAGATAATTTCCTTTCCTTCCGTATGGGACGAGTCCACAGCTGCATTCCTTACTTGTGGGAAATACTGAACCTGGTCACCAGGAGGAGGCAAAGACACCCCAGCCAAAGGCTTAAATACCTCCCCCACTTCCTCATAACCCCAGTCATTCTGCTGAGGGAACAAGGAACAGTAGGAGAAATATCAGGGTGAAAAAAGTGCCAAAAGAATAAATTTAAATTAAGGGCTGCCCATCGTAGAACACGGACGGGAGCTGTGGACTCTTCCCAGACAGAAGGAAAGGAAATTATCTGCTAAGGATACTTTATGTTTTCCTTCTTAATATGGGAAGAGTCCACAGCTGCATTCCTTACTTGTGGGAAACATATACCCAAGCTCTAGAGTACACGGAAAGCTAACGGGAGAAAAAAAGAAAAGAGAGGCGGACCCTAATCAGAGGGCACCACAGCCTACAAAGCCTTTCTCCCGAAGGCTGCTTCAGCAGAAGAAAAAACATCAAAATTGTAAAATTTGTAAAAAGAATGTAAGGAGGACCAGATAGCCGTCTTACAAATCTGATCCATAGAGGCCTCATTTTTGAAGGCCCAAGAGGAAACCACTGCTCTTGTAGAATGAGCCATAATCCTCAGAGGAGACTTATGTCCCACTGGCTCTATGCTAAATGGATTACACTCCTCAGCCAAAAGATAAGGAAGTCGAAGAGGCCCTTTGACCCCTACGCTTCCCGGAAAGGAGAACAAACATAGAAAGAAGTTTGTCTAAATTCCTTTGTGGCCTGGAGATAGAACTTCAAGGCACAAAGCACATCCAGAATTATGTTGTAAATGTTCCTTTGACGAAGAAGGATTAGGACATAAGAAAACTTAAATTATGCTTACCTGATAATTTTCTTTTCTTTAGACGGAAAGAGTTCACAGCTGCATTCATTACTTTTGGGAATTCAGAACCCGGCCACCAGGAGGAGGCAAAGATACCCCAGCCAAAGGCTTAGATATCCCTCCCACCTCCCCCATCCTCCAGTCATTCTGCCGAGGGACAAGGAACAGTAGAAGAAACATAGGGTGAAAAGGTGCCAGAAGAACAAAAATAACAGACGCCCCCCAAAAAAATTACGGGCAGGGATCTGTGGACTTTTTCCGTCTGAAGAAAATTATCAGGTAAGCAAAATTTAAGTTTTTCTTCAAAAACGGAAAGAGTCCACAGCTGCATTCATTACTTTTGGGAAAACAATACCCAAGCTATAGAGGACACTGAATGCTAAAATGGGAGGGTAGAAAAGGCGGCACCAGGCCTAAAAAACCCTACTCCACAAAACCCAGCTTCGTCCGAAGCCGAGAAAAAGACTCTAAAAAAAGGGAAAAGGCCCAAGGACAATGACCCGCAGATAGTCCAGAAGCTTTGCTAGAGACCGCAGGAACTAGACTTGACTGAGCCAACAAGCCTCCAAGAGACACTGCCAACCGGTAGTCGGTCTCCTAAAAACACACCCCTTACTAGAGAAGGGATCAAACAACCGAATTCCCCAAAAAGGGGAAAGGACACGGAGCAGACATCCAATAATAGATTCCAGAGAACCATAATTAGGACACAAATGAAGACTATAAACAGGGCCCAAATGAGCCCCAACGACAATTAGCGAAAAACCCTGAGAAACCGAAGCCGAGAAAAAGACTCTAAAAAAAGGGAAAAGGCCCAAGGACACTGACCCGCAGATAGTCCAGAAGCTTTGCTAGAGACCGCAGGAACTAGACTTGACTGAGCCAACAAGCCTCCAAGAGACACCATCAACCGGTAGTCAGTCTCCTAAAAACACACCCCTTACTAGAGAAGGGATCAAACAACCGAATTCCCCAAAAAGGGGAAAGGACACGGAGCAGACATCCAATAATAGATTCCAGAGAACCATGATTAGGACACAAATGAAGACCATAAACAGGGCCCAAACGAGCCCCAATGACACATAGCGGAAAAACCCTGAGAAACCGGGGCCAAGCCAACAGAAACCCAACCGGTCTCGCAAAACAAGGGAGGAAACGCCCAGACCCCAGTTTGCACAGAATCCCCGGGATCAAGACCCAGAGACTGAAACAGAGAAGAGAATCCTCTCTTAAACAAAGTGCATCCGCACTCTAGAAGATAACTGAAGACAAAATATTCTGAAACCGTAAACCTCGTGCAACAAGCTCAGAAAGGTAAACACCTGACGGCAACACCTGAAGAGTCAAAGTATTGCACGCTGCTGTCATCCAAGATGACACCAGAAATTTGAATACTTGCAAAGCAAATGGAAGCAGTTGAGGATAGATTCAAACCCAAACCTACAGCTTGCTAGGCATCCAGCCACCAGAGGATGACGACAATCCTTCCCACGTGATCCTAAAAGATTTGCTTTTTTTCTCCTTTGATAATGTATAGAGATAAGCGCACAAAGGCCCATGACTGGATTCAAACTCTAAACCATGAGATTGTTAATCACTAGGCCACAACAGCCAGCACGTGGAAAGGAAGCAAACCTCAAACGACTCAAGGACGAAATTAGCAGAGCAACAGATCTCAAAACATGTCTGATAGACAGGGGACCCAAAATAACCCCAACCACAAGTCCCCCCCAGTGAGTGGAAGAATGGGGGGGAAACCCCCACCACAACAGAGCTCGGGCGACAACCTATCCGCTCCTCCAAATATCAGGCACTTCCAAGAAAACCCCCTAGGACGTGGTACACGGAAAAGTGCAAAATAGATCCTTAGGCAGACCTGGCACAACTTACTTCGACAGTCTCGACACAGAGAATTTAGTCTCCAAACAGTTGGTTGAACAAGCCACAGAGCAGCAGACTGCTGCCGCTTCTTAAATAAAAGACACTTGCTCCGAGAACAAGTGCCTTGAGAGAGACCTGAACTCACAACCTTCAGATTATGAGTGCCACTAACTCGAGTGCTAACAAGGCCCAGCTCCTCCTGCACACAGGGCAGGACAACAACCCTCCAGAGAGAGGGACCCCCACTTCCGAAGAAATCAAACTATCCCCTCAAAGGGAAGGGCACAGATAAGGAACAGCACACATGTCCACAGAGATGTGAGAGGCCGTAGACTAATCAAGTTGAAGACCAAATTAAGAATCATCCGGACACAACTGAGAATACAACTGAGAAAAAACTCCCCGTAAAAAATGGAGCATACTCTGTTCAAGGACAAAATAGCCCCCATTGAAAAACTGGGTCATCCCGAACCAGTCCACAGGATCATAAGTCTCCAGACATCCAATAAGGATCCGATACGAGAACCCTGGACCCGGGACCCAGAGTCGTCTTAAAACAAACAACACCCCCAGGGAGCACAGATACCCCGTCTGAAAAATCAGACCTCATGGGAACGAGATCCGGGCTAACCCGGAGAAACGGGTACAGGACTCGCTCATAAATTCCCAGCCCAAAGGGAAGAGAACATCTCTAACAGAAGGCCAACTCCCCACCAATATGGTGCTAAGCCGTAGTCACACATATACTCCAGAGCCCAAAGGCACCAAGGACCCACACACGAAGTCCAAGACTAAGACAGAGATCACCTGAAGAGAGAGTGGAAGAGACTAGACCCATAACCCCCTCAGAGTATCCTTCTGGAGGACCACACCCAAGGAAGAAGAATGCAAAGCATCCCGAACCCTTGTGGAATAATCCCCTAAGCAAAGCTTGCAAAGGAGGATACAACCATCTATCGTCCCTAATATGGAAACGACGAGCTCCCGGAAGCAGAAAAAAGCCGCATGGCCCTCAACTTCCTATATTAAACGGAAAAAAACACTAAGAAAAAAAAGGACAGAGTACAGCCAGTCTCTACCCGAAGGAAGAGACCTCAAGAAGGAACAAGTCCTAAAAGGACAATCCCAAGGAACCTTGAAAGGCAATACCGCCAGAAACTGGCTGCATGAAGGACCTCAATCCTTCAACTTCCAACCCACTATGGGAAGGAAACAAACTAGATCCCGCAGAATCGGACCCAACAGAGTATGTCAAAGCGGATCTCAACTCAAAGTCCTGGCTGACTAGATTGAAAGGCTAATGAGGCACAATCCCTCATGCCCCTAGGCAAACCACAGACAATCAAGTCCTCTCGGAATGCTAGCTAAAACATGCATAAGAAAAACAAATAATAGTGGGACTTTGCGCCCTAACCGGACCAGCCAGGCATAGCAGGCGCCACGTGTTCTGAATAGGCCTTAAGGACAGAAAAGATTGTACCCAGTCAGGACCAGCCTGAAACCAAGGGCCCCCAGCACTGACAAGGCCACACAAGTCACCCCCTAAGAGGGAAAGATAAACAACAGACAGAAGACAAAAATGTCCCCATGAACAAAACTTCTGTAGAAGTAAACAGTGCGACCACAAAATCGCGAGTATCGATTCCAGAGAAGAAAAATTATAACAAACATGAGCATTAAATCAAATAAAATTCATCCTAAACGGATATAAAATAAAAGATAAAGCAACCAGTAGGTTATCGCCCAGGAAGAACGAACACACCCTCAGGACCAGCCCAACAGGAATGTGAATCTTCCAAGTTTAGAACTGGAAAGATACTCAATAAACAGACTATAAGAAGATTACTTCATCCCCTTATGTCTAATCATGCATGCCATTCGCAGTGGAAGACTGAGGATCCACCACCCCATTAAGAGTGGGATCCTCCAGCAGCGCCAAAACATGCCTCAGTAGAACAAGAAGGCGCACCAGTCTATAACGAAGAGCAAATCTTACCTCCGCCGGGGCAAAAGATGACCCTGGCCCCGAAGGTTGACCCCCTGAAGCCTCAGGGACAGTCGCTCCCCCAGAGGGCTGAACTGGCCCAGACGATCTCACGCCTGATGAGCCCTGGTTAACTGAACACGGACAATATCCTAAACACACTCCTGGGAGAAGTAAATGCGCCAGCGCGAAGGATATGGCCATGCGGAACCGTGTTGTAACCTACGGAGGAAACAAGCCACCCTCCAGAGAAGGATAAGCCGCGTTTGGGTTACCTGCATGCGTAGTAAGAGTTGGTTGTAGGGAACTCACCTCGCTGGAAACAGAATACCCAGAAGCGGAGCACTCTAAAACGGCATTCGTAACATAACTGATGGGCATGTATCACCCGGGCCAATTCATACTCTTCACATGAAGTAGAATAAGAATCAGAGACATCCGTCTCCATAAAATCAGAATCCTCCATAACTGTGATATTGATAAAAAAAATGGACCAATAAGAAAAATGTAACAGGCACCTTACACCCCCTATGTCTGAGGCCCTCACCACCTCCTATGAACCAGACACCAGCGAACCAGAATTTTTCCGTTGCCACACAGTCAAGAATGCGGAAATGTAGAGCCAGAACGTGACCACGCCCAGTCACAAGGTGCACCGTGTAGTCTATGAAAAAGCGCGCCCAACCGTCAAGGCCGCATCACTTGCAAAAGGCCGTTATGTTCCGAAATAGCCATGAGTTTAAGTATCACTACACATTAGCAGACAGAATCATATAACAAACATGATTAAAAAAAACCTGTTCAATAACCCCCCTCAGGAGATATTAACCTTTGATTCCAAGATACAAAAGGAGCCTCACTGAGACCATGTGTTTAAGTTATTCCCACAAGGTTGCAGCCTCTCGGATAAACATTTGTAATTACAAGACATCCATGATGAAAGTAAAATTAAACAATCTTACCGGACTCTATGCCGTGGAACAGGAACACGGCCCTTCAAGTGAGACAGATAGTAGCGTCGCTTCTGCCATGCAAAAGCAGGCAGCGAAACTCGTCAACGCTGATTGCTGAAGGAGTTGTTAATCTGAGTCGGGATGGTTTCGCAGGAAAACTCTTCCTGCATCTCCGGACTCTAACTTTAATCCATGCTCTCACTGAGAGGCAGATAGCACTACTTAAAACTCCAGTCCCATTCCGAAGAGTGCTTCTAACACTTCTCTGTCAACCTCCTGGGATGAAAGGCAAAGAATTACTGGGGGATGGGGGAGTTGGGAGGGGTATTTAAGCCTTTGGCTGGGGTGTTTTTGCCTCCTCCTGGTGGCCAGGTTCTGAATTCGCAAAAGTAATGAATGCAGCTGTGGACTCTTTCCGTTTAGGAAGAAAAGGAACCACAATCTCTTGATTGATGTTGAGAATTGACACAACCTTAGGAAGAAAACCTAACTTGGTTCGTAGAACAGCCTTATCAGCATTGAAAGCCAGATAAGGAGGGAGGCATTGCAAGGCAGCAATCACAGATACTCTGCGTGCAGAAGCAATAGCCAGTAGAAAAGGAACCTTCCAAGACAACAATTTAATGTCTACTTCATGTATAGGCTCCAACGGAGCCCGTTGAAAAACTTTAAGAACAAGATTTAAACACCAAGGAGGAGCATTAGATCTAAACACAGGCCTGATCCTAGCAGAGCCATAACAAATGACTGCACATCTGGAAGCTCAGCAAACCTCTTGTGCAGTAACACAGACAGGGACGAAATCAGTCCCTTCAGGGGACTTGCAGAAAAGCCCCTCTCCAGTTCATCCTGGAGAACAGAATAAGTAGGTCCTCCGCACCTTAAGATAGATGTGACGAGCAACCAGCTTATGAGCTTGAATGAGAGTAAAAATAACTCTGTCAGAAAACCCTCTCTTGCCTAGGACTAAGCGTTTAATCTCCACGCAGTCAGCCTCAGAGAATCTAGACATTGATGAACAAAAGAGACCTTGGTCAGCAGATCCCTGCGACAAGGTAACTTCCACGGAGGAGATGATGACATCCCCACTAGATCTACGAACCATATCCTTCGCGGCCAAGACGGAGCAATCAGTATTACCGACGCCTGCTTGATTCAAGTCACTACACTAGGAAGTAGTGGTACCGGCCGGAAAAGATAAATTAGATTGAACCTCCAAGGCACTGCTAATGCATCTGTTAGCTCCGCCTGAGGATCCCTGTACCTCGACCAGTGTTCCCTCTAAGGATAGTTTTGTGTGCAGCCCAGCAGTGAAACAGTTAACAAGAGAACCATACCTTTCCATCTGCATTGTGTAGTGTTTGCTAATTGCAGGGTGTGGTTACCTAATTAACTGTTTCACTGCTGGGCCACACACAAAACTGGCCTTAGAGGGAACACTGACCTCGACCCATATCTGGGTAGCTTGGTATTGAGACGTCATAAACTCTTCCTCTTGCAAATCTCTGCAAACACTCGGGTGGAGAGACCATTCCCCTGGATGAAAGGATTGTAAGCTGAGGAAAACCGCTTCCTAGTTGTTAACACCCAGAATGTGGATCGCTGACAGTGAACAAATGTGGGTCTCTGCCCACTCCAGAAACCCAGATACTTCCTTCATAGCTAGGGAGCTTCTCGTTCCCCCTTGATGGTTGATGTAAGCCACAAAGGTTATATTGTCTGATTGGAATCTGATAAACTGGGACAAACCCAGCAGAGGCCAAGCCTTCAGAGCATTGTTTATTGCCCGAAGAACCAAAATGAGATTGGGAGGGAGCTTTCCTCCTGAGTCCATAGGCCCTGTGACTTCCTGGCACCCCAAACAGCTCCCCATCCTGACAGACTCGCAACCGTAGTCACAATCACCCAGGACGGTCTTAAGACGGACGTCCCTTGGGACAAGAGATCCGGACAAAAACACCAAGAGAGCAATTCTCTCGATCTGTTGTCCAGAGACATCTGTTGAGACAGATTCGAATGATCGCCATTCCACTGCTTCAGCATGCGCAGTTGCAACAGTCTGAGGTGAAACCTGGCAAAGGAAATTATGTCCCTGCTGGACACCATGAGACCAATCACCTCCATACACCAAGCCACAGATGGCCTTAAGGAGGACTGGAGGGCAAGACATGTTGAAGCTAGCTTGCAACATCTCTGGTCTGTTAGAAATATTCTCATTCTATTATTGTACCCGTGAATTCTACCCTGGTAATTGATACAAGAGAACTCTCTCTATATTTATCTTCCATCCATGGGATCAAAAAAGACAAAGGAGAGATTCTGAATGGTCCACTCTTCGAAAAATTTCTTGGAGCTGTAGCTAGACCAAATGGAAGAGCAATAAAATGGAAAAGCTGGTCCGGGAACGCAAACCTTAGGAACTGATCTTTGAGGATTGGTACGTGAAGGGAGCATCCTTCAAATCTATCGTGGTCATGAACTGCCCTTTTTCGAACGAGGGGAAGAATGGACCTTATTGTCTCCATCCTGAACAAGGGGACATTTAAAACTTGTTTAAGCACTTTAGGTCCAGAATCGGATGGAAAGTTCCCTCCTTCTTTGGGATCACGAAGAGGTTTGAATAGTATCCCAAACATCTCACTGCGATAGGCACCAGGACAATAACTCCTAAGAGGACAGATCCCGTAAGAACCCCAGACATGAAAGAGATGAGGAATCTGCCCTTGGGTGGCTGAGACTTGAAACCTATCTTGTAGCTCTGAGCTATGACCTCCAGGACCCATGGATCCGGCACGTACCTGAACCAAGCGACTGAAAAGAGCAATAGTCTGCCCCCTACATGATCCAGAAGAGGACCGGGGACCACCCATTCATGCTGACTTAGACTCGGCGAGCTTCTTGCTCTGCTTGGATTTATTCCAGGACTGAGCTGGCTTCCAAGAGCTCTTGTTTTGCTCAGGCTTAGCGGAGGACTGCTGATATGGGCTTTATCAGAACGAAAAGAACGAAAATTGTCCCTTACACTAGTTCATATTCTCTTGCGGTAGGAGGGCACCCTTGCCCCCTGTGAGCGTGGAGATATATGAGTCCAGGCCTGGACCAAAAAAAATCATTCCCTTAAAGGGGAGGGAAAGAATTCTAGACTTAGAAGTCATATCCGCAGACCATGACTTCTGCCAGAGCCCGATGGGCCTGAACAGAAAAAGCTGAAGCCGTAGCATTCAGGCGAATAATCTGCTTATTAGCATCACAGATAAAAGAATTAGCAACACTCAAGGCCTTAATTGTTTCCTTAATAACGTTGAGGGGACCCTCCAATCAAATCCCATAAGGAGTCGCACCAGAAGGTAGCTGCTCCAGCAACCACGGCAACAGCCCACGCCGGTTGAAACAAATATCCCGTATGTTGAAACATCTTTCTTAACAGAGTTTCCATCTTTTATCCATGGGCTCTTTAAACGAAGAGCTATTCTCAAGCGGGATAGTAGTACGTTTAGCAAGGGTGAAGATAGCGCCATCCCTCTAAGGGATGGAACCTCACAACTCCAGTGAGAGTCCAGGACCGGGAAAAAAAATTGTTAACCCTTTGAGTGCTAAGCACTTTCCCACCTGGGTGCTAAGGTTTTTTAAAGGGTTTTTTATTTTATATTTTTTATTATCCCCATGACTTACACTGTTGGAAAGGTTAGGCAATTACCTTTCCAATGGTGGGTCTTGTGGGTATGTAGCTGCTTAGATGCCTGAGATACAGGCTTCTAAGCAGCATGCCCCCTGCTCCTATATTTAACATTGTTAATGTTAAATAAAGTTTTGCAGTGACGTCATCACGTCATTGCGCGTGACATCATCACGTCATTGCGGGTGACGTCACCGCACATAACGTGAAGCCCTGGTGATGCCTGTCACTATGCAGGCCGGATCGCCAGGGTAGGAGCGGGTGGGAGCCCCCAGATCTCCCTCAAGGTTGGAGAGTGGTAGTGATGGCTCTGAGCTGTCATTAGCACCAGAGTGGGAAACTCTGTGATGGCTCAAAGCCGTCATTAGCACTCAAGGGGTTAAAGGGAGAAGAGGGGAAAAAGGAATCCAATCCTGTCCCATTCATTATTAATAATGTTCGCCATCTAACAGGAGCAGGGAAGGATAAGCTACCAGCCTTTCCTCAAACTCTATCCAATTTAGGAATCAAAGGTTCATCAGGCAATTTGGCCTCTGGAACCTCTGAATTCGAGAAAAACTTCCTTTAGAAGAAAGCGCAAATTCCTACAACTAAAGTCTGGTTCCTCCGCAGCCGGAGGTTTAGAGGCAGCAGACTCCGACCCAGAATGTTCATACTCTGAAGTCTCAGAAAGAACTTCATCCTCGGATAACCCTATCAGTTAAATCCAATAAATGATCTTATGTACTCTGGGAAGGAGTGCAATATGTAACCTTTCACTTGCGCTTAGCAGGGCGAATTAAAGCATTAAAGGCCGCAGACATCGCCGTCTGAACTGCGCAGTAACGTCTGGTGAAAAAAAGGCCCCCTCCAGATGGAGGATCAGCAATGCTACGGGCAACTGCATGTGTAGAGGGATAAGAATGTAGGGTACGCACCTCACTGGACGACAACTCCTCAGATGGATCTAAGGCCTCCTCACAATATAAACAGGAATTACTCTTTAGGAATAGAGCGAGTACCCTCTAAAGTAACAGAATCCTCCATCGCTAGTGCAATAACCGGAGAACTATAGAAATAAAACAATCTTATTTTATTTAAAAAAACGGCACCTTATCGGTACCAATGGCTGGGGCACTCACCACCTCCTATAACCCAGACAGTACAGAGATTTATGACACCTCTCTGATAAACACCCGGTCAGGAAAGAGGGAATGAATCACATGGTGCACAATGCAGGACCGTCACTGCTAAGAGAAAAAGCACGCCAAGCTTGTAAGCTGCACAGCTCTCAAAGTGAAAGTAAAACCTGTATATTCCATAACAGCCTATGAGCCCATAACATCTCACACATACAAGCAGCATAAAATCAAATAAACATATAAGATTATTCCCCACTGTTCAATAATCCCCCTCAGGAGATATTAACCCTTGATTCTATACAGATAAAAAGAGTTACACTGTGACCCTGTCTTCTTGCGTTATCATACATGTATAAAAAATGAAACGATCTTACCAGAATTTATGCCGTGGAACAGTAACACGGTCCTTCAAGTTTGACAGATAGTAGCGTTGCTTCTGACATGGACTTGAGTGAAGAAAGCAGGCAGCGAAACTCGTCAATGCTGATTGCTTACGGAGCTGTTAATATGAGTCGAGATGGTTTCGCAGAAAGACTCTCCCTGCATCTCCGGACTCTAACTTTCATCCATGCTTTCACTGACAGGCTGACAGGACTACTTAAAACTCCAGTCCCATCTCAAAGAGTACTACCCTCCATAAGAGACTACTCAGAAATCTTCCAACACTTCTCTCCCAACCTCCTGTGACGAAAGGCAAAGAATGACTGGGGTTATGAGGAAGTGGGGGAGGTATTTAAGCCTTTGGCTGGGGTGTCTTTGCCTCCTCCTGGTGGTCAGGTTAAGTATTTCCCACAAGTAAGGAATGCAGCTATAGATTCTTCCCATATTAAGAATGAAACCAAACACTTAAAAGGGTCTTTGTGGCTCACTTGCAAGGGTCACTATACATGTAGTGGCACAACATGTGAAGCATGCAAGCATACCCTGATTTGTATGACATTTCAAGCTCACACTACACAGAAGGTGTTCTCACTTGATTCCTGCACTAACTGTAGAACACATAATGTAGTGTATCTTGCATGGTGTCACACTTGTAAACTTCAATATGTAGGTTGCACAACAAGGGAAACACATGAACGGATCCGTGAACACCTCAATAATATTGACAATGAGATACATTGCCCTGCCTTAGCTTCCCATTTTATAAATGATCATCAGGGTCAAACCCAAACATTTAAATGGTGTATTATAGAAAAGGTAAAAAAACCTTATAGAGGAGGCGATATGCTTTCTATAATAGCAAAGAGGGAAGCATATTGGATATTTATCCTTAAAACTAGGGTACCTCTAGGTTTCAATACTGACACAGACATTATCAATGTCTGGTAATATGTAATGAGGTATAAGATGAGTCTATAGTTTAGGTTTACATATAATAAACATGGAACAAATTAACCAAATAGATTTGGATAAAATTTAAATATAAATATCAAATTTGAGAATTATTCTCTTTCATTTATATCAAATTTTTGTTTGCCTTGTTCCATGTTGTGATATACTTGTAATATGGTATTGAATAAAGCATATATAGCTGAGGCTTTGCTGTGTATTATACTAATATGGTTTCTTTACATTTTCCTTTTTGTTGATAATCTTTTCAAATGGCAAATGTATTGATTATTCTGATACCTATAACTAACAAGAAAGGATGAATAACATTATGTAAGTGATGTATGGAAATATCTGTCATTTTGTTTTAAATATTTACTTTAAATATACGAGTTACAGGCAACCTATGAGATGGCAGTGTTAGGTTTAAAAGGCTGGTCTTTTCAAGCGGACAGACATCACTCTATGAGTAAGGCGTTGAATAGCCGAAATGCGTAAGACCGCCTGGTCTGTCCGCTATGTTTTTAACCCTATTTCGGGATATTGCTGTTGCACAATAAAACTTGCTTTTATTCCATTTAACTCTGTGCCTATCGTTTTGTTTTGATGCTAATTGTATCATGACACATCTACATTTGACCCATCTGTATCCTGCCATCTTTACCTCTGACCTCATTGTATCATGCCATATCTACATCTGACCCATCTGTATCCTGCCATCTTTACCTCTGACCCCACTGTATCCTGCCATCTTTACCTCAGACCCCACTGTATCCTGCCATCTTAACCTCTGACCTCACTGTATCCTGCCATCTTTTCCTCTGACCTCACTGTATCCTGCCATCTTTACCTCTGACCCCACTGTATCCTGCCATCTTTACCTCAGACCCCACTGTATCCTGCCATCTTAACCTCTGACCTCACTGTATCCTGCCATCTTTTCCTCTGACCTCACTGTATCCTGCCATCTTTACCTCTGACCCCACTGTATCCTGCCATCTTTACCTCTGACCCCACTGTATCCTGCCATATTTACCTCTGACCTCACTGTATCCTGCCATCTTTACCTCTGACCCCACTGTATCCTGCCATCTTTACCTCTGACCCCACTGTATCCTGCCATCTTTACCTCTGATCTCACTGTATCCTGCCATCTTTACCTCTGACCTCACTGTATCCTGCCATCTTTACCTTTGACCTCACTGTATCCTGACATCTTTACCTCTGACCTCACTGTATCCTGCCATTTTAACCTCTGACCCCACTGTATCCAGCCATCTTTACCTCTGACCTCATTGTATCCTGCCATCTTTATCTCTGACCTCACTGTATCCTGCCATCTTTACCTCTGACCCCACTGTATCCAGCCATCTTTACCTCTGACCTCATTGTATCCTGCCATCTTTACCTCTGACCTCATTGTATCCTGCCATCTTTACCTCTGACCTCACTGTATCCTGCCGTCTTTACCTCTGACCCCACTGTATCCTGCCATCTTTACCTCTGACCCCACTGTATCCTGCCATCTTTCTCTCTGACCTATCTGTATCCTGCCGTATCTACCCTGGACCCAAAATGTCTTGCTATATCTACCATTGACCCCTCTGTATTGCGCCTCTCTATTATTTTAAAACCACACTGGACCTTTTAAATATCACTATATATAAATACTAAAATACAAACAATAACAGTAAGAAAAGTACAACAGTAATAACTCTGTACCATATTCTGCAGCTTCCCAGAGGAAAAGGACAAAAAAGGATACAAGAATTTTAGAAAAAGAACTGGCTGAAGAAAGGAAAACACTGGCTTTAGAAGCAGAAACAGCAGAGACATCACATCATATTGCTACTGAGACTGTAACACCAGAAATTACTGAGACATCACATCATATTGATACTGAGACTGTCACACCAGCAATTACTGAGACATCACATCATATTGCTACTGAGACTGTTACACCAGTAATTACTGAGACATCACATCATATTGCTACTGAGACTGTCACACCTGTAATTACTAAGACAACACATCATATTGCTACTGAGACTGTTACACCAGTAATTACTGAGACATCAAATCATATTGCTACTGAGACTGTCACACCTGTAATTACTGAGACATCACATCATATTGCTACTGAGACTGTCACGCCTGTAATTACTAAGACAACACATCATATTGCTACTGAGACTGTTACACCAGTAATTACTGAGACATCACATCATATTGCTACTGAGACTGTCACACCTGTAATTACTGAGACAACGCATCATATTGCTACTGAGACTGTAACACCAGTAATTACTGAGACATCACATCATATTGCTACTGAGACTGTCACACCAGTGATTACTGAGACATCACATCATATTGCTACTGAGACTGTCACACCAGTGATTACTGAGACGTCACATCATATTACTACTGAGACTGTCACACCAGTAATTACTGAGACATCACATCATATTGCTACTGAGACTTTTACACCAGTAATTACTGAGACATCACATCATATTGCTACTGAGACTGTCACACCAGTAATTACTGAGACATCACATCATATTGCTACTGAGACTGTCACACCAGTAATTACTGAGACATCACATCATATTACTACTGAGACTGTCACACCAGTAATTACTGAGACCACACATCATATTGCTACTGAGACTGTCACACCAGTAATTACTGAGACAACACATCATATTGCTACTGAGACTGTCACACCAGTAATTACTGAGACATCACATCACATTGCTACTGAGACTGTCACACCAGTAATTACTGAGACATCACATCATATTGCTACTGAGACTGTCACACCAGTAATTACTGAGACATCACATCATATTACTACTGAGACTGTCACACCTGTAATCACTGAGACATCACATCATATTACTACTGAGACTTTCACACCAGTAATTACTGAGACATCACATCATATTGCTACTGAGACTGTCACACCAGTGATTACTGAGACAACACATCATATTGCTACTGAGACTGTCACACCTGTAATCACTGAGACATCACATCATATTACTACTGAGACTGTCACTCCAGTAATTACTGAGACATCACATCATATTGCTACTGAGACTGTCACACCAGTAATTATTGAGACATCACATCATATTGCTACTGAGACTGTCACACCTGTAATCACTGAGACATCACATCATATTACTACTGAGAATGTCACACCAGTAATTACTGAGACACCACATCATATTGATACTGAGACTGTCACACCAGAATTTACTGAGACATCACATCATATTGAAACTGAGACTGTTGCACCAGAAATTACTGAGACATCAAATCATATTGCTACTGAGACTGTCACACCTGTAATTACTGAGACAACACATCATATTGCTACTGAGACTATCACACCTGTAATCACTGAGACATCACATGGTATTGCTACTGAGACTGTAACACCAGTAATTACTGAGACAACTCATCATATTGCTACTGAGACTGTCACACCAGTAATTACTGAGACATCACATCACATTGCTACTGAGACTGTTACACCAGTAATTACTGAGACATCACATCATATTGCTACTGAGACTATCACACCAGTAATTACTGAGACATCACATCATATTGCTACTGAGACTGTCACACCAGTGATTACTGAGACATCACATCATATTGCTACTGAGACTGTCACACCAGTGATTACTGAGACGTCACATCATATTACTACTGAGACTGTCACACCAGTAATTACTGAGATATCACATCATATTGCTACTGAGACTTTTACACCAGTAATTACTGAGACATCACATCATATTGCTACTGAGACTGTCACACCAGTAATTACTGAGACATCACATCATATTGCTACTGAGACTGTCACACCAGTAATTACTGAGACATCACATCATATTGCTACTGAGACTGTCACACCAGTAATTACTGAGACATCACATCATATTGCTACTGAGACTGTCACACCAGTAATTACTGAGACATCACATCATATTGCTACTGAGACTGTTATACCAGTAATTACTGAGACATCACATCATATTGCTACTGAGACTGTCACACCAGTAATTACTGAGACATCACATCATATTGCTACTGAGACTGTCACACCAGTAATTACTGAGACCACACATCATATTGCTACTGAGACTGTCACACCAGTAATTACTGAGACAACACATCATATTGCTTCTGAGACTGTCACACCAGTAATTACTGAGACATCACATCACATTGCTACTGAGACTGTCACACCAGTAATTTCTGAGACAACACATCATATTGCTACTGAGACTGTCACACCAGTAATTACTGAGACATCACATCACATTGCTACTGAGACTGTCACACCAGTAATTACTGAGACATCACATCATATTGCTACTGAGACTGTCACACCAGTAATTACTGAGACATCACATCATATTGCTACTGTGACTGTCACACCTGTAATCACTGAGACATCACATCATATTACTAATGAGACTGTCACACCTGTAATCACTGAGACATCACATCATATTACTACTGAGACTTTCACACCAGTAATTACTGAGACATCACATCATATTGCTACTGAGACTGTCACACCAGTGATTACTGAGACAACACATCATATTGCTACTGAGACTGTCACACCTGTAATCACTGAGACATCACATCATATTACTACTGAGACTGTCACTCCAGTAATTACTGAGACATCACATCATATTGCTACTGAGACTGTCACACCAGTAATTACTGAGACATCACATCATATTGCTACTGAGACTGATACACCAGTAATTACTGAGACAACACATCATATTGCTACTGAGACTGTCACACCAGTGATTACTGAGACATCACATCATATTGCTACTGAGACTGTCACACCTGTAATCACTGAGACAACACATCATATTGCTACTGAGACTGTTACACCAGTAATAACTGAGACATCACATCATATTGCTACTGAGACTGTCACTCCAGCAATTACTGAGACATCACATCATATTGCTACTGAGACTGTCACACCAGTAATTACTGAGACAACACATCATATTGAAACTGAGACTGTTGCACCAGTGATTACTGAGACAACACATCATATTGCTACTGAGACTGTCACACCAGTGATTACTGAGACATCACATCATATTGAAACTGAGACTGTTGCACCAGTGATTACTGAGACATCACATCATATTGAAACTGAGACTGTTGCACCAGTAATTACTGAGACATCACGTCATATTGCTACTGAGACTGTCACACCAGTGATTACTGAGACATCACATCATATTGAAACTGAGACTGTTGCACCAGTGATTACTGAGACATCACATCATTTTGAAACTGAGACTGTTGCACCAGTAATAACTGAGACATCACGTCATATTGCTACTGAGACTGTCACACCAGTGATTACTGATACATCACATCATATTGCTACTGAGACTGTCACACCTGTAATTCCTGAGACATCACATCATATTGCTACTGAGACTGTCACACCAGTAATTACTGAGACATCACATCATATTGCTACTGAGACTGTCACACCAGAAATTACTGAGACATCACATCATATTGCTACTGAGACTGTCACACCAGTGATTACTGAGACAACACATCATATTGCTACTGAGACTGTCACACCAGAAATTACTGAGACATCACATCATATTGCTACTGAGACTGTCACACCAGTAATTACTGAGACATCACATCATATTGCTACTGAGACTGTTATACCAGTAATTACTGAGACATCACATCATATTGCTACTGAGACTGTCACACCAGTAATTACTGAGACATCACATCATATTGCTACTGAGACTGTCACACCAGTAATTACTGAGACCACACATCATATTGCTACTGAGACTGTCACACCAGTAATTACTGAGACAACACATCATATTGCTTCTGAGACTGTCACACCAGTAATTACTGAGACATCACATCACATTGCTACTGAGACTGTCACACCAGTAATTTCTGAGACAACACATCATATTGCTACTGAGACTGTCACACCAGTAATTACTGAGACATCACATCACATTGCTACTGAGACTGTCACACCAGTAATTACTGAGACATCACATCATATTGCTACTGAGACTGTCACACCAGTAATTACTGAGACATCACATCATATTGCTACTGTGACTGTCACACCTGTAATCACTGAGACATCACATCATATTACTAATGAGACTGTCACACCTGTAATCACTGAGACATCACATCATATTACTACTGAGACTTTCACACCAGTAATTACTGAGACATCACATCATATTGCTACTGAGACTGTCACACCAGTGATTACTGAGACAACACATCATATTGCTACTGAGACTGTCACACCTGTAATCACTGAGACATCACATCATATTACTACTGAGACTGTCACTCCAGTAATTACTGAGACATCACATCATATTGCTACTGAGACTGTCACACCAGTAATTACTGAGACATCACATCATATTGCTACTGAGACTGATACACCAGTAATTACTGAGACAACACATCATATTGCTACTGAGACTGTCACACCAGTGATTACTGAGACATCACATCATATTGCTACTGAGACTGTCACACCTGTAATCACTGAGACAACACATCATATTGCTACTGAGACTGTTACACCAGTAATTACTGAGACATCACATCATATTGCTACTGAGACTGTCACTCCAGCAATTACTGAGACATCACATCATATTGCTACTGAGACTGTCACACCAGTAATTACTGAGACAACACATCATATTGAAACTGAGACTGTTGCACCAGTGATTACTGAGACAACACATCATATTGCTACTGAGACTGTCACACCAGTGATTACTGAGACATCACATCATATTGAAACTGAGACTGTTGCACCAGTGATTACTGAGACATCACATCATATTGAAACTGAGACTGTTGCACCAGTAATTACTGAGACATCACGTCATATTGCTACTGAGACTGTCACACCAGTGATTACTGAGACATCACATCATATTGAAACTGAGACTGTTGCACCAGTGATTACTGAGACATCACATCATTTTGAAACTGAGACTGTTGCACCAGTAATAACTGAGACATCACGTCATATTGCTACTGAGACTGTCACACCAGTGATTACTGATACATCACATCATATTGCTACTGAGACTGTCACACCTGTAATTCCTGAGACATCACATCATATTGCTACTGAGACTGTCACACCAGTAATTACTGAGACATCACATCATATTGCTACTGAGACTGTCACACCAGAAATTACTGAGACAACACATCATATTGCTACTGAGACTGTCACACCAGTGATTACTGAGACAACACATCATATTGCTACTGAGACTGTCACACCAGAAATTACTGAGACAACACATCATATTGCTACTGAGACTCTCACACCAGTGATTACTGAGACAACACATCATATTGCTACTGAGACTGTCACTCCAGTAATTACTGAGACAACACATCATATTGCTACTGAGACTGACACACCAGCAATTACTGAGACATCACATCATATTGCTACTGAGACTGTCACACCAGTGATTACTGAGACATCACATCATATTGCTACTGAGACTGTCACACCAGAAATTACTGAGACATCACATCATATTGGTACAGAGACTGTCACACCTGTAATTACTGAGACAACGCATCATATTGCTACTGAGACTGTCACACCAGTAATTACTGAGACATCACATCATATTGCTACTGAGACTATCACACCAGCAATTACTGAGACATCACATCATATTGGTACAGAGACTGTCACACCTGTAATTACTGAGACATCACATCATATTGCTACTGAGACTGTCACACCAGTGATTACTGAGACATCACATCATATTGCTACTGAGACTGTCACACCAGTGATTACTGAGACAACACATCATATTGCTACTGAGACTGTCACACCAGTAATTACTGAGACATCACATCATATTGGTACAGAGACTGTCACACCTGTAATTACTGAGACATCACATCATATTGCTACTGAGACTGTCACACCAGTGATTACTGAGACATCACATCATATTGCTACTGAGACTGTCACACCAGTGATTACTGAGACATCACATCATATTGCTACTGAGACTGTCACACCAGTGATTACTGAGACAACACATCATATTGCTACTGAGACTGTTACACCAGTAATTACTGAAACATCACATCATATTGAAACTGAGACTGTCACACCAGTGACTACTGAGACAACACATCATATTGAAACTGAGACTGTTGCACCAGTGATTACTAAGACAACACATGATATTGCTACTGAGACTGTCACACCAGTGATTACTAAGACATTACATCATATTGCTACTGAGACTGTCACACCAGTGATTACTGAGACATCACATCATATTGAAACTGAGACTGTCACACCAGTGACTACTGAGACAACACATCATATTGAAACTGAGACTGTTGCACCAGTGATTACTAAGACAACACATGATATTGCTACTGAGACTGACACACCAGTGATTACTAAGACAACACATGATATTGCTACTGAGACTGTCACACCAGTGATTACTAAGACATCACATCATATTGCTACTGAGACTGTCACACCAGTGATTACTAAGACAACACATCATATTGCTACTGAGACTGTCACACCAGTGATTACTAAGACAACACATCATATTGAAACTGAGACTGTTGCACCTGCTTTGACCACTATTGTCCAGAAGACATCACTGACTGCAACAACCTGTCCACTATGCATCTTTGAGACCAGTACAGCGTCTACATTTTCTCCATCTCTGAAACCAAACTATACTATAACTACCAGTTCTTCATGGCTACCAACCTTAAACACTACGAAGACTCATCCAGATACGTCCACAGCTGTTCTATCAACAACAACCGCACTATGTAAGTTTCACTTACTGCTGATAATGACATAGTACTTTGTATTTAACATATGGGATATATTTATCAAGCTCCGTGATGCCCCGTGTTTCTGGCGAGCCTTCAGGTTTGCCGGAAACAGAAGTTATGAAGCAGCGATATAAAGGTCGCTGCTCAATAACTTGTCCACCTGCTCTGAGGCTGCGGACAGAAATCAACGCGATCGAATAGATCAGTTTGATTGACACCCCCTGCTAGCGGCAGATTGGCCGCGAATCTGCAGGGGGTGGCATTGCACCAGTAGTTCACAAGAACTGCTGGTGCAATGATAAATGCCGACAGTGTATCATGTCCGCTCGCACAATGATAAATATGACCCATGGTGACTACTTGATTGTAAATGATAAAGATAGGCTCATACAATGCTTAGATTTAATGCCTATATAATGACATTTGACCTATTAAATGTAGATTATCAGCTGTCTCAGAATTTTTTTAAATTTTGTAGGCTACTTACTGCAGATTTTTAGAAAAATAAGATTTGGGTTGTATCTTCCATTATACAAAGTAGGCAGCTGCCCTGGAGCACTTTGTCTATAACAGACACTTGTTGGGAATAAATGAAATACTTGAATCACACAGCTTGGTGTTCCCACTACAGTCTGGAAGAGAGGATTCTGTAACTTGCTTTGATGCTAAATTAATTCTATCTATAAAAACTACATTTCCCAGCATCCCTATGAAACTTTCACTTGAACAAGCATCCTTATATCAAAATAAACTTTAAAGGGTCAGTACTCAGGCCAATTAGAGATAAATAAAAATGGGTCACTACAGTGCACAAGGGACAGGAATTGAAAATCACATACTTTTCAGAGTTAAAATGCCATTAAAACACTCTTTCTGTTATGTAGTATTTGTAACCTGCAATGCTATAAATCAAATAGCTGTAACCTAGGCTACATCATTTATATTTTGGCTTCTCTAGGGAGTGTGGGACAAAACACAATTTTTAATGCAAAAGCAAAAATGTTTATTGTCTCACATACTGCTGATCAGGACAAAGTACATTGTATTTAAAGGTACACTAAAAATAAACTTTCATAATTTTAAACAAATTTCTAATTTACATCTATTATCAAATTTTCTTTGTTCTCTTGGTATCTTTATTTGAAAAAGCAGGCATGAAAGCTTAGAAAACAGCAAATTTTTGGTTTACCACCATGGGTAGTGCTTGCTGATTGGTGGATACATTTAGCCACCAATCAGCAAGCGCTACCCAGGTGCTGAACTAAAAATGGGTCGACTTCTAAGCTTACATTCCTGCTAAAGATACCAAGAGAACAAATAAAAAATGATAATCGTTATAAATTAGAAAGTTGTTTAAAATAGCACGCTCTATCTGAATCATGAAAGTTTATTTTTAACTTTAGCGCTCCTTTAATATATGGTGAATTGACAGTACATTATCAAGACAGGCCCACACTATCCTTGGAAATTGGAAGACGGGGCACAATTAAATATCACGGGGAGGATGGGTGGTAAGAGGCTCCACTACACTACAGAAAAAAAAGAATAATAAAAAAAAAAAACTGGGGGTACTGGCAGACAACTGCCAGTACCTAAGATGGCCACCTATTGTAAGAGGGGGAGGGTAAAAGAGCTGTTTTAGGGGATCAAAATGGTGAGTGTGTTGAGAAGTGATCACTACACTGTGAGGAGAATAATAATAACAAACAAAATTTATGCTTACCTGATAAATGTATTTATTTCCGGATATGGTGAGTCCACGGCTTGAGTAATTACTGTTGGGAATATCTCTCTTGGCCAGCAAGAGGAGGCAAAGAGCACTACAGTTAAACTGCTATGTATCACTCCCTTACCCACAACCCCCAGTCATTCGACAGAAGGGAAATGGAGAAAAAGGAGTAACACAAGGTGTAGAGGTGCCTGAGGTTATAGTCAAAAGAACAACTGTCTTAAAATAAAGGGTGGGGCCGTGGACTCACCATATCCGGAAATGAATAAATTTATCAGGTAAGCATTAATTTTGTTTTTCTTTCCTAAGATATGGTGAGTCCACGGCTTGAGTAATTACTGTTGGGAATCGATACCCAAGCTAGAGGACACGGATCAATAGGGAGGGACAAGACAGGCAGTCCTAAACAGAATAAAGCAAAATAGAAAAGGGCGCCACCTAGTGCAGATAAACCAAAGATAATGTGGCTCCCAAGATAACAGTTCCCACAGAAGCCCAGGGTACTCACATTCAGAATAGCAGTTAACAAGTGCCAAACACACAAGCTGGACTGTTAGTAGTGGCCCAGCTCACTATATCAGGCTGTTGAGATTATACAAATTAGCGCTTGATATGTAAAATAAAAATTTATATTTAAAAACAAGATAAACAAATAAAATTACAGCCAACGGAGTCTTATTTAAATGAACAAACACCAATCAGATACGAATGTAACAGAACAAACACAGATGTACAATTAAAGGGACACTGAACTCAATTTTTTTCTTTCATAATTCAGATAGAGCATGCAATTTTAAGCAACTTTCAAATTTACTCCTATTATCAATTTTTCTTCGTTCTCTTGCTATCTTTATTTAAAAAAGAAGGCATCTAAGCTTTTTTTTTGGTTTAGAACTCTGGACAGCACGTTTTTATTGGTGGAGGAATTTATCCACCAATCAGCAAGGACAACCCAGGTTGTTCACCAAAAATAGGCCGGCATCTAAACTTTCATTCTTGCATTTCAAATAAAGATACCAAGAGAATAAAGAAAATTTGACAATAGGAGAAAATTAGAAAGTTGCTTAAAATTTCATGCTCTATCTGAATCACGAAAGAAAAAATTTGGGTTCAGTGTCCCTTTAAGGCCTTAATTAATATGATACATACTTTCACAATGGAGCAGAGAGTTAAAAAAAATAGCATGAAACAAGGGGGGAGTTTAAAATCAAGTCACTCCTCTTAAAGTGCTAGTTACATTTAAAGGTGCCTGATACTGGTCATAGCCCTGGACAAGAGGATATAGAATAGAAGAAATGGAATCAAATTATAACAAATATGTAATATATACAAATGATAAAGAATAAATGATTAAACAACAGTACAATATGCACAAAGAAACTTGTATGTATACCCATGAATAATATTGTCGAGGGAAAAATGGCATTTGATGCTGTTCAGTTGTAAATATGTCATATTGCTGTAGCCATTAATCATGCATTAAAGCTATATGTTAGAGTTACAGGGATGAAGATAGAATTTATTTAAGTTAGATAATAATTCCTAGAGGTCCATAGAAAATATGTAAATTAACTAAGTTAACAGTAGTACTCAGATAAAGTAATACTATGAGTGCGCAACCACTAATTAAACTGGCCTATGTGGACTCCTCTTACTATAGCCATATCCACAGTTGGGTATGCTCATACAGCTGTAAATTATCAGCTCCGGTGGATAATTTACCAAACCTTGATTCAATGTGTTATCACATATAGAAGGAGGATGAGATCCAGAGAGCACCCTATTGTTAAAGATATAAATTACAACATAGTTATAATCATAGAATAGGACATGGGAAGTATATACTGGATTATCATACTAAGTGCAAAGGTTAATATAATATAAGGATATGTGTGTACATGTGTACACATACATTTTGAGATGTGAGAACAGATGCCATAGTAAATATTCAAGGATGAGAGACACTGTGGACACCCCCAATCAGGACAATCTAACCCCTATTCCCAGTAGTTGATGAGATCAAATTCGGAGTTAAGTCCATGGGGGACCCTAGTCTCTAATTTTAAGATCCACAGCATCTCTCTTTTTCCCAATATCAAATCTCTATCCCCTCCTCTCTTTGGATAGGGGATCATGTCTATAGGTTGCCAGGAAAAACAAGAAAGATCTTTATTGTGTACTTTTGCAAAGTGATTTACCAACGGGGTACTCGCCTTACCAACACGAATGGTAGAGAGATGTTCTCTCATTCTTGATCTGACATCCCTGGTCGTAAGTCCCACATATTGCTTACTGCATCGAGTACATGTGATGCAGTACACAACATATGTAGAGGTACAATTTAGACAGAAGTTAACGTCATATACCTTCCCTGTAACAGAGGACCTAAAGGTATCATATATGATCAAGTAATCACATGCCCCACACCTGGAGCTTCGACATCTGTAGGAGCCTTTACTGGTGAGCCACAAACTAGTCTGAGATAGCGTTTTTTTAAGGACTGTAGGGGACAATATATCAGCTCAGATGAAAGAGGTCAATAAACGCCTTCTACAGAGAGGGTATCAACGGAAAACTGTGAATAGGGCCTATAATGATGTTTCCAAACTACATAGATCAGATCTATTGCAAGATAGATCTAAAATTTCAGAGACACATAAAGGTGTCACTTTTGTAACTAATTACAGTTCACAATATGAAGATGTATGTAGAATTTTGAAACACCATTTTAAAATGCTCATTGCGGATGAAAGACTATTGGGATGTGTTCAAGAAGGTGTGAGATGCTCCTACCGGAGGAACCGCACACTAGGGAATATATTGTCCCCTACAGTCCTTAAAAAACCGCTATCTCAGACTAGTTTGTGGCTCACCAGTAAAGGCTCCTACAGATGTGGAAGCTCCAGGTGTGGGGCATGTGATTACTTGATCATATATGATACCTTTAGGTCCTCTGTTACAGGGAAGGTATATGACGTTAACTTCTGTCTAAATTGTACCTCTACATATGTTGTGTACTGCATCACATGTACTCGATGCAGTAAGCAATATGTGGGACTTACGACCATGGATGTCAGATCAAGAATGAGAGAACATCTCTCTACCATACGTGTTGGTAAGGCGAGTACCCCGTTGGTAAATCACTTTGCAAAAGTACACAATAAAGATCTTTCTTGTTTTTCCTGGCAACCTATAAACATGATCCCCTATCCAAAGAGAGGAGGGGATAGAGATTTGATATTGGGAAAAAGAGAGATGCTGTGGATCTTAAAATTAGAGACTAGGGTCCCCCATGGACTTAACTCCGAATTTGATCTCATCAACTACTGGGAATAGGGGTTAGATTGTCCTGATTGGGGGTGTCCACAGTGTCTCTCACCCTTGAATATTTACTATGGCATCTGTTCTCACATCTCAAAATGTATGTGTACACATGTACACACATATCCTTATATTATATTAACCTTTGCACTTAGTATGATAATCCAGTATATACTTCCCATGTCCTATTCTATGATTATAACTATGTTGTAATTTATATCTTTAACAATAGGGTGCTCTCTGGATCTCATCCTCCTTCTATATGTGATAACACATTGAATCAAGGTTTGGTAAATTATCCACCGGAGCTGATAATTTACAGCTGTATGAGCATACCCAACTGTGGATATGGCTATAGTAAGAGGAGTCCACATAGGCCAGTTTAATTAGTGGTTGCGCACTCATAGTATTACTTTATCTGAGTACTACTGTTAACTTAGTTAATTTACATATTTTCTATGGACCTCTAGGAATTATTATCTAACTTAAATAAATTCTATCTTCATCCCTGTAACTCTAACATATAGCTTTAATGCATGATTAATGGCTACAGCCATATGACATATTTACAACTGAACAGCATCAAATACCCTTTTTCCCTCGACAATATTATTCATGGGTATACATACAAGTTTCTTTGTGCATATTGTACTGTTGTTTAATCATTTATTCTTTATCATTTGTATATATTACATATTTGTTATAATTTGATTCCATTTCTTCTATTCTATATCCTCTTGTCCAGGGCTATGACCAGTATCAGGCACCTTTAAATGTAACTAGCACTTTAAGAGGAGTGACTTGATTTTAAACTCCCCCCTTGTTTCATTGATGTCACTTTAATCAATGTGTGTATAAAATCGCACCTGGAGTAGGCTCACCTATGCTATGATTACGGCTCACAGCCGAAACGCGTAAGCAAGCCTATCCCTTGGTGCTTATGTGTGCGCTCTGAATATGTATTTCTTACCTACTGATTGACCACCCGTTTTTTTAACTATGTTTTGAATAAAGGACTTTTTACTTTTATATGGATATCCAGCCGTCCGCTTTTTTTCTCTCTTTATGGTAAGATGTTCTATAGCCTGTCATAAGCGGAACGGCTCCCTGCCAAGTCCCCTTTTCCATTGGGATGAAAAAGCTCCTGGATTGAGGGGTATACTGGTACTCTCCTATTACCACCATAATCTGCATACTGCATTTGACTTTGCTGTTTTTGCAGTAGCCGAAGCGGATCGTATAGCGGATTGCTATTCCATTACCAACACAACTTGCAGCTATTTTTCTACCTTGGAAAGATTCCCTGCGATACAACCCTACAGAGGAAACGGTTGATAGGTTCAACCACACGCAAGCGACACGCCTCCTGCCACCTGGATTGGCCCTCTGAATACAACAGTGTGGGAGATTGGTCTGTGACGTACTGACGTCAGCATGTATTCAACACACCTCCTGACCTGGTTTGGGAGCCGACCGAAGACGATACTGTCACACAGCCTGGTTCTGTGGATCTCTACACGACAGAGGAGTGGAGCATTCAGGATTTGCTGTAAGTTTATGTGGACTCTTGTTCAGGTGGTGAGACAACTCTCCCTGCTGCAAAGGGAAATATAATTGGCTATTTTGCTTATGTGTGTGAGGTGCTATACTTGTGGGAACCGCACTCATTTGACCAGCTTTATTATTTTCTTTAAGGAGAGTCACCCCTCTCTCCAGTGTGTACTATTGGGTATATATACATCCATAGTTCTAGAGCCAGGACTTTACTAAACACGTGTGGAATCCACCCACTTAAGGGGTTAAATTTTTTAGTTTCATTCAGTCAACCTGACACCAACCCTCCCAAATACCATCTTATCTATATAATAACGACACAACACTCAGAGTTGGGAGAAAAAACCACCTCCCCAAAAGGGGGAGGGGTTGCTTTATTAAATAAATAAATAACCCTAAACCTGATTAACCACCAAGCTGGCAAGAAGATCTTGTCCTAATTAACCCTCTAAGGGGTGTGGCCGCCCTGGAAATGAGGACGCCCTCATTCCGCCTACTTCTCCGCCCAAGGAAGATCGACCAGCGAGCCGACCTATCCCTAGCCCATCGGCGACTAGGGTCCTACACGCCCACTGTACCTTCCTTCTATGATGTTACCGGCCAATTATATTGTTATGCCACACCCCTTTCCGCCGCCCTTGGGAAAGAATGCCGCCATGCAAACCCCCACCTATCCGTTTCAGGGTTAACGGAGTCTCCAATACTGGATAGTCAATGGTCCCCCAGCCAAAAGACTGTTAGTCCCGAAGGGAGACCCCATACTATGAATTAACGCCTTTGGACTTACAAAGGTCCACATGACTATGTAGCCCCCTGCCAAAGGAAACTAAGCCAGCTGTCACGAACTGAAAATCCTCCATCTGCTACTGGACCTGTAAAAAATCAGACAACGAACAACCGCCAAACAGGGAGGGCTGGGAGGGAAGACAAAAAACAGGTTAGTAGTTTACTTTCAGTTCTGCAGCTCTAATTATTAGCTCTGAATCTCCACCCTCTCAAGTTCCCCCCTCCCTGCTCTGCAGGGAACACTCCCCTCTTTTAACCCTATACCTACTTTCCTTCCTTCCAAAAAATTACCCCTTAAGCTGTTACATCCCTAATTAGGTATTCCACTTTCCTTTTCTTTGTTGGTTGGTTTATTAAAAAAAATAGCAGACACATAAGTACATATAAATTATCAATACCGTATCAAACATTACTATTTACAATAAACTTTGATATCATTCAATAGGGATATTTAGATATTAAGTACTAGTATTTAGTACTAGTATCATCTCACTAGTACTATTAATACTAGTGAGATGGGCACACCAGCCACTACTGTTACAACTAAGCCTAGCACAAGTGAATCTGTCACTCCAACCACTACAGAGAAAACATATAGTACAAGTGAGACAACACACAATAGTACTAGTGAGACAAGCACACCAGCCACTACTGTGACAACTAAACATAGTACTAGTGAATCTGTCCCTCCAACCACTACTGAGAATACCCATAGTACAAGTGAAACCACACACCATAGTACTAGTGAGATGAACACACCAATCACTACAGTGATAACTAAACCTAGCATAAGTGAATAGGTCATTCCAACCACTACTAAGAAAACACCTATTAGTACAAGTAAGACCACACACCATAGTATTAGTGAGACGAGCACACCAGCCACTACTGTGACAACTAAACATAGTACTAGTGAATCGATCCCTCCAACCACTACTGAGAAAACACATAGTACAAGTGAGACAACACACCATTGTACTAGTGAGACGAGCACACCAGCCACTACTGTGACAACTAAACCTAGCACAAGTGAATCTGTCACTTCAACCACTATTGAGAAAACAACTATTAGTACAAGTGAGACCACTCACCATAGTACTAGTGAGACGAGCACACCAGCCACTACTGTGACAACTAAACCTAGCACATGTGAATATGTCACTCCAACCACTACTGAGAAAACATATAGTACAAGTGAGACCACACACCATAATACTAGTGAGACGAGCACACCAGCCACTACTGTGACAACTAAGCATAGTACTAGTGAATCTATTCCTCCAACCACTACTGAGAAAACACATAGTACAAGTGAGACAACACACCATTGTACTAGTGAGACGAGCACACCAGCCACTACTGTGACAACTAAACCTAGCACAAGTGAATCTGTCACTTCAACCACTATTGAGAAAACAACTATTAGTACAAGTGAGACAACTCACCATAGTACTAGTGAGACAAGCACACCAGACACTACTGTGACAACTAAACATAGTACTAGTAAATCTGTCCTTCCAACCACTACTGAGACAACACATAGTAGAAGGGAAACCACACACCATAGTACTAGTGAGACGAGCACACCAGCCACTACTTTGACAACTAAACATAGTACTAGTGAATCTATCCCTCCAACCACTACTGAGAAAACACATACTACAAGTGAGACCACACACCATAGTACTAGTGAGATGAGCACACCAATCACTACAGTGAAAACTAAACCTAGCACAAGTGAATATGTCACTCCAACCACTACTGAGAAAACACCTTTTAGTACAAGTAAGACCACACACAATAGTACTAGTGAGACAAGCACACCAGCCACTACTGTGACAACTAAACATAGTTCTAGTGAAACGGTCCCTCCAATCACTACTGAGAAAAAACCTTTTGGTACAAGTGGAACAACACACCATAGTACTAGTTAAACGAGCACGCCAGCCACTACTGTGACAACTAAACATAGTACTAGTGAAACGGTCCCTCCAATCACTACTGAGAAGAAACCTTTTGGTACAAGTGAAACAACACAACATAGTACTAGTGAGAAGAGCACACCAATCACTACAGTGACAACTAAACCTAGCACAAGTGAATATGTCACTCCAACCACTATTGAGAAAACAACTATTAGTATAAGTAAGACCACACACCATAGTACTAGTGAGACGAGCACACCAGCGACTACTGTGACAACTATACATAGTACTAGTGAAACGGTCCCTCCAATCACTACTGAGAAAAAACCTTTTGGTACAAGTGAAACAACACACCATAGTACTAGTAAGACGAGCACACCAATCACTACAATGACAACTAAACCTAGCACAAGTGAATATGTCACTCCAACCACTACTGAGAAAACACCTTTTTGTACAAGTAAGACCACACACCATAGTACTAATGAGACGAGCACACCAGCCACTACTGTGACAACTAAAGAAAGTACTAGTGAATCTATCCCTACAACCACTACTGAGACAAAACCTATTAGTACAAGTGAGACAACACACCATAGTACTAGTAAGACGAGCACACCAGCCACTACTATGACAACTAAACATAGTACTAGTGAATCTATCCCTCCAACCACTACTGAGAAAATACATAGTACAAGTGAAACCACACACCATAGTACTAGTGAGAGGATCACACCAGCCACTACTGTGACAACTAAACATACTTCAAGTGAATCTGTCACTCCAGCCACTACTGAGACAAAACCTAATAGTACAAGTAAGACAACACACCATAGTACTAGTGAGACGAACACACCAACCACTACTGTGACAAGTAAACCTAGCACAAGTGAACCTGTCACTCCAACCACTATTGAGAAAACAACTATTAGTACAAGTGAGACAACTCACCATAGTACTAGTGAGACAAGCATACCAGACACTACTGTGACAACTAAACATAGTACAAGTGAATTTGTCACTCCAATCACTACAGAGAAAAAACCTTTTGGTACAAGTGGAACAACACACCATAGTACTAGTTAAACGAGCATGCCAGCCACTACTGTGACAACTATACATAGTACTAGTGAAACGGTCCCTCCAATCACTATTGTGAAAAAACCTTTTGGTACAAGTGAAACAACACACCATAGTACTAGTGAGACGAGCACACCAATCACTACAGGGATAACTAAACCTAGCACAAGTGAATATGTCACTCCAACCACTACTGAGAAAACACCTTTTAGTACAAGTAAGACCACACACCATAGTACTAATGAGACGAGCACACCAGCCACTACTGTGACAACTAAACAAAGTACTAGTGAATCTATCACTCCAACCACTACTGAGACAAAACCTATTAGTACAAGTGAGACAACACACCATAGTACTAGTAAGACAAGCACACCAGCCACTACTATGACAACTAAAC
This sequence comes from Bombina bombina, assembly GCF_027579735.1. Classification (NCBI taxonomy): domain Eukaryota; kingdom Metazoa; phylum Chordata; class Amphibia; order Anura; family Bombinatoridae; genus Bombina; species Bombina bombina. The sequence goes on along the minus strand of NC_069505.1, from coordinate 549,045,720 downwards.
ATAGTACTAGTGAATCTGTCCCTCCAACCACTACTGAGAAAATACATAGTACAAGTGAAACCACACACCATAATACTAGTGAGAGGATCACACCAGCCACTACTGTGACAACTAAACATACTTCAAGTGAGTCTGTCACTCCAGCCACTACTGAGACAAAACCTAATAGTACAAGTAAGACAACACACCATATTACTAGTGAGACGAACACACCAACCACTACTGTGACAAGTAAACCTAGCACAAGTGAACCTGTCACTCCAACCACTATTGAGAAAACAACTATTAGTACAAGTGAGACAACTCACCATAGTACTAGTGAGACAAGCACACCAGACACTACTGTGACAACTAAACATAGTACTAGTAAATCTGTCCTTCCAACCACTACTGAGACAACACATAGTAGAAGGGAAACCACACACCATAGTACTAGTGAGACGAGCACACCAACCACTACTGTGACAACTAAACCTAGCACAAGTGAACCTGTCACTCCAACCACTATTGAGAAAACAACTATTAGTACAAGTGAGACAACACACCATAGTACTAGTGAGACGAGCACACCAGACACTACTGTGACAACTAAACATAGTACTAGTGAATCTATCCCTCCAACCACTACTGAGAAAACACATAGTACAAGTGAGACCACAGACCATAGTACTAGTGAGATGAGCACACCAATCAATACAGTGACAACTAAACCTAACACAGGTGAATATGTCACTCCAACCACTACTGAAAAAACACCTTTTAGTACAAGTAAGACCACACACCATAGTACTAATAAGACGAGCACACCAACCATTACTGTGACAAGTAAACCTAGCACAAGTGAACCTGTCACTCCAACCACTATTGAGAAAACAACTATTAGTACAAGTGAGACAACACACCATAGTACTAGTGAGATGACCACACCAGCTACTACTGTGACAACTAAACATAGTACTAGTGAAACGGTCCCTCCAATCACTACTGATAAAAAACCTTTTGGTACAAGTGAAACAACACACCATAGTACTAGTGAGATGAGCTACTACTGTGACAACTAAACATAGTACTAGTGAAACGGTCCCTCCAATCACTACTGATAAAAAACCTTTTGGTACAAGTGAAACAACACACCATAGTACTAGTGAGATGAGCACACCAGCCACTACTGTGACAACTAAACATAGTACAAGTTAATCTGTCACTCCAACCACTACTAAGAAAACACATAGTATAAGTGAGACCACACACGATAGTACTAGGGAGACGAGCACACCAACCACTACTGTGAGAACTAAACATAGTACTAGTGAAACTATCACTCCAACCACTACTGAGAAAACATAAAGTACAAGTGAGACCACACACCATAGTACTAGTGAGATGAGCACACCAGCCACTACTGTGACAACTAAACCTAGCACATGTGAATATGTCACTCCAACCACTACTGAGAAAACATATAGCACAAGTGTGACCACACACCATAGTACTAGTGAGACGAGCACACCAGCCACTACTGTGACAACTAAACCTAGCACAAGTGAATCTGTCACTTCAACCACTATTGAGAAAACAACTATTAGTATAAGTAAGACCACACACCATAGTACTAGTGAGACGAGCACACCAGACACTACTTTGACAACTAAACATAGTACTAGTAAATCTGTCCTTCCAACCACTACTGAGACAACACATAGTAGAAGGGAAACCACACACCATAGTACAAGTGAGACAAGCACACCAGCCACGACTGTGACAACTAAATATAGTACTAGTGAATCTATCCCTCCAACCACTACTGAGAAAACACATAGTACAAGTGAGACCACACACCATAGTACTAGTGAGATTAGCACACCAATCACTACAGTGACAACTATACCTAGCATAAGGGAATATGTCACTCCAACCACTACTGAGAAAACACCTTTTAGTACAAGTAAGACCCCACACCGTAGTACTAGTGAGACGAGCACACCAGCCACTACTGTGACAACTAAACAAAGTACTAGTGAATCTATCTCTCCAACCACTACTGAGAAAAAACCTTTTAGTACAAGTGAGACCACACACCGTAGTACTAGTGAGACGACCACACCAGCCACTACTGTGACAACTAAACATAGTATTAGTGAATCTATCTCTCCAACCACTACTGAGAAAACAACTATTAGTATAAGTAAGACCACACACCATAGTACTAGTGAGACGAGCACACCAGCAACTACTGTGACAACTAAACATAGTACTAGTGAAACGGTCCCTCCAATCACTACTGAGAAAAAACCTTTTGGTACAAGTGAAACAACACACCATAGTACTAGTGAGACAAGCACACCAATCACTACAGTGACAACTAAACCTAGCACAAGTGAATATGTCACTCCAACCACTACTGAGAAAACAACTATTAGTATAAGTAAGACCACACACCATAGTACTAGTGAGACAAGCATACCAGACACTACTGTGACAACTAAACATAGTACAAGTGAATTTGTCACTCCAATCACTACTGAGACAAAACCTATTAGTACAAGTGAGACAACACACCATAGTACTAGTAAGACAAGCACACCAGCCACTACTATGACAACTAAACATAGTACTAGTGAATCTGTCCCTCCAACCACTACTGAGAAAACACATAGTACAAGTGAAACCACACACCATAGTACTAGTGAGAGGATCACACCAGCCACTACTGTGACAACTAAACTTACTTCAAGTGAATCTGTCACTCCAGCCACTACTGAGACAAAACCTAATAGTACAAGTAAGACAACACACCATAGTACTAGTGAGACAAGCACACCAACCACTACTGTGACAAGTAAACCTAGCACAAGTGAACCTGTCACTCCAACCACTATTGAGAAAACAACTATTAGTATAAGTAAGACCACACACCATAGTACTAGTGAGATGAGCACACCAGCTACTACTGTGACAACTAAACATAGTACTAGTGAAACGGTCCCTCCAACCACTACTGAGAAAACACATAGTACAAGTGAGACCACACACAATAGTACTAGTGAGAAGAGCACACCAGCCACTACTGTGACAACTAAACATAGTACAAGTGAATCTGTCACTCCAACCACTACTGAGAAAACACATAGTACAAGTGAGACCACACACAATAGTACTAGTGAGAAGAGCACACCAGCCACTACTGTGACAACTAAACATAGTACTAGTGAATTTGTCACTCCAACCACTACTGAGAAAACACATAGTACAAGTGAAACCACACACCATAGTACTAGTGAGATGAGCACACCAATCACTACAGTGACAACTAAACCTAGCATAAGTGAATAGGTCATTCCAACCACTACTAAGAAAACACCTATTAGTACAAGTAAGACCACACACCATAGTATTAGTGAGACGAGCACACCAGCCACTACTGTGACAACTAAACAAAGCACAAGTGAATCTGTCACTCCAGCCACTACTGAGAAAAAACCTATTAGTACAAGTGAGACAAGCACACCAGCCACTACTGTGACAACTAAACATAGTACTAGTGAATCTATCCCTCCAACCACTACTGAGAAAACACATAGTACAAGTGAGACAACACTCCATAGTACTAGAGAGATGAGCACACCAATCACTACAGTGACAACTAAACCTAGCACAAGTGAATCTGTCACTCCAACCACTACAGAGACAAAACCTATTAGTATAAGTAAGACCACACACCTTAGTACTAGTGAGATGAGTACACCAACCACTACTGTGACAACTAAACATAGTACTAGTGAATCTATCCCTCCAACTACTACTGAGAAAAAAACCTATTAGTACAAGTGTGATATTCCTTTTAGGATTATCCCCTCCCTCCTAATTAACTTTCCTTTATAGGGCAGTAACTTTCAACACTCATTGCCTGAATATTGAAGCTCACAGTTACGTTTCCTTCCTTGTGCCATTCCTACTTGCTAATTGTAGATACAGCTGATTCCCTTGAGGATTTTCTACCTGACATCGTCTTCAGATTCATACGCATCCGGATCTACATCCTCAGCGTTCCGGAAACCAAGCCGCGCACACACAGCTTCTCACCGCCATCGGCGGTCACTGCTTAGCTCTGCTCTTATCGGATCTTTGTGGGGTATTGTATGTTGGCTATCTGGATAATACTTACCTTGCTTTGTATCCTCTAATTTACCTCACGTTTGAACTGACTTACTCTGTGCAGCAATGTTATACTTACGTTCCTAATTCAGTATAAGTTGTGCCATATAAAACCGCAACAAACTCTGCTCACTACTATCAGTAAAGTTTGGAACATCCAATTATGATATATTGTTTGTGTGGTTTGGATTGCTTGGAACTGTATATATTTTAGAATGTCTGTGTGTGTGCGTGAAGACAGGTTTTGACTTCAATACCTTTGAATTGCTATCTCAATATTAATTCTACCTGACTAAAAGTTATACCTACTCAGCTGTCTCAAACCTTTATGTTATTTACTAAAAGATTTCAAAAGTAACAATCTCACAGTATCTATTCAGGTAATTTAAACTACCATTACCTGCTTAGTTTACAAAAGAGAAACACATCCTTTATTTATTGAAGGATTTTTGTTATATTTCAAACCCTTAATACAAAAGTGTACCAGTTGCTACATAATATTCAGGCCTAAAAAATAAGGGTTTATTTATATAACAACCTAACATGAATCCTCAGGAAGTAAAGAATGAGTTAACTAATATATATCAAAAACTAGACTATTTAAATAAAGGGTTAACTGAAGTGCAAGCAGAAACTGCTGCATTGAGAGCTTTACTAAAAGACTGTTTGCCTACTAAAAGTGCTGAAAGCCCAGAACCACATGTTCATTATCCCCAACCATTTACTGGTAAAAGGAATGAGTTTAGGGACTTTAAAAATGCCTGCCATCTACTTTTTTCTCTAAGACCACGTACATATCATACAGAGAGAATCAAAGTATGCACAACCATTTCCTTTTTACAAGGGGAACCAAGAACATGGGCTAATAGGTTTTTTGAAAGTAATAATCCTATCCTAGATTCACTACAAGATTTTTTTCGAGCACTCACAAACCTATATGAGGATTCCAACAGTCAAATCACTGCAGATACAAAATTACGTTCCTTAAAGCAAGGAAAAAGAACCATTGAGGAATACACAACTGAATTCCAAATGTGGGCAGAAGACTCTCAATGGAATGAGATTAGTTTGCGTACTCAATTTCGCTTAGGATTGTCAGAAAACTTAAAAGACGAACTCTCCCGCCTGGATGCCCCTGACAGTCTTCTCTCTCTTATAAAACTCAGTACAACTTTAGATAGAAGACTCCGTGAAAGAAAGGCTGAAAAAGCAGGTTATGATGTCATACCAAAACGTCCCTTTAACTATACCTCTACTCAGGAAAGACCTAGTACCATTACGCCTATGGAAATTGGAGTCATCAAAGGTCCCCTCACACCAGAGGAAAAAGCCAGGAGAAGAATGGAAAATTTGTGTCTCTACTGTGCTCATAAAGAGCATACTGTTTCTTCATGTCCTCAACTTCTGAAGCAAAAGAAGGGTAAGCTAACCCACAGCACTCATTTATTTAATCTAACATTGGAAACACAAATGACTTTGTTTTTTTCATTACAGTGGGACCAGAAAAACATTCAATCTAAAGCTTTGGTTGATTCAGGGGCCTCACGGAGTTACATAGATACTACCTTTGTTAAGAATAATAAAATACCTATTGTGTGTAAAGCAAAACCTCTCTTTGTTAAATTAATAGATGGTTCACTAATACAACAAGGTCCAATAACTCATCACACTATACCTTTACTTATAACCACTAAGGAAGGTCATACTGAATATATCTCATTTGATTTAATTCCTATATCATTACACACAATAATTCTGGGGTTTTCCTGGTTGCAGAAACACAACCCGAATATAGACTGGTCTCAAAATAAAATAACACTAAGTTCTTCTTATTGTTTGAAGACCTGTTACCCACACTGTACCATAGCTACTCTAGAGAATGGGATACCCAGACCTTATCAGGATCTGGCAGAGGTTTTTGACCTTAAAGAGGCAGAAAGTCTTCCCCCACACAGGGAGTTCGATTGCCCGATAGATCTAATACCTGGGTCACAAGTTCCACATGGGAAAATATATCCCCTCTCTCAAACCGAACTAGCTTTTGTAAGAACCTACTTAGACGATAATCTGCGCAAAGGGTTCATTTCACATTCTACTTCCCCTGCAGCAGCAGGTATGTTTTTAGTTAAAAACAAGGATGGGACGATACGTCCTATTATTGACTACAGAGCACTAAATGATATTACCTTAAAGAACAGATACCCACTACCCTTAATTCCTGAGCTTCTTGAACGCTTACATGGCGCCACCATCTATTCTAAACTTGATTTGAAGGGTGCTTATAATTTAATTAGAATCAAACAAGGTGACGAATGGAAAACAGCGTTTAGAACACGTTATGGGCTATATCAATACAATGTGATGCCTTTCGGCCTAAGTAATGCGCCCGCTACATTCCAACATTTTATTAACGAAATCTTTCGAGATTTGTTGGATGTATGTGTTATAATTTATTTGGATGACATCCTCATTTATTCTAAAACATTACAAGATCATGAGAAACATGTACGTTGGGTGCTTACTAGGCTAAAAGACCATAAACTATACGCTAAGCTTGAGAAATGTTCTTTTCACGTTCAAGAAATTAAGTTCTTGGGTTATATTATAACACCAAATAAAATCATGATGGGTCCAGAAAAGGTTTCTGCAATTGTAAATTGGCCAGTTCCCACAACTGTTAAAGCTCTACAAAGATTCATTGGGTTCTCAAATTTTTATCGTCGTTTTATTAAAGATTTTTCACTAATTGTAAAACCGTTAACACAACTAACAAGTAAGAAACAGAGATTTACTTGGACCAAGGAAGCTCAATTATCTTTTGAGACTCTAAAGAATCAATTCATTAATGCACCAGTTTTAACATTACCCAACTTTGATACACAATTTATTCTTGAAGTAGACGCCTCAAATACTGGTATTGGGGCAATTCTTTCACAAAAGAATAAAGATAAAACAGAAACCCATCCCATAGCCTTCTATTCAAGAATGCTCACTACTGCTGAAAAGAACTATACTATAGGGGATAAAGAATTACTGGCAATAAAATGTTCACTGGAACATTGGAGACATCTCCTTGAAGGTTCAAATCTCCCTTTCATAATTTTCACTGATCACAAGAACTTAGAATACTTAAAGAAAAGTAAAACACTTAATTCACGACAGGTCCGTTGGTCCATCTTTTTAGACCGGTTTAATTTTTTAATTACATATAAACCAGGGAAACTCAATATTAAGGCAGACGCCTTATCTAGAATGTATGAAAAAGATCTGTCTGATGACCCTGAGTTTGTAATCCCTGAAGAAAGATTCATAGGAGTTATATCTTCTCTAGAACAAGAAATACTTGAGGTTCTAAATAAAGACCCTAACATACCTGGATCTTGTGATAAAGATCCACAGACGGGACTATATTATTACAAAAGGAAGTTGTTCATTCCTGAATCTTTAAGGAACACTATCCTTAAACAAACCCATGATGGAACTTTAGCTGGTCACCTGGGAATCCAAAAAACCATAGAATTAACTAGAAGAAATTTCTGGTGGCCTGGGATGAACCACACAATTTACCTATACATAACAAACTGTGATGTTTGTGCTAGAAACAAGATCTCCCATAAAAAACCCATAGGCCTCTTAAGACCTCTGCCTATCCCAGATAAACCATGGGAGACCATATCTATGGATTTTATTGTTGATCTCCCTAAATCTCAACATCACACTACCATACTAGTTGTAATAGATCATCTAACGCGCCTGGCTCATTTCATACCTATGAAAGGTTTGCCTTCCGCTCTTGCAACAGCTACAGCCTTTTTGAATCAAATTGTAAGATTACATGGATTACCCACCGTAATAATTACGGACAGGGGTACACAATTCACCTCTTCTTTCTGGAAATCCCTATGCATATTACTAAAAGTAGATAGTAGATACACTACTGCATTCCATCCCCAAACAAATGGACTTACAGAAAGAACGAATCAAACCCTTGAACAATATCTTAGGTGTTTCATTACCTACTTACAAGATGATTGGATTGATTATATCCCCATGGCAGAATTTTCTTACAACAATTCTGTTTCCACTTCTCTTAAAATGTCACCTTTCTTTGCTACTTATGGATTTAATCCCAATACCGTATCTCTTTCTAGAAAAGAAGTAAACTCACCTAGTGCCACAGAATTCACCAATTCTTTACAAGAAAGGTTAGATCAATTGAAGGATTCTCTCTCAAAGGCAAAAGACTATCAAAAACGTAACTATGATAAACATCATAGTCCAAGTCCCACTTATCAAATTGGTGATCAAGTTCTACTATCCATCAGGAACCTTAAGTTGCAAATACCATGTAAAAAACTTGCCAATCAATTTTTAGGACCTTTTACGATTGATAAGATCATCAACCAGAACGCAGTTAGACTCATTTTGCCTGATTCATAGAAAATACATTCCACATTTCATGTGTCTCTCATTAAACCTTATTCTGCTAAAGACCATCAAGGTATTAATCTAAGACCCCCGCCTATCTTGGTGGAGAATCAGGAAGAATTTGAAGTTGAGTCTATTCTTGATTCCAGAGTAAGACGACATAAGCTGGAATATTTAATAAAGTGGAAAGGTTATGGTCCGGAGGAAAATTCTTGGCAAAGGTCTACTGAGATACATGCACCTCGTCTGGTTACTGCTTTTCACCGTCGTTACCCAGAGAAACCTCGGATGGAATCCCCTGAGGTGATTCCTTGACTGGGGGGATCTGTGATATTCCTTTTAGGATTATCCCCTCCCTCCTAATTAACTTTCCTTTATAGGGCAGTAACTTTCAACACTCATTGCCTGAATATTGAAGCTCACAGTTACGTTTGCTTCCTTGTGCCATTCCTACTTGCTAATTGTAGATACAGCTGATTCCCTTGAGGATTTTCTACCTGACATCGTCTTCAGATTCATACGCATCCGGATCTACATCCTCAGCGTTCCGGAAACCAAGCCGCGCACACACAGCTTCTCACCGCCATCGGCGGTCACTGCTTAGCTCTGCTCTTATCGGATCTTTGTGGGGTATTGTATGTTGGCTATCTGGATAATACTTACCTTGCTTTGTATCCTCTAATTTACCTCACGTTTGAACTGACTTACTCTGTGCAGCAATGTTATACTTACGTTCCTAATTCAGTATAAGTTGTGCCATATAAAACCGCAACAAACTCTGCTCACTACTATCAGTAAAGTTTGGAACATCCAATTATGATATATTGTTTGTGTGGTTTGGATTGCTTGGAACTGTATATATTTTAGAATGTCTGTGTGTGTGCGTGAAGACAGGTTTTGACTTCAATACCTTTGAATTGCTATCTCAATATTAATTCTACCTGACTAAAAGTTATACCTACTCAGCTGTCTCAAACCTTTATGTTATTTACTAAAAGATTTCAAAAGTAACAATCTCACAGTATCTATTCAGGTAATTTAAACTACCATTACCTGCTTAGTTTACAAAAGAGAAACACATCCTTTATTTATTGAAGGATTTTTGTTATATTTCAAACCCTTAATACAAAAGTGTACCAGTTGCTACAACAAGTGAGACAAGCACACCAACCACTACTGTGACAAGTAAACAAAGTACTAGTGTATCTGTCACTCCAACCACTACTGAGAAAAAAACTATTAGTACAAGTGAGACAACAAACCATAGTACTAGTGAGAAGAGCACACCAGCCACTACTGTGACAACTAAACAAAGTACTAGTGTATCTGTCACTCCAACCACCACTGAGAAAACACATAGTACAAGTGAAACCACACACCATAGTACTAGTGAGATGAGCACACCAATAACTACAGTGACAACTAAACCTAGCATAAGTGAATAGGTCATTCCAACCACTACTAAGAAAACACCTATTAGTACAAGTAAGACCACACACCATAGTACTAGTGAGACAAGCACACCAGCCACTACTGTGACAACTAAACATAGTACTAGTGAATTTGTCCCTCCAACCACTACTGAGAAAACACATAGTACAAGTGAGACAACACTCCATAGTACTAGTGAGAAGAGCACACCAACCACTACTGTGACAAGTAAACAAAGTACTAGTGTATCTGTCACTCCAACCACTACTGAGAAAAAAACTATTAGTACAAGTGAGACAACAAACCATAATACTAGTGAGATGAGCACACCAGCCTCTACCGTGACAACTAAACAAAGTACTAGTGTATCTGTCACTCCAACCACCACTGAGAAAACACATAGTACAAGTGAGACCACACACCATAGTACTAGGGAGATGAGCACACCAGCCACTATTGTTACTTCGAAACGTAGCACAAGTGAATCTGTCACTTCAACCACTACTGAGAAAAAACCTATTAGTACAAGTGAGACCACACACCATAGTACTAGTGAGATGAGCACACCAGCCACTACTGTGACAACTAAACATAGCACTAGTGAATCTGTCACTCCAACCACTACTGAGAAAACAACTATTAGTACAAGTGAGACCACACACCATAGTACTAGTGAGATGAGCACACCAGCCAGTACTGTGACAACTAAACATAGTACTAGTGAATCTGTCCCGCCAACCACTACTGATAAAAAAAACTTGTTAATGATATTCCAAGCTCCAATAAGATGATAATACACAATCAGATGGGAGTGGAGCAGCCTTCTATGATATTAATGAAGTGTGTTTGTGCCATCAGCCTTACACACTCATGTTCCATTAAGTGATCAGATGACTCTGAAACCTCCCTCACATCTCTTGGTGACATCTTCTTTAATGAGTAATACTGCTGCGACCACTATTGTCAGTGAGAGTTTTGTATCTAACACAATCTGGGTGACTGCAACAACCTGTCCCCCATGTGTCTATGAGAACAGTACAACACCTGTATCTTCTCCATCTGTGGAACTGAAATTTACCATAACTAGTAGTTCTCCATGGTTACCATTTATAAACACCACACAGACTCCTCCCAATGCGCCTACAGTTGTTCTGTCTACAACATCCGTAACTATGTAAGTCTCATATACTGTATAATTTCATAGAAACTGCTGACCAGGACAGGCGCAGAAACTGCAGGCTTAGAAATTAATCTGGGTTGACTGGTGTGCACCAAATTATCAGGACAGGTCCCGATAGTACTTTTACATTTATATATTGCTGGTGACCTAATAAGAGATTCATGATTTATTAGTTAGGTTTAATGATATGATTCCTGGCTGTTGAAATGTTGAAATTTAGAAAAACAAATCTGGGATGCATCCCCAAAAAAATGCAAAAGTAGGCAATTGCCCAGAGGAACTCGGCAAGAGGCTCCTGTTGGGAGCAAATAAAAAACTTGAATAATACTGGTGACCACTTTCACATAAAATGAATTCTAAATGTCTGGACTTAGTAGAAAAGAAGAATTTCTAACTGTAATCTGATTAGCTTTAATGTGCTGCCAACCTAGATGACTTTTGTCATCATTGTATTTATGGAGGTGCAGCTGTAATGCAAATTTCTAAATACATTACAAATATAAGAACTACATTTCCCAGAATCAATATGAATTCATAATAGGAACTGTGAGCTTATCATGTGGCAAAATAAGTAATATGACATGCAAAATGGTTTTAAAGTAATTGAATATTCTTAATTTATATATACTGTATATATAAAAGAGAGTGAAAGAGAGGGGCCATAATGATCAAAGATTCTCCAGCTTGGAGAGAAATTGTAGAGCAGACTTCACAGGGTCACTCGGAACTCACTGTATGCTCAAAATAAAAAGGCAAGAACTCTTCAGCACTGCGAGTTCTCTCTCATTTCCGTATCTGAGGAGAAGGAAAGACAAGCCCAGTACAATATAGGACTGCTACATTATATGAGATTATATGAGAGTTTTGTTACATTTACACTTTGTGCATGTATTTTATATTACTTTACATTTCAGATTTGGTAATTACAGGATTATTGGATTTAAGCCCTGCACTCTCTCTTTTATATTTTAATACATTTAGATTTAGATCCAGCAGTGATTTTACAAATTCTGATTATGTTTTAAAAGTTTCTGTGTTACATTAACAAATTAGGATCATACTTTGTATATTTCTGTGTATCTTTTACAAATTACATTGCACTTTGTATTTAATCCATTGTAAAGCTAAAGCTGAAAGTTTCAGAAAGTTCCCAGGGTATGTCTGAAGCTCTCACAATTTTTGTGAAATGATGTAAGCATTTTAAACAAGCTGGTCTCAATGATTTATCTCGCCAGCTGTATGCAGGTGAAGCTTCACAATACATTTATTTTAACAGAGAGAAAAGTAATATATACTAAAATATAGACAAAAGCAAGTTAAAGGGACATTCAAGTAAAAATTAAACTTTCATGATTCAGATGCAATTTTAAACAACTTTGCAATTTATTTTTATCATCAGATTTGTTTTGTTCTCTTGGTATACAGGGAGTGCAGAATTATTAGGCAAATGAGTATTTTGACCACATCATCCTCTTTATGCATGTTGTCTTACTCCAAGCTGTATAGGCTCGAAAGCCTACTACCAATTAAGCATATTAGGTAATGTGCATCTCTGTAATGAGAAGGGGTGTGGTCTAATGACATCAACACCCTATATCAGGTGTGCATAATTATTAGGCAACTTCCTTTCCTTTGGCAAAATGGGTCAAAAGAAGGACTTGACAGGCTCAGAAAAAGTCAAAAATAGTGAGATATCTTGCAGAGGGATGCAGCACTCTTAAAATTGCAAAGCTTCTGAAGCGTGATCATCGAACAATCAAGCGTTTCATTAAAAATAGTCAACAGGGTCGCAAGAAGCGTGTGGAAAAACCAAGGCGCAAAATAACTGCCCATGAACTGAGAAAAGTCAAGCGTGCAGCTGCCAAGATGCCACTTGCCACCAGTTTGGCCATATTTCAGAGCTGCAACATCACTGGAGTGCCCAAAAGCACAAGGTGTGCAATACTCAGAGACATGACCAAGGTAAGAAAGGCTGAAAGACGACCACCACTGAACAAGACACACAAGCTGAAACGTCAAGACTGGGCCAAGAAATATCTCAAGACTGATTTTTCTAAGGTTTTATGGACTGATGAAATGAGAGTGAGTCTTGATGGGCCAGATGGATGGGCCCGTGGCTGGATTGGTAAAGGGCAGAGAGCTCCAGTCCGACTCAGACGCCAGCAAGGTGGAGGTGGAGTACTGGTTTGGGCTGGTATCATCAAAGATGAGCTTGTGGGGTCTTTTCGGGTTGAGGATGGAGTCAAGCTCAACTCCCAGTCCTACTGCCAGTTTCTGGAAGACACCTTCTTCAAGCAGTGGTACAGGAAGAAGTCTGCATCCTTCAAGAAAAACATGATTTTCATGCAGGACAATGCTCCATCACACGCGTCCAAGTACTCCACAGCGTGGCTGGCAAGAAAGGGAATAAAAGAAGAAAATCTAATGACATGGCCTCCTTGTTCACCATCTCTGAACCCCATTGAGAACCTGTGGTCCATCATCAAATGTGAGATTTACAAGGAGGTTAAACAGTACACCTCTCTGAACAGTGTCTGGGAGGCTGTGGTTGCTGCTGCACGCAATGTTGATGGTGAACAGATCAAAACACTGACAGAATCCATGGATGGCAGGCTTTTGAGTGTCCTTGAAAAGAAAGGTGGCTATATTGGTCACTGATTTGTTTTTGTTTTGTTTTTGAATGTCAGAAATGTATATTTGTGAATGTTGAGATGTTATATTGGTTTCACTGCTAAAAATAAATAATTGAAATGGGTATATATTTGTTTTTTGTTAAGTTGCCTAATAATTATGCACAGTAATAGTCACCTGCACACACAGATATCCCCCTAAAATAGCTAAAACTAAAAACAAACTAAAAACTACTTCCAAAAATATTCAGCTTTGATATTAATGAGTTTTTTGGGTTCATTGAGAACATGGTTGTTGTTCAATAATAAAATTAATCCTCAAAAATACAACTTGCCTAATAATTCTGCACTCCCTGTACTTTATTGAAAGCTAAACCTAGGTAAACTAATTTGCTATTTTTTAAGTAATTGAAGGCTGCCTCTTATCTCAGTGCACTTTGACAGTTTTTTACAGTTAGACACTGCTATGTCATATAGGTAACATTATGCTCACTCACGTGGAGTTATTTATAAGTCAGAAATGATTGGCTAAAATGCTGGTCTGTCAAAAGAACGGAGATAAGGGGGCAGTCTGCAGAGGCTTAGATACAAGGTAATCAAGGTAAAAAGTGTATTAATATAACAGTGTTGGTTATGCAAATCCGGGGGAATGGGTAATAAAGGGATTATCTATCTTTTAAACAATAAAAATGTTGGTGTAGACTGTCCCTTTAAATTGCATTTCAGTTTAATTTGTAATTGATGCAAATTGATGCATTTATATCAGCCCCAAGTGTTCTCTTGTTACCTTCTCTCTCCCATGTTAATTTTTGTTTCCCAGAAAACTTCATTACTTTCTATGAGCTAGATTACGAGTTGTGCGTTCCTCTTTTAACGCTGAAAAAATGTTAATTTCAGCGTTAGAACAGTACCGCTGCCATTACAAGTCTTGTTGGTATAGGTGTACCGCAAGCCTTTTAGCCTGTAACGCAACGTCAGTCCTGCACTCGCAAAAAACATAATTTATGTAAGAACTTACCTGATAAATTCATTTCTTTCATATTAGCAAGAGTCCATGAGCTAGTGACGTATGGGATATACATTCCTACCAGGAGGGGCAAAGTTTCCCAAACCTTAAAATGCCTATAAATACACCCCTCACCACACCCACAATTCAGTTTAACGAATAGCCAAGAAGTGGGGTGATAAAGGAGCGAAAGCATCAAAAAAATAAGGAATTGGAATAATTGTGCTTTATACAAAAAAATCATAACCACCACAAAAAAGGGTGGGCCTCATGGACTCTTGCTAATATGAAAGAAATGAATTTATCAGGTAAGTTCTTACATAAATTATGTTTTCTTTCATGTAATTAGCAAGAGTCCATGAGCTAGTGACGTATGGGATAGCAGATACCCAAGATGTGGAACTTCCACGCAAGAGTCACTAGAGAGGGAGGGATAAAATAAAGACAGCCAATTCCGCTGAAAAAAATAATCCACAACCCAAAACAAAAGTTTTAATCTTTATAATGAAAAAAAACTGAAATTATAAGCAGACGAATCAAACAGAAACAGCTGCCTGAAGTACTTTTCTACCAAAAACTGCTTCAGAAGAAGAAAACACATCAAAATGGTAGAATTTAGTAAAAGTATGCAAAGAAGACCAAGTTGCTGCTTTGCAAATCTGATCAACAGAAGCTTCATCCCTAAAGGCCCAGGAAGTAGAAACTGACCTAGTAGAATGAGCCATAATTCTTTGAGGCGGGGACTTACCCGACTCTACATAAGCATGGTGAATCAAAGACTTTAACCAAGACGCCAAAGAAATGGCAGAAGCCTTTTGACCTTTCCTGGAACCAGAAAAGATAACAAACAGACTAGAAGTCTTTCTAAAATCTTTAGTAGCTTCAACATAATATTTCAAAGCTCTAACTACATCCAAAGAATGTAACAATCTCTCCTTAGAATTCTTAGGATTAGGACATAATGAAGGGACAACAATTTCTCTACTAATGTTGTTAGAATTCACAACCTTAGGTAAAAATTGAAATGAAGTCCGCAACACAGCCTAATCCTGATGAAAAATCAGAAAAGGAGATTCACAAGAAAGAGCAGATAACTCAGAAACTCTTCTAGCAGAAGAGATAGCCAAAAGGAACAGTACTTTCCAAGAAACTAATTTAATGTCCAGAGAATGCATAGGCTCAAACGGAGGAGCCTGTAAAGCTGACAAAACCAAATTAAGACTCCAAGGAGGAGAGATTGGCTTAATGACGGCTTTGATACGGACCAAAGCCTGTACAAAACAATGAATATCAGGAAGATTAGCAATCGTTCTGTGAAAAAGAACAGAAAGAGCAGATATTTGTCCTTTCAAAGAACTTGCAGACAAACCTTTATCCAAACCATCCTGAAGAAATTGTAAAATTCTAGGAATTCTGAAAGAATGCCAGGAGAATTTATGAGAAGAACACCAAGAGATGTAAGTCTTCCAAAGTCGATAATAAATTTTCCTAGAAACAGATTTATGAGCCTGTAACAAAGTATTAATCACTGAGTCAGAGAAACCTCTATGACTAAGTATCAAGCGTTCAATCTCCATACCTTCAAATTTAATGATTTGAGATCCTGATGGAAAAAAGGGCCTTGAGATAGAAGGTCTGGCCTTAACGGAAGTGTCCAAGGTTGGCAACTGGCCATCCGAACGAGATCCGCAAACCAAAACCTGTGAGGCCATGCTGGAGCCACCAGCAGTACAAGTGAGCGCTCCATTAGAATTTTGGAGATTACTTTCAGAAGAAGAACTAGAGGCGGAAAGATATAAGCAGGATGATAATTCCAAGGAATTGACAACGCATCCACTGCTTCCGCCTGAGGATCCCGGGATCTGGACAGATACCTGGGAAGTTTCTTGTTCAGATGAGAGGCCATCAGATCTATTTCTGGATGACCCCAGATTCGAACAATCTGAAGAAAAACCTCTGGATGAAGAGACCATTCGCCCGGATGTAACGTCTGGCGACTGAGATAATCCGCTTCCCAATTGTCTACACCTGGGATGTGAACCGCAGAAATTAGACAGGAGCTGGATTCCGCCCATACAAGTATCCGAGATACTTCTTTCATAGCTTGAGGACTGTGAGTCCCACCTTGATGATTGACATATGCCACGGTCGTGACATTGTCTGTTTGAAAACAAATAAACGATTCTCTCTTCAGAAGAGGCCAAAATTGAAGAGCTCTGAAAATCGCACGGAGTTCCAAAATGTTGATTGGTAATCTCGCCTCCTGAGATTCCCAAACCCCTTGCGCTGTCAGAGATCCCCATACAGCTCCCCAACCTGATAGACTCGCATCTGTTGAGATCACAGTCCAGGTTGGACGAACAAAAGAGGCCCCTTGAATTAAACGATGGTGATCCATCCACCAGGTTGATGATCGAACATTGGGATTTAAGGATATTATTTGTGATATCCTTATATAATCCCTGCACCACTGGTTCAGCATACAAAGCTGGAGTGGTCTCGTGTGAAAACGAGCAAAAGGGATCGCGTCCGATGCAGCAGTCATGAGACCTAAAATCTCCATGCATAATGCTACCGAAGGGAACGATTGAGACTGAAGGTTTCAACAGGCTGAAACCAATTTCAGACGTCTCTTTTCTGTCAGAGACAAGGTCATGGACACTGAATCTATTTGGAAACCTAAAAAGGTTACCCTTGTCTGAGGAATCAAGGAACTCTTTGGCAAATTGATCCTCCAACCATGACTTTGAAGAAACAACACAAGTTGATTCGTATGAGATTCTGCAGAATGTGAAGACTGAGCAAGTACCGAGATATCGTCCAAATAAGGAAATACCGCAATACCCTGTTCTCTGATTACAGAGAGAAGGGCACCGAGAACCTTCGAAAAGATCATTGGTGCTGTTGCTAGACCAAATGGAAGAGCAATAAACTGGTAATGCTTGTCTAGAAAAGAGAATCTCAGAAACTGATAGTGATCTGGATGAATTGGAATATGCAGGTATGCATCCTGTAAGTCTATTGTAGACATATAATGCCCTTGCTGAACAAAAGGCAGAATAGTTCTTATAGTCACCATTTTGAATGTTGGTATCCTTACATAACGATTCAATATCTTTAGGTCCAGAACTGGTCTGAAAGAATTCTCTTTCTTTGGTACGATTAATAGATTTGAATAAAACCCCAGACCTTGTTCCAGAACTGGAACTGGTATAATTACCCCAGCTAACTCTAGGTCTGAAACACATTTCAGAAATGCCTGAGCCTTCACTGGATTGACTGGGATGCGTGAGAGAAAAAATCTTCTCACAGGCGGTCTCACTTTGAAACCTATTCTGTACCCTTGCGAAACAATGTTCTGAATCCAAAGATTGTGAACCGAATTGATCCAAACCTCTTTGAAAAATCGTAACCTGCCCCCTACCAGCTGCGCTGGAATGAGGGCCGCACCTTCATGCGGATTTAGGAGCTGGTTTTGACTTTCTAGAAGGCTTGGATTTATTCCAGACTGGATTAGGTTTCCAACCGGAAACTGTTCCTTTAGGGGAAGGATCGGGCTTCTGCTCCTTATTCTGACGAAAGGAACGAAAGCGATTTGCAGCCCTGTAATTACCTTTAGATTTTTTGCCGTGAGGCAAAAAGGCACCCTTCCCTCCAGTAACAGTTGAAATTATAGAATCCAACTGAGAACCAAACAACTTATTACCTTGGAAAGAGAGAGAAAGCAAAGTTGACTTAGAAGTCATATCTACATTCCAGGATTTAAGCCATAAAGCTCGTCTAGCTAAAATAGCTAAAGACATATACCGGACATCAACTCTAATGATATAAAAAATGGCATCACAGACAAAGTTATTAGCGTGTTGAAGAAGTTTAACAATGCTATATGTATTATGATCTGTCACTTGTTGCGCTAAAGCCTCCAACCAGAAAGTTGAAGCTGCTGCAACATCAGCCAAAGAGATAGCAGGTCTTAGTAGATTACCTGAAAATAAATAAGCTTTTCTTAAAAAAGATTCAATTTTCCTATCTAAAGGATCTTTAATCGAAGTGCTATCTGCCGTAGGAATAGCAGTACGTTTGGCAAGAGTAGAGATAGCCCCATTGACTTTAGGGATTTTATCCCAAAACTCCAATCTATCAGATGGCACAGGGAACAATTTCTTAAACCTTGGAGAAGGAGTAAATGAAGTACCCAGACTATCCCATTCCCTAGCAATCACATCTAAGATAGCATCAGGAACTGGAAAAACATCCGGAATTAACACATGAGGTTTATAAACCGAATTTAAACGTTTAGCAATTTTAGTATCAAGAGGACTAGACTCCTCCATATCTAAAGCAATCAAAACTTCTTTAAGTAATGAACGAATAAACTCCATCTTAAATAAATATGAAGATTTAAAGTATCAATATCTGTAGTAGAATCTTCTGAACAGGAAAAAAACTCATCAGAAACAGATAAGTCAGAATGATGGCGGTCACCTAAAAAATCATCTGAAATGTGAGAAGTTTTGAAAGACCTTTCATGTTTACTGGAAGGAGGAATAACAGACAGAGCCTTCCTAATAGAATTAGAAATACATTCTTTAACATTAACAGGAACATCCTGAACAATAGATGTTGAAGGAACAACAACAGGTAAAGGATTATTACTAATGGAAACACAATCTGCATTGGAAAGTTTATCATGACAGCTTTCACAAACTACAGCTGGAGGAACAGTTACCACAAGTTTACAACATATGCACTTAACTTTGGTAGAACCAGCATCAGGCAGCGTCTGTCCATTAGTGGATTTAGATCCAGGGTCAGGGTGAGACATCTTGCAATATGTAATAGAAAAAACAACATATAAAGCGAAATTATCAAATTCCTTAAATGACAGTTTCAGGAATGGGAAAGAATGCAAAAAATAAGCTTCTAGAACCAGAAGCAAAGAAAGAGAAATGTTTAAGTAAAAAAGACGCCCACATTTTTTTGGCGCAAAAAAATGTCTGAATACGCATGCGTAACAGAATACAACTTCCGGCGTAAATTATGTCACCGGAAATGACAAAATAAAAAGAAACATTTTCTGCCCCCGCGAGCCTAACAGCATGCAGGAAAAATTGGTCAAATGAAATTTTTCAAGGTAAGAAAAAATAATTAAATGCATTATCCCAATAATGAAACTGACGGTCTGTATTTAAAAAGGAATACTGATTATCCTGAATCAAGGCAAATATAAGTTTATAGACATATATTTAGAACTTTACATATAAAGTGCTCAACCATAGCGTAGAGTGTCACAAAAAATAAGACTTACTTACCCCAGGACACTCCTCTACATATAGCAGATAGCCAAACCAGTACTGAAACGAGAATCAGTAGAGGTAATGGTATATAAGAGTATATCGTCGATCTGAAAAGGGAGGTAGGAGAAGAAATCTCTACGACCGATAACAGAGAACCTATGAAATAGATCCCCTAGAGGTAGACCATTGTATTCAAATAGGCAATACTCTCTTCACGTCTCTCTGACATTCGCTGCACTTTGAGAGGAAAACCGGGCTTCAACCTGTTGCGAAGCGCATATCAACGAAGAATCTTAAGCACAAACTTACTTCACCACCTCCACGGGAGGCAAAGTTTGTAAAACTGAATTGTGGGTGTGGTGAGGGGGGTATTTATAGGCATTTTAAGGTTTGGGAAACTTTGCCCCTCCTGGTAGGAATGGACTCTTGCTAATTACATGAAAGAAATGACGTTTTTTCATGCGATTCCCATAGCGCTGCCATTACGAGTTTTGCGGTAAGGCTAAAAATCCTGCATTAGAGCCTAAAATGACAAGATCCGTAATGCCATCTAAAAGCAGTAGTTATGAGTTTTACGCTACAAATCTGTTACATAAAACTCATAACTAAACTGCTACAAAGTACACTAAACACCCATAAACTACCTATTAACCCCTAAACCGAGGCCCTCCAGCATCGCAAACACTATATTAAACTTATTAACCCCTAATCTGCTGCCACACACAAAAAATTAACCCCTATTCCGCCGCTCCCCGACATCGTCACCACTATAATAAACATATTAACCCCTAAACTGCCGCCTTCCCGCATCGCAAACAGTATTTAAATATAATTAACCACTAATCTGCCGTCCGCCCACATCGCCCTCACTATACTAAAGTTATTAAGCCCTACACCGCCGCCACTATAATAAACCTATTAACCCCTAAACCGCAATCCCCCATAACGAAATATACTAAAGTAAACTATTAACCCCAGAACCGAAAGTCCCCTACGTCGTAATTAACTAAATTAAACTATCTTAACCCCTAAACCTAACCCTAACGTAACCCTAACATAACCCTAACACCCCCTAACTTTAACATAATTAAAATAAAGCTAAATTAAAGTTACAATTATTAACTAAATAATTCCTATTTAAAACTAAATACAAACTTAACTGTGAAATAAAACCTAACGGCTAGATTACGAGTTTTGCGTTATGAGTGAAAAAGCTTCATAACGATGCTTTTTAACTACGGCTGGTATTAAGAGTCTTGCAGGTATAGCTGTACCGCACACTTTTTTGGTGGTCACGCAACGTAACTACCGCAACTTTCAAAAAGTCCTTTCTCTTGTAAGGTGTATCCAGTCCACGGATCTTCCATTACTTGTGGGATATTCTCATTCCCAACAGGAAGTTGCAAGAGGACACCCACAGCAGAGCTGTTATATAGCTCCTCCCCTAACTGCCATATCTAGTCATTCTCTTGCAACTCTCAACACGCATGGAGGTAGTAAGAGAGAGTGGTGAAATATAGTTAGTTTTTTATCTTCAATCAAAAGTTTGTTATTTTAAATGGTACCGGAGTTGTACTATTTTATCCCAGGCAGTAAATAGAAGAAGAATCTGCCTGAGTTTTCTATGATCTTAGCAGGTTGTAACTAAGATCCATTGCTGTTCTCACATATGTCTGAGGAGAGAGGTAACTTCAGCGGGAGAATTGCGTGCAGGTTACTCTGCTATGAGGTATGTGCAGTTACAATTTTTTCTAGAAATGGAAAATGCTAGAAATTGCTGCTGATACCGGATTAATGTAAGTTAAGCCTGAATACAGTGATTTAATAGTGACTGGTATCATGCTTACTCTCAGGGGTAATACCCTTATAAAATTGCAATATAAAACGTTTGCTGGCATGTTTAATCGTTTTTATATATGCTTTGGTGATAAAACTTTATTGGGGCCTAGTTTTTTCCACATGGCTGGCTTAAATTTTGCCTAGAAACAGTTTCCTGAGGCTTTCTACTGTTGTAGTATAAAAGTTACAGTTGTTGCAGTTAAAATTACAAACTGTGACATCCAGCTTCCCTCAGGAGTCCCCTTGTATGCTATAGGACATCTCTAAAGGGCTCAAAGGCTTTCCAAAGTTGTTTATTGGGGAAGGTAGGGCCACAGCAGGCTGTGGCAGTTTGTTGTGTCTGTTAAAAAACGTCTATATCGTTTTTTTGATCCGTTTTTTTAATTAAGGGGTTAATCATCCATTTGCAACTTGATTTAAAGTGTTTTCCAAGCTTGCTAGTCTCATTGCTAGTCTGTACAAACATGTCTGACATAGAGGAAACTCCTTGTTCATTATGTTTAAAAGCCATGGTGGAACCCCCTCTTAGAATGTGTACCAAATGTACTGATTTCACTTTAAGCAATAAAGATCATATTCTGTCTTTAAAAATTTTTATCACCAGAGGAATCTGACGAGGGGGAAGTTATGCCGACTAACTCTCCCCACGTGTCAGATCCTTTGACTCCTGCTCAAGGGACTCACGCTCAAATGGCGCCAAGTACATCTAGGGCGCCCATAGCGATTACTTTACAAGACATGGCGGCAGTCATGGATAATACACTGTCAGCGGTATTAGCCAGACTACCTGAATTTAGAGGTAAGCGAGATAGCTCTGGGGTTAGACGAAATGCAGAGCATACTGACGCTTTAAGAACCATGTCTGATACTGCCTCACAATATGCAGAAGCTGAGGAAGGAGAGCTTCAGTCTGTGGGTGATGTTTCTGACTCAGGAAAGATGATGCAACCTGATTCTGATATTTTTACATTTAAATTTAAGCTTGAACACCTCCGCGTGTTTCTCAGGGAGGTTTTAGCTGCTCTGAATGACTGTGATACAATTGCAGTGCCAGAGAAATTGTGTAGACTGGATAAATACTATGCAGTGCCGGTGTGTACTGATGTTTTTCCAATACCTAAATGGTTTACAGAAATTATTAATAAGGAATGGGATAGACCAGGTGTGACGTTCTCTTCCCCTCCTATTTTTAGAAAAATGTTTCCAATAGACGCCACCACAAGGGACTTATGACAGACAGTTCCTAAGGTGGAGCAGTTTCTACTTTAGCAAAGCGTACTACTATCCCTGTCGAGGACAGTTGTGCTTTTTTAGATCCAATGGATAAAAAATTAGAAGGTTATCTTAAGAAAATGTTTATTCAATAAGGTTTTATCCTACAGCCCCTTGCATGCATTGCTCCTGTCACTGCTGCTGCCGCGTTCTGGTTTGAGTCTCTGGAAAAGGCTTTACAGGTAGCGACTCCATTGGATGACATACTTGGCAAGCTTAGAGCACTTAAGCTAGCCAATTCCTTTGTTTTCTGATGCCATTGTTCATTTGACTAAACTAACGGCTAAGAATTCTGGTTTTTAGCGCAGGGCGCTATGGCTTAAATCATGGTCAGCTGACGTGACTTCAAAATCTAAGCTGCTTAACATTCCCTTCAAGGGGCAGACCCTATTCGGGCCTGGTTTGAAGGAGATTATTGCTGATATCACTGGAGGAAAAGGTCATGCCCTTCCTCAGGACAGGTCCAAATCAAGGGCCAAACAGTCTAATTTTCGTGCCTTTCGAAACTTCAAGGCAAGTGCGGCATCAACTTCCTCTAATGCAAACAAGAGGGAACTTTTGCTCAGTCCAAGACGGTCTGGAGACCAAACCAGACCTGGGACAAAGGTAAGCAAGCCAAAAAGCCTGCTGCTGCCTCTAAGACAGCATGAAGGAACGGCCCCCTATCCGGTAACGGATCTAGTAGGGGGCAGACTTTCGCTCTTCGCCCAGGCGTGGGCAAGAGATGTCCAGGATCCCTTGGTGTTGAAAATTATATCCCAGGGATATCTTCTGGACTTCAAAGCTTCCCCCCCAAAAGGGAGATTTCACCTTTCACAATTATCTGCAAACCAGATAAAGAGAGAGGCATTCTTACACTGTGTACGAGACCTCCTAGTTATGGGAGTGATCCATCCAGTTCCAAAGGAGGAACAGGGACAGGGTTTTTACTCACATCCGTTTGTGGTTCCCAAAAAAGAGGGAACCTTCAGACCAATTTTGGATCTAAAGATCTTAAACAAATTCCTCAGAGTTCCATCATTCAAGATGGAAACTATTCGTACCATCCTACCTATGATCCAGGAGGGTCAATATATGACTACAGTGGATTTAAAGGATGCTTATCTTCACATTCCGATAACAAAGATCATCATCGGTTTCTCAGGTTTGCCTTTCTAGACAGGCATTACCAGTTTGTAGCTCTTCCCTTTGGATTAGCTACAGCCCCAAGAATTTTTACGAAGGTTCTAGGGTCGCTTCTGGCGGTCCTAAGGCTGTGGGGCATAGCAGTGGTCCCTTAGACGACATCCTGATACAGGCGTCAAACTTCCAAATTGCCAAGTCTCATACGGACATAGTACTGGCATTTCTGAGATCGCATGGGTGGAAAGTGAACGAGGAAAAGAGTTCTCTATCCCCACTCACAAGAGTTTCCTTCCTAGGAGTCCAGGTTATCAAAGCTTCTAAATTCCTGCCGTGTTCTTCATTCCATTCTGCTCCCTTTGGTGGCTCAGTGCATGGAAGTAATCGGCTTAATGGTAGCGGCAATGGACATAGTGCCGTTTGCACGCCTACATCTCAGACCGCTGCAACTATGCATGCTCAGTCAGTGGAACGGGGATTACACAGATTTGTCCCCTCTACTAAATCTGGATCAAAAGCCCAGGGATTCTCTTCTCTGGTGGCTATCTCGGGTCCATCTGTCCAAAGGTATGACCTTTCGCAGGCCAGATTGGACAATTGTAACAACAGATGCCAGCCTTCTAGGTTGGGGTGCAGTCTGGAACTCCCTGAAGGCTCAGGGATCGTGGACTCAGGAGGAGACACTCCTTCCAATAAATATTCTGGAAGAGCAATATTCAATGCTCTTCAGGCTTGGCCTCAGTTAGCAACTCTGAGGTACATCAGATTTCAGTCGGACAACATCACGACTGTGGCTTACATCAACCATCAAGGGGGAACAAGAAGTTCCCTAGCGATGTTAGAAGTCTCAAAGATAATTCGCTGGGCAGAGACTCACTCTTGCCACCTGTCAGCTATCCATATCCCAGGTGTAGAGAACTGGGAGGCGGATTTTTTAAGTCGTCAGACTTTTCATCCGGGAGAGTGGGAACTCCATGCGGAGGTGTTTGCACAATTGATTCATCGTTGGGGCAAACCAGAACTGGATCTCATGGCGTCTCGCTAGAATGCCAAGCTTCCTTGTTACGGATCCAGGTCCAGGGATCCCAAGGCGACGCTAATAGATGCTCTAGCAGCGCCCTGGTCTTTCAACCTGGCTTATGTGTTTCCACCATTTCCTCTGCTCCCTCGACTGATTGCCAAGGTCAAGCAGGAGAGAGCATCAGTGATTTTGATAGCGCCTGCGTGGCCACGCAGGACCTGGTATGCAGATCTGGTGGACATGTCATCCTTTCCACCATGGACTCTGCCTCTGAGACAGGACCTTCTACTTTAGGGTCATTTCAACCATCCAAATCTAATTTCTCTGAGACTGACTGCCTGGAGATTGAATGCTTGATTTTATCAAAGCGTGGCTTCTCCGAGTCAGTCATTGATACCTTAATACAGGCACGAAAGCCTGTCACCAGGAAAATTTACCATAAAATATGGCGTACATATCTTTATTGGTGTGAATCCAAGGGTTAGGATTCCCAGGATATTATCTTTTCTCCAAGATGGTTTGAAAAAAGGATTGTTAGCTAGTTCTCTAAAAGGACAGATTTCTGCTTTGTCTATTCTTTTGCACAAGCGTCTGGCAGATGTTCCAGACGTTCAGGCATTTTGTCAGGCTTTGGTTAGAATCAAGCCTGTGTTTAAACCTGTTGTTCCCCCATGGAGCTTAAATTTGGTTCTTAAGGTTCTTCAAGGAGTTCCGTTTGAACCTCTTCATTCCATAGATATCAAACTTTTATCTTGGAAAGTTCTGTTTTTGGTAGCTATTTCCTCGGCTCGTAGAGTCTCCGAGTTATCTGCTTTACAATGTGATTCTCCTTATCTGATCTTCCATACGGATAAGGTAGTCCTGCGTACCAAACCTGGGTTTTTACCTAAGGTGGTATCTAAGAAGAATATCAATCAAGAGATTGTTGTTCCATCCTTGTGTACTAATCCTTCTTCAAAGAAGGAACGTCTATTACACAATCTGGACGTGGTTCATGCTTTAAAGTTTTACTTACAAGCTACTAAAGATTTTCGTCAAACATCTGCTTTGTTTGTTGTCTACTCTGGACAGAGGAAAGGTCAAAAGGCTTCGGCAACCTCTCTTTCTTTTTGGCTAAGAAGCATAATCCGCTTAGCCTATGAGACTGCTGGCCAGCAGCCTCCTGAAAGGATTACAGCTCATTCTACTAGAGCTGTGGCTTCCACTTGGGCCTTTAAAAATGAGGCTTCTGTTGAACAGATTTGCAAGGCGGTGACTTGGTCTTCGCTTCATACTTTTTCAAAATTCTACAAATTTGATACTTTTGCTTCTTCGGAGGCTATTTTTGGGAGAAAGGTTTTACAGGCAGTGGTACCTTCCGTTTAAGTACCTGCCTTGTCCCTCCCTTCATCCGTGTACTTTAGCTTTGGTATTGGTATCCCACAAGTAATGGATGATCCGTGGACTGGATACACCTTACAAGAGAAAACACAATTTATGCTTACCTGATAAATTTATTTCTCTTGTGGTGTATCCAGTCCACGGCCCGCCGTGTCATTTTAAGGCAGGTAATTTTTTCATTTAAACTACAATCACCACTGCACCCTATGGTTTCTCCTTTCTCTGCGTGTTTTCGGTCGAATGACTGGATATGGCAGTTAGGGGAGGAGCTATATAACAGCTCTGCTGTGGGTGTCCTCTTGCAACTTCCTGTTGGGAATGAGGATATCCCACAAGTAATGGATGATCCGTGGACTGGATACACCACAAGAGAAATAAATTTATCAGGTAAGCATAAATTGTGTTTTTTCAATGGGACTCACATAGTGCCGGTATTACGGGTTTGCCTGTCTGGCTAAAAAGTGAGAGGTACAGGCCATAACACCAAGATCCATACCATAAACTGAAAGTTATGGCTTTTATGTTACAAAGCCGTAACATAAAACTCATAACTAAAGTGCTAAAAAGTACACTAACACCCATAAACTACCTATTAACCCCTAAACCGAGGCCCTCCCGCATTGCAAATACTAAAATAAAATTATTAACCCCTATTCCATCGCTCCGTACATCGCTGCCACTATAATAAACATATTAACCCCTAAACCGCCACACTCCCGCATCACAAACACTAGTTGAATATTATTAACCCCTAATCTGCTGTCCCCAACGCCACCGCCGCCACTATAGTAAAGGTATTAACCCCTAAACCTAACTCTAACCCTAACACCCCTAACTTTAATATAATTAAAATAAATCTAAATAAAAATTACTATCATTAACTAAATAATACCTATTTAAAACTAAATACTTACCTGTAAAATAAAATCTAAGCTAGCTACAATTTAACTAATAGTTACATTGTAGCTATCTTAGGTGTTATTTTTATTTTACAGGTAAGTTTTTATTTATTTTAACTAGGTAGACTAGTTATTAAATAGTTATTATCTATTTACTAGCTACCTAGTTAAAATAAATACAAATTTACCTGTAAAATAAAACCTAACCTATCTTACACTAACACCTAACATTACACTACAATTAAATAAATTACATTAATTAAATACAATTAACTAAATTACAACAAAAAAATAAACACTAAATTGCACAAAATAAAAAAGAAATTATCAAATATTTAAACTAATTAGACCTAATCTAATAGCCCTATCAAAATAAAAAAGCCCCCCCAAAATAAAAAAACCCTAGCCTAAACTAAACTGCCAATAGCCCTTAAAAGGGCCTTTTGTGGGGCATTGCCCGAAAGAAATCATCTCTTTTACCTGTAAAAAAAAATACAAACAACCCCCCAACAGTAAAACCCACCACCCACACAACCAAGTCTTCATCCAAGTGGGCAGAAGTCCTCAACGAAGCCGGGAGAAGTCTTCATTCAAGCGGTAAGAAGTGGTCCTCCAGGCGGGCCGAAGTCTTCTTCCAGAGGGCATCTTCTATCTTCATCCTTCTGACTCGGAGCGGCACCATCTTCAAGCGCAGAGCATCCTCTTCTGTTGACAGCTACTGAAGAATGAAAGTTCCTTTAAGGGACGTCATCCAAGATGGCGTCCCTTGAATTCCGATTGGCTGATAGAATTCTATCAGCCATTTGGAATTAAAGCAATCAGCCAATAGGATTTAGCTTCAATACTATTGGCTGATCCAATCAGCCAATGGGATTGAGCTCGCATTCTACTGGCTGATTGGATCAGCCAATAGGATTTTTTCAACTTTAATTCCGATTGGCTGATAGAATTCAAGGGACGCCATCTTGGCTGACGTCCCTTAAAGGAACCTTCATTCTTCAGTAGCCGTCAACAGAAGAGGATGCTCCGCGCTGGATGTCTTGAAGATGGAGCCGCTCCGCGTCGGAAGGATGAAGATAGAAGATGCCGTCTGGAAGAAGACTTCTGCCCAGCTAGAGTACCACTTCTTGCCGCTTGGATGAAGACTTCTCCCGTCTTCGTTGAGGACGTCTGCCCGCTTGGATGAAGACTTCTCCAGGCTTGATGAGGATGGATGTCCGGTCTTCAAAAACTGTAAGTGGATCTTCGGGGGTTAGTGTTAGGTTTTTTTAAGGGTTTATTGGGTGGGTTTTATTTTTAGATTGGGGACTTTGGGCAATGTAAAAGAGCTAAATGTTCATCCAAATGCCCTTTTCAGGGCAATGGGGAGCTTAGGTTTTTTTTTAGATAGGATTTTATTTGGGGGGTTGGTTGTGTGGGTGGTGGGTTTTACTGTTGGGTGGGTTGTTTGTATTTTTTTTTACAGGTAAGAGAGCTGATTTCTTATTCTTTATTTTGTGTAATTTAGTGTTTATTTTTTTTGTAATTTAGTTAATTTTATTTAACTAATGTAATTTATTTAATTGTAGTGTAATGTTAGGTGTTAGTGTAAGACAGGTTAAGTTTTATTTTACAGGTAAATTTGTATTTATTTGAACTAGGTAGCTAGTAAATAGTTAATAACTGGCCGTAAATTAGCTACATTATAACTACTAGTTATATTGTAGATAGTTTAGGTTTTATTTTTATTTCACAGGTAAGTTTGTATTTATTTTAACTAGGTAGACTAGTTAGTAAATAGTTATTAACTATTTACTAACTACCTAGTTAAAATAAATACAAACTTACCTGTCAAATAAAACCTAAACTGCCTTACACTAAAACTAACATTACAAAAAATAAAAAACACCAAAATTACAAAAAATAAAAAACCTACCATTACAAAAAATAACAAACGAAATTACACAAAACAATAAAAATTATTCCTATTCTATTTTGAACAGCCAATAGGATTTTAGCAGCTCTAATTCCTATTGGCGGATTCAAATTTTTCAGCCAATAGGAATGCAAGGGACGCCATCTTGGATCGGGACTTCTCGCCGCCTGGATGAAGATACAAGAGGCCGCCTGGATGAAGATCGTTCAAGCGGGACTTCAAAAACTGTAAGTGGATCGTCGGAGGTTAGTGTTAGGTTTTTTTTAATGTTTTTTTGGGTGGGTTTTATTTTAGATTAGGGTTTGGGCAGCAAAAGAGCTAAATGCCCTTTTAAGGGCAATGCCAATACAAATGTCGTTTTCAGGGCAATGGGTAGATTAGGTTTTTTAGATATTTTTTTTTATTTTGTGGGTTTGGGGGGGTGCGGGTTTGTAATGTTAGTGGGACTTTGTATTTTTTTTTCAGGTAATAGAGCTGTTTAACTTAGGGCAATGCCCTACAAAAGACCCTTTTAAGGGCTATTGGTAGTTTATTCTAGATTAGGTTTTTTATTTTGGGTGTTTTTTTTTTAAATGGTTATTAAAATAGGAATAATTTTTATTATTTTTGATAATTTGTTTGTTATTTTGTGTAATGTATTTTTTTTATTTTGGGGTTGGTTTTTATTTTTAGATTAGGGCTTAGGCAGCAAAAGAGTTAAATGCCCTTTAAAGGGCAATGCCCATACAAATGCCCTTTTCAGGGCAATGGGAAGATTAGGTTTTACTTTATTTTTATTTTGTGGGTTTGGGGGGTGGGGGTTTGCATACTGTTAGGGGTGTTTGTTTTGTTTTGTAGCAAAAGAGCTGTTAACTTTAGGGCAATGCCCTACAAAAGGCCCTTTTAAGGGCCCCCAAAAGGCCATTTTAAGGGCCCTTGGTAGTTTATTATAGATTAGAGTTTTTTATTTATTTTATTTTTTTATTTTTTTTAAAGGGTATTAGAATAGGAATAATTTTTATTGTTTTGTATAATTTTGTTTGCTATTTTTTGTAATGGTATTTTTTAATTTTTTTTGTTGTAATTTTAGTGTTTTTTATTTTTTGTAATGTTAGTTTTTAATGTAAGGCAACTTAGGTTTTATTTCACAGGTAAGTTTGTATTTATTTTAACTAGGTAGCTAGTAAATAGTTAATAACTATTTACTAACTAGTCTACCTAGTTAAAATAAATACAGACTTACCTGTGAAATAAAAATAAAACCTAAACTATCTACAATATAACTATTAGTTATATTGTAGCTAGCTTAGGTTTTATTTTACAGGTATGTATTTAGTTTTAAATAGGAATAATTTATTTAATAATTGTAACTTTAATTTAGCTATATTTTAATTATGTTAAAGTTAGGGGGGTTAGGGTTAGGCTTAGGATTACATTAGGGTTAGGTTTAGGGGGTTAATATAGTTTAATTTAGGTTGTTGCGATGCGGGGGGCTGGTGGTTTAGGGGTTAATAGGTTTATTTAGTGGTAGTGATGTGGGAGGCCAGATGTTTAGGGGTTAATAGCTTTATTTAGTGGCAGCGATGTCAGGGAGCAGCGGAATAGAGGTTAATAGATTTATTATAGTGTGGACGATGTTGAGGTGCAAGGGAATAGGAGTTAATAACCTTAGTATAGTGGCAGCGATATCGGGAGCGGCAGATTAGGGGTTAATAGTTTTATTTAGGTGGCGGTGATATAGGGGGCGGCAGATTAGGGGTTAATAACTGTAGGTAGGTGGTGGCAATGTCTGTGGGGGGCAGATTAGGGGTGTTTAGACATGGGGTTTATGTTAGGGTGTTAGGTTTAAACGTTAGTTTTTTCTCCCCATAGACATCAATGGGGCTGCGTTACGGAGCTTTTCTTTCCGCAATCGCAGGTGTTAGACTTTTTTCTGACCCGCTTTGATGTCTATGGGGAAAGTGTGCACAAGCACGTCAAAACAGTGCTTGTTTTTTGAGCGGTATGGAGCTTAAAATCACCATATCGCACGCACAAGCCGGGTTTTATAAAACTTGTAATGGCTGCGCTATAGGGGGTTAAATAACGCAACTTTTGTTGTGTTCGTTAATTTCCCTATAGCGCGCATAACTCATAATGTAGCTGTATGGAAGGCAAATCTCATCTCTCTGGGACTTCCAGGTTCCACCCTTTTTCTTGGAAAATTCAGCCCAGTGAAGACTGCACTATAATTTCTCTCCAAACTAGATAATGTTTAATTATCTGGTTCATAGAAAGTAATGAAGCTCTCTGCAAAACTAAAGTTGACAGTTTCTCTGTTTATTTTAAATAGAAGAAATGCAAAGTGCAATGTAATTTGTAAAAGATACACATAAATATACACATTATGATCCTAATATGTTAAATTTATACAAAAATTGTGAAAGCATAATCAGAATTTGTAAAATCACAACCCTTAATACACTGATGTATATAAAATAAAATACAAAATAGAAAGTGCAAAGTTTAAATGTAATAAAACTTAATCTGAAGTGTAAAGTAATAAAGAATATGAAGCACAAAGTGTAAATGCAGCAGAACTGCCATGTCATGCAGTGTTATATTGCACTGGGCTTGGCTCTCCTTAAAATACAAAAATGCAGGGAACACCTCAGAGAATTAAAGCAAAATCTGCCTTTTGAAAATGTTGCTAGGGATCTAACAGTGCTGGAGGATCATTTTATATCATCTCACCTCAGCAGAGAGCTTTCGATCATCAGGGCCAAAGAAAAAGATATTAGGCAAGAGAGAAAAGGTACTAGTTCACTCAATGTTTAAGTTGTTTTACTCATATACTGCAATTTGTTACTCTTCATATACAGTATGACTTCTTAACTGCACATTTTCAGGACTGGCACACGCAGTGCTTGGTGTTTGCTGTCTGTATAATGAAGTGAGACTTCTTGAATGTATGTTGTCAGGGCAAACACAAACAGTGCTTGGTGTTTATTTAAAGTGATGTTAAACAGTAAATACAGGCTAGACATAATGATATATTCAGACTAAAGATTAGCGCTAAATTAATATCTATATTTATTTTTTTACAATTCTATGAGTTCTATATTGAAAATAGAACTGTAAAGTTTTAGTTTCTATAAAGTACTTTAGTTTCTATAAAGTAATGGGTAGCGCCATGTTTGAACTAGTTTTCTATGTATCACATTTTGTGCAGACAAACTGTGCAAAATCCCTTTAAGATTATCCTGTTTCACACAGGTTTGTGAGGACAGTCTCTTGTATTACCTCATTTATATCTGTCACTAGTTATCTTCAGCAGGGGAAACAGATAAAGGGCAACTTAAAGGGACATGAAACCCAAATTTTTTTCTTTCATGATTTAGAAAGAGCATGTCATTTTAAACAACTTTCTAATTTATTTCTATTATATAACTTGCTTTATTATCTCAATATACTTTGCTGAAAAGCATATCTAGATAGGCTTAGTAGCTGCTGATTGGTTGCTGCACATAGATGTCTCGTGTGATTGGCTCACCATGTGCATTGCTATTTCTTCAACAAAGGATATCTAAAGAATGAAGCAAATTAGATGATATAAGTAAATTGGAATGTTGTTTAAAATTGTATTCTCTAATTGAATCATGAAAGAAATTGTTTGGGTTTAGTGTCCCTTTAAGTTCAAACATGGCTGCATCCATTACGTTACAAAAGCAACAATTTTGAGAGTTGAATTATAGGAAAAGGGAACAATTAATGGAAGTATATTGCAAAGTTATTTTAAGTAAACATAATTAAGCATTTTATACAACAATCTTATACTGTTTAATAACGCTTTAATATAGTGTGATCTGACTGCATTTTTAGGATAGCTTTACATAGAACTAAGTACTTAACTATACAAAGTGAACTTTTCCCAACGTGTCTTCAGGACATTTAGGGTTAGATTACAAGTGGAGCGCTAATTTATCGCGTGCCCGTAAATGGGCAAATTCGTGCATTTACAGGCGCGCGATAAATAACCAGCCATTACAAGTTGCTAGCACTCATAGAAATTAACCAGAGATCAGATCTCTGGTTAATTTTATAAATGTCCCCAAAATAATGTATAGTGTGCCTTAATTAAAATAATAAAATGTAGCATCTTTAATTGCATTATAAATAACGGCACAAAGCAGTTTTTTTGGGCTTAATTTTGACAGGTGTGGGGTAATTGCCTTTACATTGCGGTCTATGGGGAACTGTTTGTTCCCTGTAAATATATACAGTATGTATATGCTTTTATATATATGTATTTATGTGTTAAAGGGACATGAAACCCAAACCTTTTCTTTCATGATTTAGGTAGAACATACACTTTTAAACAACTTTCCAATTTACTTCTATTATCAAATTTGCTTTATTCTCTTGGTATAATTTGTTGAAGGCGCAGCAATGCACTACTGGTTTCTAACTGAACACATGGGTGAGCCAATGGCAATCGGTATACATGTGCAGCCACCAATCAGCAGCTAGATCCTAGGTTCTTTGTTGCTCCTGAGCTTTCCTAGATAAACCTTTCAGCAAAGGATACCAAGAGAATGAAGCAAATTAAATAATAGAAGCAAATTGGAAAGTTGTTTAAAATTGTATTCTCTGTCTAAATCATGAAAGAAAATGTTTGGGTTTCATGACCCTTTAATGAGTGTATGTTCACATATAAACACATAAATATGTATGTGTATAAGCATATACATATATCTTTAAACCCGCTGCAAATCGCTGCACAACTTACCCCCTTCAATGCGCTAGGTTCTCTGCCGTGTCTCACAGCATGAGAACGAGGCTCCAATTGGAGCCTATGGAAGAGCGTTCTCGTGAGCGCAAAGCTTCCGTGTAATGCGAAAGCGTGTTTGCATTGCTGCTAACTTGTAATACCGGAGCACATAACAAATTCGCAAAAGTTACATTTTGTGCTCCACTTGTAATCTATCTCTTAGTGAATGCTGAATTTCTATCTAATATAAAGAAATTTCGGACTGCAGATCATCAAGGCTTGTTCACTTTATATTTTACCTGACAGTAAGGTCCTGTTTATAGTTTGTCAGACAATTCTAGAAATTATTTACAATTTTATTCTTTTTTTTTTCCCCAGATTGTTTAAACGGTGGACACAATAATGGGAGCCACTGCGTTTGTACACCTGATTATTCTGGTTCACAGTGTGCGACCCTTGTATTGCACTGCCTTAATGGAGGAAATTTCAGCGGTACTACTTGTCATTGCGGCAGCCTTTTTTATGGTCGTCTATGTCAGTATGCAGTAAACACTATAATTATTGGTAAGTGAATGCTACAAGTTAAATAGACAACGGCCTAGGGGCATTTTGCTTATGGGGAGGAGTCTGTCTGACTTAATGATTCAATTTAGCAAGTCAATCATTTGTACTTGACATTGTTGGAGTTACAAGCATGGGGCTAAATAATTAGCAAGACCCTTTAAAGAGATACAAAACAGTGCTCCTTTAGTAGGAAGCATATGTTAAAGTAAACATAAAAAGAAATGAATTGTGGTAAAAATACATCAAACAATTTACTTGTTTTCTTGCTAAATGAGCACTTAGACATTCTAAGTGTAGCCAATTCCCACAGTTAGATAACAGAGCTACCTTTACATAACTTAGGTTCCACTGTCACATTATTTTTGCAGCAAATGTCCACTAATAAACATGGGCAATAAACTGATTGCAGCTAGCAAATAGATGTCTCCTAGAAACACATAAAGGAAAAAAATGCTAATTTGCCTTCCTGTAGAGGCCTCTGCCTCCATGTGGGGCTGTGACAGGAAGTAATGGACACTGCACAAATTAAATGGATTTAAAACCCAAACAATTTATTTCATGATTCAGATAGAGCAGGGGTCTGCAAACTTGGGCCCCCAGATTTTTCGGAACTACCCATGATGCTCAGACAGCCTAAAGAGTGTCTCAGCATCATGGGAAATGTAGTTCCAAGACATCTGGGGGCCCAAGTTTGCTGACCCTTGAGATAGATCATGCAATTTTAAACAACTTTCTAATTTACTTCTATTATAAATTTTTCTTCTTTTCTTGGTATTTTAGCAGGGACGTATGCTTAGGAGCCAGCCCATTTCTAGAGCACTATATGGCAGCAGTTTTGCAAGAGCATTAGATGTCAGCACTATTTCCTGCCTTATAGTGCTCTAGATGTCTACCTAGTTATCTCTTCAACAAAGCCATTTGATAGAAGCAAATTGGAAACTTTTTTAAAATGGTATGCTCTGTCTGAATCACACAGTTTTTGGGGTTTCATATCAGTTTAAGACATTGTTTTTCAAACCCGTGTTCAGGTCTCCCTAACAGGCCACATTTTGAGGATATCTGAACTAGATCACAGGTGAAACAATCAGCTGATTAGTAACCATGGTTATTTTACCTGCTCTCGCCAACGGTAATCCTGAAAATCTGGCCTGTTGGGGAGGCATGAGGACAGGTTTGAAAACCAGTGGTTTAAGATAAAACAAAGAAATAGAAGGTAAAATCCTTTTTAAATGATGATTAATACATAATGCAATGATTTCTATTAAGTATAACCCACTGATAGTGCTTTTTTATTACAACAATGGAACAGAATGCTTAATATCCCTTTAACATAAAGGGACATTAAACACAAATTGTAAACTACATGATTATAAACCTTCATATATCAGAATCATTTTGCAATGAAAAAACTGCGGCTTTATTTTGTCAAATGAATATATTGTTTTATGTTTATTCTTTACACTGATTTCCCTGTCCCTCAGAACTAAATAACTCCTGTAAACCAATCACAAACTAATATTCAGATTCACATTAGCATGCGCTGGTATTACTCAGTGGAGCACAAAATATTGTTTTCGGAAAAGCACAGGGTGAGGTTTATGTATTAAACAAAAAGGCGGAACATTAAAAGTTGTTGCATCACAGGTCAAAGCACAATATAAAATGTTTTACAAATTAAGGGTAGTTTACTGCGCTCTCACCTCACTACCTGCCCCCTTGACCCTATCCCCTCACAGCTACTCCCTTCCCTCTCTGCTACCCTTACCCCTATACTCACAGACACTTTCAATCTCTCCCTCAGCACCGGTATATTTCCCTCATCGCTGAAACATGCACTGGTCACACCTATCCTCAAAAAACCTTCCCTTGATCCTACCTCCCCATCCAACTACTGCCCTATTTCCCTCCTCCCTCTTGCATCAAAGCTTCTCGAAAAGCTAGTTTATGCATGCCTATCCCATTTCCTTACAATAAACTCCCTCCTTAACCCACTGCAATCTGGATTTCGTCCCCATCACTCCACAGAGACAGCAATTGCTAAGGTTACCAACGACCTACTTACAGCAAAATCAAAAGGCCACTTTTCTCTGCTTATCCTCCTTGATCTGTCCGCAGCCTTTGATACTGTCGACCACCCTCTTTTGCTCCAAACCCTCCAATCCTTTGGCATCTGTGACACAGGCTCTCTTCCTACCTGTCAAACCGTACCTTTAGTGTAGCCTTCTCTTGGGCCTCCTCTGCCCCGTCACCACTTTCTGTCGGAGTACCGCAAGGCTCTGTCCTCGGTCCCCTCCTCTTCTCAATCTACACATCATCACTAGATTCCCTAATAAAGTCCCACGGTTTCCAATATCATTTGTATGCCGACGACACCCAAATCTACTTCTCTGCACCAGACCTATCTCCTTCCTTGCTAACCCATGTCACTAACTGTCTCTCTCACATTTCTAACTGGATGTCCTCTCACTACCTCAAGCTAAATCTCTCCAAAACTGAGCTTTTGACTGAACATTTGACTCAGATCTTTCTTTCACTTCTCACATTCAGTCATTGGCTAAAGCCTGCTGCTTCCACCTTAAAAACATCTCTAAAATTAAGACACTTCCTCACACAAGACACAACTAAGATTTTAATCCACTCTCTCATTCTTTCCCGCCTCGATTACTGCAACTCTGTCCTCTCTGGTCTCCCCACCTGCCGCCTAGCTCCGTTACAATCCATAATGAATGCCTCTGCCGGACTCATCTTCCTTACACGTCGCTCTTCATCTGATGCATCTCTCTGCCAATCCCTTCACTGGCTTCCTCTTGCCTCTAGGATCAAACACAAAATTCTCACTCTGACACACAAAGCCCTCAACTGCACTGCTCCCCCCTATATCTCAGACCTTGTCTCCAGATACTCTCCCTCCCATCCCCTTTGAAAATAAATAGTCAAATTCATGTTCCTGGCTTCCTCTGCAGTGTCCTGAGCTAACTTATCACTATGTAGAATGTTACACTCTCGGGTAAATATCAAGTTGCATTGAGGTAGCCAAGCCCACTTTTCAGAGGAATTGTATAGCAAAAACAAGCACAATAAATGAATGAATACTGCAATATCGTTTTATTTTTTGTGATGCCTGCAATGTGCTCATCCAGTTTTCAGCACGTCCTCAGACTTAAAGGGACAGTAAAGTCACCATTAAATGTTTGAGTGGAGCCATGCCATTTTACACAAACTTACAATTTACTGCTATCAATTTTATTTAGTTCTCTTGCTATCCTTAAAGAGTAATTCTAGGAAAGGTCAGAAGCGTGCACGTGCCCGTAGCCATCTGGCAGCCGTGTGTATAGTGCAACAATGTGTATAGCAATGTTATACATAGTTGTTACAAACTCTGCTGCCATAAAGTGTCTGTAGCATTCTATGGCAGCAGTTTCTGTATGTATAACATTGCTATAAACATTGTTGCACTCAGCTGCCAGATGGCTATAGGCACATGCACACTCACCTAGGATTGCTCTTTAACAAAGGATACAAAGAGATCTAAGCAACATTGATAATTGAAGTAACTTGGAAAGTTGTTTAAACATTTTTGCTCTGT
Organism: Bombina bombina; assembly: GCF_027579735.1. NCBI lineage: Eukaryota > Metazoa > Chordata > Amphibia > Anura > Bombinatoridae > Bombina > Bombina bombina. The sequence goes on along the minus strand of NC_069505.1, from coordinate 549,007,266 downwards.
CCAACTAATTTGTTTGTTTTTTACTTTACTGTCCCTTTAAATTACAGGAAAAGGGGAAAATATCTAATGAAATTATATTGCAAAGTTGTTATACTACTCTTGAGCATGTGCAAGAATTCACCAAATATACATATATGCATTTGTGATTGGCTTATGGCTGTCACATGATGCAGTGGGAGGGGAAATAGACATAACTTTTAAATTTGTCATAAAAAAATCTATTGCTTATTTGAAGTTCAGACAATGGGGCTAATTTATCAATGTTTGTCCGAGATGATACGCTGTAGCGTATCATGTCCGACAGACATCGCTGAATGGCGACAGCGTATGCCAGAACTGCTTGTGCAATGCTGCCCCCTGCAGCTTTGTGGCCAATCGCATAGGATCGGGCGGATTGCAGACCGCAGCCTCAGAGGCAGCGGACCCGTTATGGAGCAGCGGTCTTAAGACCGCTGCTTCATAACTGCTGTTTCTGGCGAGCCTGAAGGCTCACACGGAAACAGGGGCATCAAGCTCCAGTCGGAGCTTGATAATTCGGCCCCTAAGTGTTATTGCATTGTCTTGTTATCATGCATTTGTTGATTATGCAAATCTACTGTATTTACTGATCATTTAAGAATGTTATATTACTGTGTCTTTAACAGAACCTTTATTGAAAAAGGAAATCATTTTAATTAATGTATTCTCATTATGGTGTTTACATTGCAGAACATATCGAAGTCAAAATAAACATTGTAATCAAGGTTGTGAATTATAACTTTACCACAATCAATAATTCCCAAGTTGCATATGAACACTTCACCTTTAAATTTCAATCTGAGGTAAGGAACATTCTAAATCTATCTATGTCCAATTCTCAATTCCTCTGCCCATTCTTCAATAAATATGTAGTTAAAGGGACATAATACTTATATATTCAAAGTGATGCAGCATATATATATAAAAGGCGACTAAAAAAAAAATCGCACGACAATCTCTATGTAAAAATATGAAGATAATTTAGTCAGCTCACAATAGTAAGTGTTCTGTGAGCAGTTATTCTTCAGCTACTCTTTTTATTGTCATCATCATGGTGAACCCCCCAAAAACAACCAATCAGAATCATCAGTGCTTAGTTCACACTTTGCTTTAATGTGTCGTGGGATTTCATCACAATCTCACAAGATTTCACTGAAATCTTCTATAAACTGTGAAGGGAAACAAAGTGACTGTGTCAGATGTACACTCCCTTCCAAGGCCATGGAACAAGCATCCTGATTGGCTGCCTAAAGGTTTATTTTACATAGAGATGTTCAGGTGATATTTTCCAAAGAATGGTGCTCTATGCACTTTCTGCTTTCAAAATGATATATTGCCAGGTGAACAACTGTAAGAATATTTACTAGCAATAGAAAAAAAGGCACTCACATGGCTTATCAAAAAATGCCAATAAATAGGTTTAATAATAATTAATCATTATTATTATTTATCATTTCAACACAACTCTTTAATATGTTGTACTTAATTGATTAAGCTTGTAGAGTTTTTTTTTTTTTTGCAGTTAAAGGGACATGATACCCAAATGTTGAAGCACTTGAAAGTGATACAGCATAACTGTAAAAAAACTGACTAGAAAATGTCACCTGAGCATCTCTATGTAAAAAAGGAAGATATTTTACCTCAAAATTTTCTATGTACACACATCCCACTGTAAAGAGACTTTAAGTAGCCAATCAGGATGCTAGTCTCAGGACTTGCAAGGTAGTGTGCATCTGACATGTGCAGGTACAGTTATGTTATTTTCCAATTGAGTTTAATGAAGTTTACTATGAAATCTTATGAGATCAAAACAAAGCATTACCTCAGCACTACTGATGCTGATTGGATATTGTTGTTGTTTTTTTCTAACTGCTGAACAGCAGCTGAAGCATAACTGCTCCCAGAGCACTTACTCTGATGAGCTGAAGGCATTTTGTGGTAAAATATCTTCCCTTCTGTACACAGAGATATTCAGGTGAAATTTTCATGTCAGCTTTTACAGCTATGCGGCATCAAGTTATATATATCGCATATATATATTTTTGTGAAGTACTCCCTCTGCCATCTCATAACAGTTAATATTTGCATTGTCATGTAAAAACTCTAGTTTTCACAAGAGTGGGCTGCAAAATATATCAAGCATGGTAAATATATATATATATACATACATACCTTATCTCACTATAAAAGTATGAGTATTATAAACAAGCTAATATAACTAATATAAAAATTTTTATGTTTTTTCTTTAGATGGATATAATTTATAAAAATGTTCCTGGGTATGAGAATGTAACAATTCATTCACTCACGTGAGTAATAGATACGTTTTTCAATTGAACGATTCTGTTTAAGTTTCAATTATTTAAATATATATATTTTATCTTTGAACCGGGATTTTGTGTGTGTGTATGTGGCTGGCTTTCCATAATTTAGGAGGTTGAGGGGTACCCATTGCCTTTTTGTGGGTGGAGCCATGTAGGGAAGGGTAAAATCAGAAGTGGATAGTGGACAAAATCATAGGCATGTATGGATGGTCGATGGGCATGTTCGAAAGTGTGGCTAAAAAAATCCTGCAAATTGAGACAAATGGCTGTCACAGTAGGATATGACTCAGAATCGAGAACTGTCCCACCCAAATCAGGACAGCTGGTATATCTGTTTCAATGGCAGCTTGCAAGGAATTTAAATCCTACCTTCAAATTAATGTACAGAATGGCTCCTAAGAAATAACCAGTTATTCATTTCTATGGGAGCTGCTGGTACCATAATAAAGATAATAGCAAGTGATAGGATACTCAATTCTCTACCACATTTAACCTCAATAGTGATTCCTCCCAGATATAATTAGCCCCATTACTATTCTTTTTCAAAGTTACATACAAATGGCAAGGTAATGATGAAGTAAAGACAAATTACATTTTCCACTTAATGAAACATTCCAATGCAAACCACTCCAAAAAAAAAAAAAAAAAAAATTAAGGGGTTGATTGCTTGTCATTTTATAATTATTGTATTAGGCCCTTCAGATAGTTCTCTATCACACCAATCCTGGCCAGTAGAATTCTTTATCCCGACGTCAAATGGAATGATAAAGAAATATGTTAGAGGCAATTAGCACTAGGACCCAGGACACTAATCTCTGAGCACCCATTTCTATAACATGATAAAGGAATACCAGAAAATGACCGGATAGGTAAAGGTGAAGTTGACAGGCCAGAAGCACAAACAGACAGGAAACAGAAGTACAAAATCAATGTTTAAAAATACTTAGGGCTATATTACAAGTGAAGCAAATTTATTGCACGACCGCAAATGGGCAAATTTTCCCATTTATGAGCACGCTATAAATAACCAGCCATTACTACAAGTGGCTGGTTATTGCTACCTCGAGCTGGCGGTAGCAATTAGCGCTTATAAAATTAACCAGAGATCAGATCTCTGGTTAAATTTATAAATGTCCACCAAATGGCCCCAAAATAAAGTTTAATATACTGTTATTAAAAAATATACGGCTAGATTACGAGTCTTGAGTTAGGGTTAAAAAGCAGCGTTGAGAGGTCCCAACGCTGCTTTTTAACGCCCGCTGGTATTACGAGTCTTGCAGGAGAGGGTGTACCGCTCACTTTTTTGGCCAGACTCGGAAATACTGCAAATTTACTTACGTCAATTGCGTATCCTATTTTTTCAATGGGACTTGCATAGCGCAGGTATTACAAGTCTGACAAAAAGTGAGCGGTACACCCTCTCCTGTCAAGACTGGTACCGCATTCTAAAGTCAGTAATTAAAGGGACATGAAACCCAAATTTTTTCTTTCATGATTTAGAAAGAGCATACAATTATAAACAACTTTCTAATTTACTTCTATTATCTATTTTGCTTCATTCTCTTGATATTCTTTGCTGAAAAGCATATCTAGATATGCTTAGTAGCTGCTGATTGGTAGCTGCACATAGATGCCTCCTGTGATTGGTTCACCGTGTGCATTGCTATTTCTTCATTAAAGTATATCTAAAGAATGAAGCAAATTAGGTAATAGAAGTAAATTGGAATGTTGTTAAAAATTGTATTCTCTACCTTAATCATTAAAGAAAATGTATGGGTATAGTGTCCCTTTAAGAGTTTTATGGTACAACACTGTAGCATAAAACTCTTAACTAAATTGCTAAAAAGTACACTAACACCTATTAACCCCTAAACCGAGGTCCTCCCACATCGCAAACACTAAAATACATTTTTTAACCCCTAATCTGCCGAACCGGACAACGCCGCCACTATAAGAAATATATTAACCCCTAAACCGCCGCACTCCCGCATCGCAAACACTAGTTAAATATTATTAACCCCTAATCTGCCGGCCCTAACATCGCCGCCACCTACCTACATTTATTAACCCCTAATCTGCCGCCCCCAACGTTGCCACCACTATATTAAAGTTATTAACCCCTAAACCTAAGTCTAACCCTAACACCCCCTAACTTAAATATAATTTAAATAAATCTAAATAAAATTACTTCAATTAACTAAATTATTCCTATTTAAAACGAAATACTTACCCGTAAAATAAACCCTAAAATAGCTACACTATAACTAATAGTTACATTGTAGCTAGCTTAGGGTTTATTTTTATTTTACAGGCAAGTTTGTATTTATTTTAACTAGGTACAATAGTTATTAAATAGTTATTAACTATTTAATAACTACCTAGTTAAAATAAAGACAAATTTACCTGTAAAATAAAACCTAACCTAAGTTACAATTACAAGGACAGGGAAGTTGCTATAGATACTAACACTCTAATCTCTAAACTATTCCCAAAAGGTAAGTATACCTCTAAACTACGAACCAAAGAATATGCAAGAACAAGAGGGTATGGGAAAGCGCTAAAAAAGCATAAGAGATGGTAGGGCTAAATATGAATTGTTGTATGTACAACAAGATATGCTCATAAATAAATAATATCTAATTATTAATAATAACCTCTGATTATAATTAATATAAATAATAAATACAGGATGTACATAAAGTTAAAAATATATTTTTACAAATTACAAATTGACTGATGCCGGCATCAATATAACATAATATAAACAATTAAAACGGATATGCAGATAAATATATGATTATACAAAAATTGATAACAATAAAGGCTATAATCGTAGCAGGAGTAGCGCTAGGTAACTGAATACGTGGAGTGTTACTTGTGGCAACATATATACACTAAGCTGCAACATTAGATATTGTTGCCACAAGTAACACTCCACGTATTCTGACGACGGCAGACGACTGAATGAAGGTTCCTTTAAATGACGTCATCCAAGATGGCGTCCCTACAATTCCGATTGGCTGATAGAATTCTATCAGCCAATCGGAATTAAGGTAGAAAAAATCTGATTGGCTGATTGGATCAGCCAATAGGATTGAACCAGCATTCTATTGGCTGATTGGAACAGCCAATAGAACAGCTCAATCCTATTGGCTGATTGGATCAGCCAATAGGATTGAACTTCAATCCTATTGGCTGATCTAATCAGCCAATAGGATTTTTTCTACCTTAATTCCAATTGGCTGATAGAATTCTATCAGCCAATCGGAATTAAAGGGATGCCATCTTGGATGACATCATTTAACGGAAACTTCATTCAGTCGTCGGCCGTCGTCAGAAGAGGATGCTCCGCGTCAGATGTCTTGAAGATGGACCCGCTCCGTGCCAGATGGATGAAGATAGAAGATGCCGTCTGGATGAAGACTTCTGCCCGTCTGGAGGACCACTTCTGCCCGGTTGGATGAAGACTTCTCCCGGCTTCTTTGAGGACTTCTGCCCGGTTGGGTGAAGACGTCTCCCGGTAAGGTGATCTTCAGGGGGTTAGTGTTAGGTTTTTTTAAGGGGGTATTGGGTGGGTTTTAGAGGAGGGTTGGGTGTGTGGGTGGTGGTTTTTAATGTTGGGGGGGATTGTAATTTTTTTTACAGGTAAAAGAGCTGATTACTTTGGGGCAATGCCCCGCAAAAGGCCCTTTTAAGGGCTATTTGTAATTTAGTGTAGGGTAGGGCTTTTTTATTTTGGGGGGCTTTTTTATTTTGTTAGGGGGATTAGATTAGGTGTAATTCGTTTAAAAATCTTGTAATTATTTTATTATTTTCTGTAATTTAGGTTTTTTTTCCATACTTTAGATAGTTTTATTTAATTGTAATTAATTGTATTTAATTTAGGTAATTAATTTAATTGTAGTGTAGTGTTAGGTCTAATTGTAACTTAGGTTTTATTTTACAGGTAAATTCGTCTTTATTTTAACTAGGTAATTATTAAATAGTTAATAACTATTTAAAACTATTGTACCTAGTTAAAATAAATACAAACTTCCCTGTAAAATAAAAATAAACCCTAAGATAGCTACAATGTAACTATTAGTTATATTGAAGGTATTTTAGGGTTTATTTTACAGGTAAGTATTTAGCTTTAAATAGGAATAATTTAGTTAATGATAGGAATTTTATTTAGATTTATTTAAATTATATTTAAGTTAGGAGGGGTTAGGGTTAGACTTAGGTTTAGGGGTTAATATGTTAATTACTGTGGTGGCGACATTGGGGCGGCAGATTAGGGGGTTAATAAATATAATGTAGGTGTCGGCGATGCTAGGGGCAGCAGATTAGGGGTTAATAAATATAATGTAGGTGGCAGCGGTGTCCGGAGCGGCATATTAGGGGTTAGTAATATAATGCAGGTGTCAGCGATGTCGGGGGCAGCAGATTAGGGGTTAATAAGTGTAATATTAGGGGTGTTTAGACTTGGGGTTCATGTTAGGGTGTTAGGTGTAGACATAAATTTTATTTCCCCATATGAATCAATGGGGCTGCGTTAGGAGCTGAACGCTGCTTTTTTGCAGGTGTTAGTTTTTTTTTCAGCCGGCTCTCCCCCATTGATTCCTATGGGGAAATCGTGCACAAGCACGTTTAGCCAGCTCACCGCTAACATATGCAGCGCTGGTTTTGAGGTGAGATGTGGAGCTAAATTTTGTTCTCCACTCACTTTTTTGCGGCTAACGCCGGGTTTGTAAAAACTCGTAATACCAGCGCTGTCTGTAGGTGAGCAGTGAGCATAAACTGCTCGTTAGCACCGCGCACCATTACCGACAAAACTCGTAATCTAGCCGATAGATAGTAGCTGCAAAAAGCAGTTTTAAAGGGTTAAAAGTGGCGAGTGCCTTTACATTGTGGTCTATGGAAACTGTGTGTTCCAAGTAAATATATATGTTGATATGTGTATATACAGATATATTTATGTGTTATTATGTGTATATACATATATATTTATGTGTTGATATGTGTATATACATATATATTTTTATGTGTTAATATGTGTATATACATATATATTTATGTGTTGATATGTGTATATACAGATATATTTATGTGTTATTATGTGTATATACATATATATTTATGTGTTATTATGTGTATATACAGATATATTTATGTGTTATTATGTGTATATACATACATATTTATGTGTTATTATGTGTATATACATATATATTTATGTGTTGATATGTGTATATACATATATATTTATGTGTTATTATGTGTATATACAGATATATTTATGTGTTATTATGTGTATATACATATATATTTATGTGTTATTATGTGTATATACATATATATTTATGTGTTGATATGTGTATATACAGATATATTTATGTGTTATTATGTGTATATACAGATATATTTATGTGTTATTATGTGTATATACATATATATTTTTATGTGTTAATATGTGTATATACATATATATTTATGTGTTAATATGTGTATATACATATATATTTATGTGTTAATATGTGTATATACAGATATATTTATGTGTTAATATGTGTATATACATATATATTTATGTGTTAATATGTGTATATACATATATATTTATGTGTTAATATGTGTATATACATATATATTTATGTGTTACTATGTGTATATACATATATATTTATGTGTTAATATGTGTATATACATATATATTTTTATGTGTTAATATGTGTATATACAGATATATTTTATGTGTTTATATGGTTATATACAGTATCTCACAAAAGTGAGTACACCCCTCACATTTTTTAAAATATTTTATTATATATTTTCATGTGACAACCCTGAAGAAATGACACTTTGCTACAATGTAAAGTAGTGAGTGTACAGCCTGTATAACAGTGTAACATTGCTGTCCCCTCAAAATAACTCAACACAGCCATTAATGTCTAAACAGTTGACAACAAAAGTGAGTACACCCCTAAGTGGAAATGTCCAAATTGGGCCCAATTTAGCCATTTTCCCTCCCCGTTGTCATGTGACTCGTTAGTGTTACAAGGTCTCAGGTGTGAATAGGGAGCAGGTGTGTTAAATTTGTTGTTATCGCTCTCACACTCTCTCATACTGGTCATTGGAAGTTCAACATGGCACCTCATGGCAAAGAACTCTCTGAGGATCTGAAAAAAAGAATTGTTGCTCTGCATAAAGATGACCTAGGCTATAAGAAGATTGCCAAGACCCTGAAACTGAGTTGCAGCACGGTAGGCAAGACTATACAGCGGTTTCACAGGACAGGTTCCACTCAGAGCAGGCCTCGCCACGATTGACTAAAGAAGTTTGGAGCACGTGTTCAGCGTCATATCCAGAGGTTGTCTTTGGGAAATAGACGTATGAGAGCTGCCAGCATTGCTGCAAAGGTTGAAGGGGTGGGGGGTCAGCCAGTCAGTGCTCAGACCATACGCCGGACAGATAGCTCAGCATGCTAAGGCAGTGTGGCTGAGCTCTGTAGCAACCCAAGGGTTGCAGGTTCGATCCCCGGTGAGGTTCACTTAGCCTTTAATCCATCCGAGGTCGATAAAATGAGCAGCGCCTTGAGACCCTTATGGGTGATTAGCCGCGCTTTAAAAGTGCCCATTACATACATACGCTGCACACTGCATCAAATTGGTCTGCATGGCTGTCGTCCCAGAAGGAAGCCTCTTCTAAAGATGATGCACAAGAAAGCCTGCAAACAGTTTGCTGAAGACAAGCAGGCTAAGGACATGGATTACTGGAATCATGTCCTGAGACCAAGAAAAACTTATTTGGTTCAGATGGTCTCAAGCATGTGTGGCGGCAACCAGGTGAGGAGTACAAAGACAAGTGTGTCTTGCCTACAGTCAAGCATGGTGGTGGGAGTGTCATGGTCTGGGCCTGCATGAGTGCTGCCGGCACTGGGGAGCTACAGTTAATTGAGGGAACCATGATTGCCAACATGTACTGTGACATACTGAAGCAGAGCATGATCCCCTCCCTTCAGAGACTGGGCTGCAGGGCAGTATCCCAACATGATAACAACCCCAAACACACCTTTAAGACGACCACTGCCTTGCTAAAGAAGCTGAGGGTAAAGGTGATGGATTGGCCAAGCATGTCTCCAGACCTAAAACCTATTGAGCATCCGCAAATGGAAGGTGGTGGAGTGCAAGGTCTCTAACATCCACCAGCTGCATGATGTCATCATGGAGGAGTGGAAGAGGACTCCAGTGGCAACCTGTGAAGCTCTGGTGAACTCCATGCCCAAGAGGGTTAAGGCAGTGCTGGAAAATAATGGTGGCCACTCACAATATTGACACTTTGGGCGCTATTTGGACATTTCCACTTAAGGGTGTACTCACGTTTGTTGCCAACAGTTTAGACATTAATGGCTGTGTGTTGAGTTATTTTCAGGGGACAGCAAATTTACACTGTTATACAGGCTGTACACTCACTACTTTATATTGTAGTGCAGTGTCATTTCTTCATTGTTGTCACATGAAAATATATAATAAAATATTTACAAAAATGTGAGGGGTGTATTCACTTTTGTGAGATACTGTACATATATATTTATGTGATAATTTGTGTATATACATATATATTTATGTGTTAGTAAGTGTATATACATATATATTTATGTGTTAATGTGTGTATATACATATATATTTATGTGTTAGTAAGTGTATATACATATATATTTATGTGTTAATATGTGTATATACAGATATATTTATGTGTTAATGTGTGTATATACATATATATTTATGTGTTAGTAAGTGTATATACATATATATTTATGTGTTAATATGTGTATATACATATATATTTATGTGTTAGTATGCTTATATACAGATATATTTGTGTTAATATGTGTATATACATATATATTTATGTGTTAATATGTGTATATACATATATATTTATGTGTTTATATGGTTATATACATATATATTTATGTGTTGATTTGTGTATATACATATATATTTTTACGTGTTAATATGTGTATATACATATATATTTTTGTGTTAATATGTGTATATACAGTATTTCACAAAAGTGAGTACACCCCTCACATTTTTGTAAATATTTTATTATATCTTTTTATGTGACAACACTGGAGAAATTACACTTTGCTACAATGTACAGTAGTGAGTGTAAAGTCTGTATAACAGTGTAAATTTGCTGTCTTCACAAAATAACTAAACACACAGCCATTAATGTCTAAACCGTTGGCAACAAAAGTGAGTACACCCCTAAGTGGAAATGTCTAAATTGGGCCCATTTAGCCATTCCCCCCCCGGTGTCTTGTGACTCATTCGTTTTACAAGGTCTCAGGTGTAAATGGGGAGCAGGTGTGTTAAGTTTGGTGTTATCGCTCTCACGCTCTCTCATACTGGTTACTGGAAGTTCAACATGGCACCTCATGGCAAATAACTCTCTGAGGATCTGAAAAGAAGAATTTTTGCTCTACATAAAGATGGCCTAGGCTATAAGAAGATTGCCAAGACCTGCAGCACGGTGGGTAAGACCATACAGCGGTTTCACAGGACAGGATCCACTCAGAACAGGCCTTGCCATGGTCGACCAAAGAAGTTGAGTGCACGTGCTCAGTGTCATATCCAGAGATTGTCTTTGGTAAATAGACTTATGAGTGCTGCCAGCATTGCTGCAGAGGTTGAAGGGGTGGGGGGTCAGCCTGTCAGTGCTCAGTACATATGCCGCACACTGCATCAAATTGGTCTGCATGGCTGTCGTCCCAGAAGGAAGCCTCTTCTAAAGATGATGCACAAGAAAGTCCGCAAACAGTTTGCTCAAGACAAAGGACATGGATTACTGGAACCATATCCTGTTGTCCGATGAGACCAAGATATACTTCAGATGGTGTCAAGCCTGTGTGGCAGCAACCAGGTGGAGTACAAAGACAAGTGTGTCTTGCCTACAGTCAAGCATGGTGGTGTTAGTGTCATGGTCTGGGCCTGCATGAGTGCTGCCGGCACTGGGTAACTACAGTTCATTGAGGGAACCATGAATGCCAACATGTACTGTGACATACTGAAGCAGAGCATGATCCCCTCCCTCCCCAACCCTACTGAGCATCTGTGGGGCATCCTCAAATGGAATGTGGGGGAGCGCAAGGTCTCTAACATCCACCAGCTCCGTGATGTCATCATGGAGGAGTGGAAGAGGACTCCAGTGGCAACCTGTGAAGCTCTGGTGAACTCCATGCCAAAGAGGGTTAAGGCAGTGCTGGAAAATAATGGTGGCCACACAAAAATATTGACACTTTGGGCCCAATTTGGACATTTCCACTTAGGGGTGTACTCACTTTTGTTGCCAACGGTTTAGACATTAATGGCTGTGTGTTGAGTTATTTTGAGGGGACAGCAAATTTACACTGTTATACAGGCTGTACACTCACGACTTTACATTGTAGCAAAGTGTCATTTCTTCAGTGTTGTCACATGAAAATAATAAAATATTTACAAAAATGTGAGGGGTGTACTCACTTTTGTGAGATACTGTACATATTTATTTTTATGTGTTAATATGCTTATATACATACATAGTTATGTGTTAATATGCTTATATACATATATATTATAGCTTGTTCGCATTCGCGTTTGTGGGCGAACACATGGCGATGTTCGATCCGCCCCTATGTGTCATCATTGTGGAAACTTTGACCCTTTATGTCACAGCCGTCTGACACATTAGAGCCAATCAACATCAGACACTCTCTCACAGACCCTCCCAGCTACTCGGAATCCGCCATTTTAGACTCATAACGACCTTGGTTTCTTAATGAGAGGACGTGTTGTGTTTTTGCTCCTGACATTAACCCTTTAAGGACACAGCTTTCAATTTGCTCAATTGTTTTATGACGGAAAAATTCCGTCATATGTCCTTAAGAGGTTAATAGGAAAAACATAGCTAGGCTAGTGTATTTACAGTCCAGAAGGACTCCACTCATCTCTGCTGCAAGCACAGCACCCCAAAAAGCCCTTTTTAGGGCTATATTTCGTGCCGTTTTTTTTTTTTTTTTTTCGTTTTTTTTATTAGCATTTGCCTGGCTTTCAGCTGTGTGTTTAAGGCTCACAGCATATGCTGTGACTACTGCCACCACTGATATCTCCCTAACAACATTAGTTTAAATTTAACTAACCAAAAAATTTAATTATGTTTCTAGTGTAATTTTTTTTCATTTTCTATCAGGCCAGTGTCACACAGCATATACTCTGGTTCATTGCTCTGTGCCAGCCAGCAGCCACCAGTGTTAATATCCGTTTATAACATTATTTTAAATTTAAAAAAAATAAAAAAAATATATATATTTTGCTAGTGTAATCTAATTACATTTACTATCAGGCCTGTGTCTGTCAGGCTCACTCAGCATTAATATACCTCATTTTTTTCAGTCTTTTGGTTAATTGGTCTGTGCCAGGCAGCCACCCAGCACTCATATCTATTCTTCTTCACCTTAATTTTAATATATAAAAAAAAAAGTTTAAATTTGTTTGCTAGTGTAATCTAATATAATTTTCTATCCGGCCTGTGTGTTTTGCTGACATACAGAGCCTACTGTGTTTACTTGCTGCCCTCCCTAGTCTATGAGCCACGACTCATATGTGTTTAACCTTTTTTTAATTTCCCCCCCCCAAAAATAATTTCAATCATTTTTCTAGTGTAATCTTTTATTTAAATAGTTTTTTATTGATGGTTTTGTATAACAACAACTTGTAAACATGGTACATCAACACTACATTACAGAATAATAAACATCTAAGCATTGATATTGAAAAAAAACAAAAAAAAAAAACACCCTGCCATGCAATGTTTGCTCTTTTATAACTGAGAACCATCTTTTTGTAGATTTTTAATATATCTTAATAACTGTAGCTATTAGTCCAGGCTCTCGTGTCGAAACACATTCTAAGCGAATAATGTAGCTACTAAGGGGACCCAGGTTGTAATGAGCTAAATACATGTTGATTATTTGATTCTCTTCACTTTGACCTCCTGCTACTTTAATCAGGTAGGGTATATGTGTTGGGGAAGACGGGAGGGAGGTGTCCAGAGGGGAGGGTAAGCAAGAAGAGAGAGAGAGAAAAAAAAAAAAAAAGGGAAAGGAATGAAGTAATCACTTACAGGAACTAGATCAGTCTAGATAAATCCATCTACTCCAGATCTCATGGTATTTGTCTAGTTTGTTCAGGGAGCTATATACGTATTTCTCCATGTTTTTGAGATACTCAACTAAATCTCTCCAGCAGAGGGGTGAGGCTGATCTATAATATTTGTGTAGGGTTACCGGTACAAGATGCCATCTAGTGATGATTTTGTAATAAAGTTCCCAAACGGTTACACAGTGTAACTATCTATCTAAACCAACTGTCTGTCTCAATATCTACCCCAATGTCTCTCTCCCATGCTTTAAACTGATTTAGCTTGACTGGTTCCGTTGGGGATAACAAGAGATCATAGTTAAATGATAGAGTTCCCTTAAGTGCTTTGTGATTATTCCATCTCTGTTCCCATTTTGTCTGTGCTCTAACCTTCCTTCCAGTTAAACCCCATGATCTTAAGAAACTGATTAGTCTGAGGAATTGAAAGTGTAGTGAGTCAGGAAGAGAAAACTTCTGCCTTGTCTTCTCAAAGGAGAGTGGCATACCATTATCAAGAAGAACCGTAATTGGAAGCTCTGCTGTCTCTGCCCATGTTCTAATATGGGTCTGGGAAAGAGTGATCAAAATGCTCCTGGATACTATAGGCTGGCGAAGGGTGGGGGGGAGATTGTTACTACATTCTTTTTTTGATCCCAGAGTTTTAAAGTGTCTAGTATCAGAGGGTGAGTTATATTCAATGTTTGTCTTACATGTGTTGGGATCCATGGCAGATCCAAAAGTAGGATTCCCTTGGGTAATAAAGACTGTTCAATATCCTGCCATCTATATGAGTTTGCTTCGATACTCCAACCGAGGATATGCGAGAGCCTAGCCGCGTCATGATATAACAGGACACTAGGCGATGCCAACCCCCCTCTCTGTATTGGTTGTTGGATAATTGAGGACGCTATTCTGGGTCGTTTATCCGACCATATATATGCATTAATGATACTTTGGTACTTATTCAAAAGAGGTCTGGGAACAGACAAAGGGATGCATCTGAACAGGTATGTTAGTTTTGGGAGTAGGGACATTTTCACCGCTGCTATCCTACCTGTCCATGAAAATTCTCTAAATTCCCAACTCACTAATAACTTCTTGAACTCCGGCAGGCGTTCCGAAAAATTTCTAGTAATAACCGCCTCCAGGCTTGGGCTTAAGTAAATGCCCAGGTGTTTAATGTATGTAGGGGACCAGTGGAAGGCATATTGCTTTTTTAGGTAGGACAGATCTGGGGCAGGGATATTAATATATAGTGCCTCAGTTTTAGTAAAATTTAATTTGTAGAAACTGCATTGCGAAAAGCTCTCAATAGTTTGGAATACTGACGGTACTGAAATAGTGGGTGAAGTAAGTAGAAGCGTGATATCATCAGCGAAAAGAGCTATTTTATGACAGGAGTCGCCGAACTGAATTCCAGTGATGTCTTTTTTTATCCTTATAGCCTGGGCTAGAGGCTCAATGGACAAGGCAAAGAGAAGAGGGGACAGGGGACATCCCTGTCTCGTTCCGTTTAAGATATTAAATTACTCTGATTTAAAGCCCGGACCACACACTATGGCATGAGGATAAGAATATAAGACGCGAGTTGCCTTTATGAAGTTGGGTGGGAGCCCAAAGATCTTAAGCACCTCCCAAAGGTAGTCCCACCTGACCCTGTCAAACGCCTTTTCGGCATCCAAAGACAGGGCCAGGAAAGGGATCCCCCTGGTTTTGGCTTCATACAGAGTAGATATGATTCTACGCGTGTTGTCTGGACCTTCTCTGTTGGGTATAAAACCTACTTGGTCTGTGTGAACAACATTACCTATGACTCCCGAAAGCCTGTTAGCAAGAATTTTAGAATAGAGTTTAGTATCAATATTGATCAAAGAAATAGGTCTGTAGCTTTGACACAATTGAGGATCCTTATCGGGCTTTAAGATAGTAATTATTTCAGCATCTAGAAATTCTTTGAAACATGACCCTGTGGTCACGAATTCGTTGAATGTCTTAGTCAGGATAGGGTAGAGAAGCTCACCGAACGTCTTAAAGAACTTCCCCGTAAAGCCGTCCGGTCCCGGGGCCTTGTCATTTTTCAATTGCCCTATTACTTGTTTCACTTCTGCTATTGAGATAGCTGCATTTAAGGTATCAGTGACTGCATCGTCTATTCTAGGTAATCCCAAGCTCAACAGAAATCTCTGAATCTCAGATATAGAGAGGACACATGAAGTCGACTCTTCCTGGATATTGTAGAGACTAGTGTAATATGATTTAAATATCTCCCCTATGTCCTTTGGAGCTATTGCTAATTTGTTTTTGTAGCTGATTGAGGGAATGATTCTTTGTGCCTGTCTGCCTCTGAGTTTGGTAGCTAGTAGGGAATTAGCTTTGTTGCTATAATAATAGAATTTTTGTTTAAACTGGCTAAGAGTATTTTGTACTTTGTTTAATTCTAACGTAAGTAGTTCCGCTTTTGTTGTTTCTAGTAATTTAGCCCCTATCAGGGTATGGTTTCTTTTCTGTTCTGCTAATTGGTTTCTATATATGCATGTAAGCTCCGCCAATGTTCTACCAGTATCTTTTTTATGGTGAGCTGCTTTTTTAATTAGAAAGCCTCTAATATATGCTTTCAGGGAGGCCCATACCGTTTGAACTTTAGTCTGACCGTTATCATTAAGCCTAAGAAACTCCCTCAACTCGGTCTCTATCTCACCAGAAATCTTAGGATTTGCAACCAGCCAATTAGGATATTTCCATTTTCCTCTGGGAGCTTTCAGAGGATTCAAGAATGTGGTGATTACTGGGTCATGATCAGACCAGGATATCGTTCCTATCTTTGCGCTAGTGATCTCATCTAGGGTGGTAGCTTCAACAAATATATAGTCAATTCTAGAGAACATGGTGTGTGGTTTGGAGTAGTATGTAAAGTCCTGATCAATGGTATGATTGGCTCTCCAAGTGTCGTATAGGTTATACTGACTCATTAATGACCGGAACGCGGCTGCTAAAGAAGATATCGGCCTGTCTGACCTAAGTAGCTTTAAATTTTTCTATCCATTTTAGGGTCCCATATTAAGTTAAAATCACCCCCAAGTATTAATGTACCCTGTTTGATTTTGGAGATGCGTTTTAAGAAGTTTTTCAGGAAAGGGATCTGTTTGGTGTTCGGGGCGTATAGACTGGCTAGGGTATACAGGGAGTGCAGAATTATTAGGCAAATGAGTATTTTGACCACATCATCCTCTTTATGCATGTTGTCTTACTCCAAGCTGTATAGGCTCGAAAGCCTACTACCAATTAAGCATATTAGGTGATGTGCATCTCTGTAATGAGAAGGGGTGTGGTCTAATGACATCAACACCCTATATCAGGTGTGCATAATTATTAGGCAACTTCCTTTCCTTTGGCAAAATGGGTCAAAAGAAGGACTTGACAGGCTCAGAAAAGTCAAAAATAGTGAGATATCTTGCAGAGGGATGCAGCACTCTTAAAATTGCAAAGCTTCTGAAGCGTGATCATTGAACAATCAAGCGTTTCATTCAAAATAGTCAACAGGGTCGCAAGAAGCGTGTGGAAAAACCAAGGCGCAAAATAACTGCCCATGAACTGAGAAAAGTCAAGCGTGCAGCTGCCAAGATGCCACTTGCCACCAGTTTGGCCATATTTCAGAGCTGCAACATCACTGGAGTGCCCAAAAGCACAAGGTGTGCAATACTCAGAAACATGGCCAAGGTAAGAAAGGCTGAAAGACGACCACCACTGAACAAGACACACAAGCTGAAACGTCAAGACTGGGCCAAGAAATATCTCAAGACTGATTTTTCTAAGGTTTTATGGACTGATGAAATGAGAGTGAGTCTTGATGGGCCAGATGGATGGGCCCGTAGCTGGATTGGTAAAGGGCAGAGAGCTCCAGTCCGACTCAGACGCCAGCAAGGTGGAGGTGGAGTACTGGTTTGGGCTGGTATCATCAAAGATGAGCTTGTGGGGCCTTTTCGGGTTGAGGATGGAGTCAAGCTCAACTCCCAGTCCTACTGCCAGTTTCTGGAAGACACCTTCTTCAAGCAGTGGTACAGGAAGAAGTCTGTATCCTTCAAGAAAAACATGATTTTCATGCAGGACAATGCTCCATCACACGCGTCCAAGTACTCCACAGCGTGGCTGGCAAGAAAGGGTATAAAAGAAGAAAATCTAATGACATGGCCTCCTTGTTCACCTGATCTGAACCCCATTGAGAACCTGTGGTCCATCATCAAATGTGAGATTTACAAGGAGGGAAAACAGTACACCTCTCTGAACAGTGTCTGGGAGGCTGTGGTTGCTGCTGCACGCAATGTTGATGGTGAACAGATCAAAACACTGACAGAATCCATGGATGGCAGGCTTTTGAGTGTCCTTGCAAAGAAAGGTGGCTATATTGGTCACTGATTTGTTTTTGTTTTGTTTTTGAATGTCAGAAATGTATATTTGTGAATGTTGAGATGTTATATTGGTTTCACTTGTAAAAATAAATAATTGAAATGGGTATATATTTGTTTTTTGTTAAGTTGCCTAATAATTATGCACAGTAATAGTCACCTGCACACACAGATATCCCCCTAAAATAGCTATAACTAAAAACAAACTAAAAACTACTTCCAAAACTATTCAGCTTTGATATTAATGAGTTTTTTGGGTTCATTGAGAACATGGTTGTTGTTCAATAATAAAATTAATCCTCAAAAATACAACTTGCCTAATAATTCTGCACTCCCTGTATACATAATCGTTCAATTTACAAATAGGTATTGCATATCTAGCATTCAGGTCTGACTCCTTATATAAAACTTCCAGCTTTATGTCCTCTTTGATTAATATGGCCACCCCTCTTGTCTTAGCAGAGTGTGAGGCCTCGACTCTAGTCGGGAAATTTTTAATTGAGTATGGAATCTCTCGTGAACCCGTCCAATGGGTCTCCTGCAAAAAGACTATATCTGCTTTAAGCGCTCTCAGGTTTTTACTAAGGAGGCTCCGCTTTGTAGGAGAGTTAAGTCCCTGGACATTATGTGTTATTACTCGGAGATGCATGAGTATCGGTGAAGGAGAAATAAAAAAAAATAAAAAAAAAAGGGGAATCGAGGGAAAGGGAGGTAAGGGAGGGGATAGGGGAGGAACTAGCTGTGTAGAGGAGCTGATGTACTGGCAATGTTATATGGGTATTAGAGAATCAAAGTAAATTGCTTCTGTTCAAAACTGGAAGGGAGGAAAAACTATTTTGTGATAAATGTCATTTATCAGTTAAATTTTAGCTTTCTGTTTTTTTTTTTCTTTGTTCCTTTTTTTTTTTTTTTTTTTCCTTCCCTTTTCTGTCCTTTTCTGTCCTTTTTTTTTTTTTTTTTTCTTTTGAAGGGTCTTGATTCAAGGAACCTGATATAAAGCGAGGGGGGAATCAGGGAGATGTCAGCGGATAAGCACCGCTCTAATTACAGATAATATATCTATATAACAATAGTAATAAAATACTAAAGATATAGGGTATAAGCAATAGAGATAGTATTATTGTCAATTATGGTCACCTGCATTAAGGAGGGGGGGCGGAAGACCATAAGAATGTTAATTGACAAGGTCAATTAGCTAGTATGTAATATGCTACGGGGTGTGGTACTAAGCTTTATGGTGAATGAACAAAGTATAAAGTCTATGTTAATAGAAATAAGAGAGAGGAAACATAAAGAAAGGGGGGGGGGCGTAGCCCCAATTCAATAAAGTTGAGAAGTAGTTTACCATGCAAGAAAGGTATATCTCCCTTAGTGTGGGTTGTACATATATTACGTTGAGCCGTGAGAAAAAAGAAGAAAAAAAAAACAACAAAAAAACACAAGCCTTGTGTATGTTATAGAAAAAATAGAACTCACAGGTGTACACTGGGAGGATACAGTTATGTAATCAAATTAAACTCCTAGAAAAGGCCCATTGCTAAGGCTAGAAGTCTAGTCACAGCTATACCAAAACATAAGTATACAAGCTAGACTCTTCACTTACAAGCACATCATGGCATCCTAGGTTTACATAAGTTAACATTAAACAAGATTGCTTCTATTAAGAGTCTATGAGGGAAAATACATATAACAAACATTTTAGATTCGAGTAATATAATGAGGCATGAACCGGAAACCTGGATAGCTGTATGTAGGTTTACTAAAGGTAGATACAAACAAAGGAGAACAGTATCTTATCTGTTTGGGGCATGCTCTATGTATGATAGTAAAATTATATTAGTAGAGAATATTTAGGGTTAGAATGTCTATACAATAACGTAAGAGGGTATCTACTTACCCTCAGGAAATGGTTCTCATCAGACATAGCCATACTGGTGTCTATACCCACTGCTCAGGGACACGGGTATTTGTATGTATAACCTAAAGTGCCCTCTAAGGATCTAACCTGTAGTATTATATAAACATTGATCTATTTTAAATGAATTGCTAATTATTATGATAGATCTTCTGGATTCAACTAAATGCCTAAGAACATAACAAATACTGTAAAACATCAGTATTATAAACCTTGGAGATAAGAAACAGTTAATGTTATTTAACCATTTGGAATTTAAAACATTATGCATAGTACTGGAGATCCAGTGTACATTTTTGCTACAGGGTAATATTCGTTTACCATTTCTTGCATATAAATCACTAATAGGAATCAGGGGGGAGAGAGATAGTAACTTTTACATTCTCAAAGATCAGGAGGGTCAACTAAAGTTGAGCCTGCTCTCTACTTCAAGAAGGCTCCTGGTCGGACAAAGTTCTTCTTTTAGAAGGTGGGGGTGAGCGTCTAGGTTTTGGAGCCCACTCCAGGGCTGTGGCTCGAAGTAGGAGAGGGTGGTCTTGAGGAGAGGGGCCTTGGGTGAGATCTTTTTGGGGACCCGGTCTTGGATCTGAACTAGAAGAAAGGGCTGTAGGAGATTTCTGAAGAAGATCCAGTTTCCCCAACATCTCCAGTCCTTGTTTAAGGTCGAGTATGGTGTAGGAATTGCCGTCAAATTGAAAAAAGAGTTTCACTGGGAAGCCCCATCTATATTTTATTGAGTGCTTCCGTAAGCATTGGGTGACAGGAAAAAAAGATCTTCTTTTTGCCAATGTGTGCGTAGAAAGATCAGGGAAAAACTGGACCTCCTTGTATGGCTCAGGTAGGTCTTTGTTGAGGAAAGCCGCTTTCAAGATTTTTTTCTTTAAAGTCGTAATAATGTAGTCGTACAATTACATCCCTCGGTTGTGCCTGGTTAGCATTTCGAGCTCTCAAGGCTCTATGAGCCCTATCAATCCTGTAGTCAGAGTCTTGAGGGGAATTTAGTAGGGTAGTGAACATTTTCACTAAGTATTGTGGGAGATCACTAGCTGCAACGCTTTCAGGAATCCCTCTGATACGGACGTTATTGCGTCTAGATCTATCATCTAGATCAGCTAATTTGCCCTCCAGGTCAGAGATCAGTTCAGCCAGCGTTTGAGTGTATGATAGAAGATTTGAATGATCCGTAGCAAGATCATCATGTTTACGCTCTAAAATGTCCGATCTCTCCCCTAGGGTTGCTATGTCTGGCTTGAGTTCAGCAACAGATGACTTGAGTTCCAGCTTCATAGAAGTATGATGGGTATCCATTTTGGCTGATAGGGAATTGATAAGTTCTCTGAGAGAGGATGTTTCGGCACTATCTGAAGGTCTAGCGCCCGAGGGATGTGCTGGGACTTCATCTTCTTGTCTCACAGGAGAGTCTCTTGAATCATCATCAGAGAGATCCCTCTCAGTGGTGAATTTGCTATGAAAGTGGTCAGCTACAGTTCTTTTAGGAGCATCTGTCTGCCTATGTTTTTTCCTGCTGGAGTGGGACATCATGACGGAAGTCAGCGAATACAGGTGTATTAATGTAGGGTAAGAGACCAGAAGCACTTCTTTATTATGTTTGAATTGGGGCCCCGGACCACCCTCTACTTAATGTTCTAGCACATCTTTACAATGTGAAAGTATAGGTGGGAGAATAAGGACCTGCAAGAAAAATAGTGTAATAAAACCTGCAACTATTACAGTTTACAATAAAAGAATACTCAATCGGGTATAAGATAAACAGTAAATACCAATCCAATAGAGAGCTAACCTACTCTCCGTATTAAAAACCTAATGTGGTCCTCTCCTGGGGGTGTTGTCACTATATGACTATATTGGAAAAGGGGAAGGGGATATGACCCACCAGCACTGGTCTGGCGGGAAAGGGGTGGAGAGGATCCAGTAGCAGTTAAACAAAAAAGGCGATTATTTGTGAATATACTAAAACCGCAATATAGGATAAGCAATGTACATATAGCTAAATGAGACTCTGGAACCCTGAGGAGTAAAAATTGCAAGGTTAAAACAGGATATTAAATTACACTCCACCTCAGGTTATGGGCCTGAGGACAATAAGGCTGACGCAGCAGCCAGTATATTCTAGTTTTGTGGCAGTGGTGTCTAGAGTCCCCAGTTCATATGTATGAGTATGTGTTGCAGGTACAGATATTAGGAACTTAGGATGCAGAAAGTGTTACACCGCTTAGTTAAAGAAACTGAGTTCTTTGTTGAAGAGCAGAGTTGCAGAACTCACAGAAGTTCTAGTTAGTGGGGGAGGGCAGATCAACAGTTGTACTAGATTTGTTTCAGGGAATAAAGATATTTGTACAGGGCTAGATATGAAACAGAGTGACCCAATACGTTGTGTTAATTGAACTTTAACATTCCGGTGTATTCAGCCTGGGTTTTATTTGCTTGCCTCTGTATTAACACTAATGTTTCTTCTTGCTCTGCTGTTATTTAATAGCCACTTGCTGTTCCGTTAGGAGCCCTCTGTTAAGAGACCTCTTTACTTTTTGGGCGTTTGGTGAGATTAAGCTAGTAAGACTGCTCCTGATTTCTAAAGTGTAAGGTGTATTACAGCCGTAACAGTGTTAATAACCAGACTCAAAATGGCGTAGTTTCGCGCCTTTTAGACACCACCGATCACTGATTGCAAGAAGGCCCTGCGGCTGACCTTGTGGTCTTTAAATTAATTGGGACGGCTCACACTCTTTGATGGGAGATTAGATGCGCCCTTCTCTGCCTTTCCTCCACACACACACTGACCTTATTTGGGCTGAGGCTTCCAATGAATTACAGGTCTGCAAAGTGTCCGGGTCTCTGGGTAAGTGCTCCGGAGCGGATCCCCGACCCTCCGGAGCAGTGTATAGGTGAGTCTGTAGTCTGTAGTGATCAGCCTGCTGAACGTGATCTCTCTCTAGTCTCCAAGCAGTATATCTGGTGGATCGGGTTCTCACTCCTCAATTGCCGCTAACAGTGTAAGTGCTCCGGAGCGGGTCCCCGGCCCTCCGGAGCAATGCGGCAATTAGCTTTCAGGTAAGCAGCGATGAGAGGCAGAACAAAGATCTGCGGCTTGTATTCTCACCGTTCCAGCTGCGTGAAGAGTCAGTGATAAACAGCTTTCCGGCTCACAGCGTCTGCATTACCTCCCGGGTTAGTTGTGGAACTGCCTTTAGAGGTAACCGTTATGAAGGTAGCAGTTAGAAGGAGTCCTGAGGCTGAACTTTACAGGGCTGTATTGAAATAGATAGGTGCCGCCACTTGTTAGGTAAAGTAGCAATGTCTCACAGATGAAGGTATTAAACAAAAGTCCCCAATGCAGCTTCCTAGCTGTGAGATATGTCAAACAGACCGTAAAATGGGATAATATATCACAAATATCTGTATCTCGGTCAAGATTTAAAAATAAAATTACAACTTTATATCATATATCAATTGTAGATCACCGGAGCTCAGCACACACACATCCTAGCTGTATAACGGCTAGCTCCGCCCCCTTCTAGTGTAATCTAATAGTATTTTCTATCAGGCGTGTGTGTATCCGACTTACAGAGCCTATTGTTTTTAATAGCTGCCCTTCCAAGGCTATCAGCCACGACTCATATGTATGTGCTTAACCTTTTTCTTAAAATTTCCAAAAAAAAGTCTTTAAATCATTATGCTAGTGTAATCTTATTGTATTTTCTATCAGGCCTGTGTCAAACTGTCTATCTGACTTACACAACATACTGTTGTTATAATTGCTGCCCTACGTAGCAGCCAGCCAGTGCGACCACTCATAGAGTCATATGTGCATTGCACTTCTTAATATAATTTTAATATTAAAATCTAAAATTTTACAATATTTTGCTAGTGTAATCTAACTTAATTTTCTATCAGGCCTGTGTTTTTGTCACTTACACAGCATACTGTGTTAAATTGCTGCCCTACCTACCATCCACGACTCATATCTGCCAGCCGGTGTGCCAGGCCCAACTAGCCAATTAGTGGCACCAAACACAATTCTTGTAACAGTAATTAAAAAAAAAATCATAATTTTTTGGACTGCAAATATTCAGTCTCCTAGTGCCATTGAATTGCATTTACCTCCTGCCTGCCACTGCCAGCCTTTTGTGCCAGGCCGTCTAGCCAACTATTTACACCAATCATAATTGTTGTCACAGACAGTATAGTTACTAATTTAAATTAATTTTTTTTTATTGTTGATCTTAATCCTCAGTTTGCTCGTGCCCTAGAATTGCACTTTTCTACTGCCTTCCAAGCCTGTGTGCCAGGCCTACTTGAAAAATATTTACACCAATCATAGTTGTTGTGACAGTATTCTTAATAATTAAAAATTAAAATTTTTGGTAATAGTTGTTGAGAATCCTCAGTTTGCTGGTGCCATTGAATAGCACTTTCCTGCTGCCTTGCAGCCTGCTGTGAGCCAGGCCCACCTAGCCAATTGTTACCAGCAATCATATTTCTTTTAACAGTATTGCAAAAATTGTCAATCATCACTGTTTTGACGGTCAGTAATCAGTCTCCTAGTGTCCTTGAATTGCATCTACCTCCTGCCTGCCATCCTTATGTGCCAGGCCGTCTTGCCAACTATTTACAACAATCCTAATTTTTTGTCACAGTATAGTTACTAATTAAAATAAAAAAATTCTTGATTGTTGATGATCTTAATCCTTAGTTTGCTCGTGCCCTAGAATTGCACTTTTCTACTGCCTTCCAAGCCTGTGTGCCAGGCCTACTTGAAAAATATTTACACCAATCATAGTTGTTGTGACAGTATTCTTAATAATTAAAAATTAAAATTGTTGGTAATAGTTGTTGAGAATCCTCAGTTTGCTGGTGCCATTGAATAGCACTTTCCTGCTGCCTTGCAGCCTGCTGTGAGCCAGGCCCACCTAGCCAATTGTTGCCAGCAATCATATTTCTTTTAACAGTATTGCAAAAATTGTCAATCATCACTGTTTTGACTGTCAGTAATCAGTCTCCTAGTGTCCTTGAATTGCATCTACCTCCTGCCTGCCATCCTTTTGTGCCAGGCCGTCTTGCCAACTATTTACACCAATCCTAATTTTTGGTCATAGTATAGTTACTAATTAAAATTAAAAAATTCTTGATTGTTGATGATCTTAATCCTCAGTTTGCTCGTGCCCTAGAATTGCACTTTTCTACTGCCTTCCAAGCCTGTGTGCCGGGCCTACTTGAAAAATATTTACACCAATCATAGTTGTTGTGACAGTATTCTAAATAATTAAAAATTAAAATTGTTGGTAATAGTTGTTGAGAATCCTCAGTTTGCTGGTGCCATTAAATAGCACTTTCCTGCTGCCTTGCAGCCTGCTGTGAGCCAGACCCACCTAGCCAATTGTTGCCAGCAATCATATTTCTTTTAACAGTATTGCAAAAATTGTCAATCATCACTGTTTTGACGGTCAGTAATCAGTCTCCCAGTGTCCTTGAATTGCATCTACCTCCTGCCTGCCAGCCTTTTGTGCCAGGCCGTCTTGCCAACTATTTACACCAATCCTAATTTTGTGTCACAGTATAGTTACTAATTAAAATTAAAAAATTCTTGATTGTTGATGATCTTAATCCTCAGTTTGCTCGTGCCCTAGAATTGCACTTTTCTACTGCCTTCCAAGCCTGTGTGCCAGGCCTACTTGAAAAACTATTTACACCAATCATATTTGTTGTGACAGTATTCTTAATAATTAAAAATTTAAATTTTTGTTAATAGTTGTTGTGAATCCTCAGTTTGCTGGTGCCATTGAATAGCACTTTCCTGCTGCCTTGCAGCCTGCTGTGAGCCAGGCCCACCTAGCCAATTGTTGCCAGCAATCATATTTCTTTTAACAGTATTGCAAAAATTGTCAATCATCACTGTTTTGACTGTCAGTAATCAGTCTCCTGGTGTCCTTGAATTGCATCTACCTCCTGCCTGCCAGCCTTTTGTGCCAGGCCGTCTTGCCAACTATTTACACCAATCCTAATTTTTTGTCACAGTATAGTTACTAATTAAAATTAAAAAATTCTTGATTGTTGATGATCTTAATCCTCAGTTTGCTCATGCCCTAGAATTGCACTTTTCTACAGCCTTCCAAGCCTGTGTGCCAGGCCTACTTAAAAAATATTTACACCAATCATATTTGTTGTGACAGTATTCTAATAATTAAAAATTAAAATTTCTGGTAATAGTTGTTGTGAATCCTCAGTTTGCTGGTGCTATTGAATAGCACTTTCCTCCTGCCTTGCAGCCTGCTGTGAGCCAGGCCCACCTAGCCAATTGTTGCCAGCAATCATATTTCTGTTAACAGTATTGCAAAAATTGTCAATCATCACTGTTTTGACTGTCAGTAATCAGTCTCCTAGTGTCCTTGAATTGCATCTACCTCCTGCCTGCCATCCTTTTGTGCCAGGCCGTCTTGCCAACTATTTACAACAATCCTAATTTTTGGTCACAGTATAGTTACTAATTAAAATTAAAAAAATCTTGATTGTTGATGATCTTAATCCTCAGTTTGCTCTTGCCCTAGAATTCCACTTTTCTACTGCCTTCCAAGCCTGTGTGCCAGGCCTACTTGAAAAATATTTACACCAATCATAGTTGTTGTGACAGTATTCTTAATAATTAAAAATTAAAATTGTTGGTAATAGTTGTTGAGAATCCTCAGTTTGCTGGTGCCATTGAATAGCACTTTCCTGCTACCTTGCAGCCTGCTGTGAGCCAGGCCCACCTAGCCAATTGTTGCCAGCAATCATATGTCTTTTAACAGTATTGCAAAAATTGTCAATCATCACTGTTTTGACTGTCAGTAATCAGTCTCCTAGTGTCCTTGAATTGCATTTACCTCCTGCCTGCCATCCTTTTGTGCCAGGCCGTCTTGGCAACTATTTACAACAATCCTAATTTTTGGTCACAGTATAGTTACTAATTAAAATTAAAAAATTCTTGATTGTTGATGATCTTAATCCTCAGTTTGCTCGTGCCCTAGAATTGCACTTTTCTACTGCCTTCCAAGCCTGTGTGCCAGGCCTACTTGAAAAATATTTACACCAATCATATTTGTTGTGACAGTATTCTTAGTAATTAAAAATTAAAATTTTTGTTAATAGTTGTTGTGAATCCTCAGTTTTCTGGTGCCAGTGATTAGCACTTTCCTCCTGCCTTGCAGCCTGCTGTGTGCCCGGCCCACCTAGCCAATTATTGCCAGCAGTGGCGTCGCTACAGGGGGGCAAGGGGGGGGGCATTTGCCCCCCCTAGAAAATGGCTTGCCCTCCCGTTTGCCCCCCCGCCAGCCCCGGGCTGCAGTATTATTGATTGATTTATTTAAAATTATTTATTGTGCCCTCCACCAAATGGTCATCACGTGACCGCAATTACACACTCCCGATTCGGTCCCTTAACAGTCTAACAGAACACCGGCACAGTCAGTCAGTGCAGTGCAGTTATTGGCGCACGTCACGTGACTACATGTGCTGTGTAAACTGGCCTGACTCAGTGCAGGCAGCGAGGCATGCGGAGAACAACGGTCTTGAGGACAGTCAGGAATTGAAGTCTGGACTCTGGAGTCTTGTTGTCAGTGTCAGTGTGCTGTGGCAAAGTGTCTCTGAAGTGAGGACGCCAGCCAGTGATCTAGGTCTCTAGTCCAGGAGGTGGGTAAATCTGACACAGAGTGACTGTATAGCACGCACCATGCCATAACATTATTTAAATAAGTTTTAAAAAAAAACTGCATAACTTGTTTTGCGGTTCATTTAATATTAAATCCGGTGTTAGCAATGTGATTGTATTACAATCACACTCCTAGTACCGGATTTAATAATAACTGTCTGTTATCTTTCTATGTAGATTGAAATTTGTAATAGTCCTGTGCTGCCCCCTCCCTTCATTGATGAAACTAAGAGGCTGTGGGGGCGCGTGTCTGAGCCGGCACCATAGGTAAAAAACATGTACATCAAACAAACAGCCTGAGTGTCAAGAGCGGTATGTGCAGGCTTCTGTAAGGGGATACAGGCTGAGGCTAAGACCCATCTGTGGACATTAAGTTACTCACTGCGATGCGCAATCATTGTGTGTCAACTCCTCCTCATGGTCTGATTTATTAGGGGGCAGCCCGGCAGAGTGTCTGCTGAAATAACATAGATTTTTGTACAGAGTGATCTGTTGGGGAGATTTATGATAGGGATTAGTAAAATCTCATCTGCAGTGCACCGTAGGGCCATGGACTAAAAAATCTAGTTGCATATTTTTTGCTGCACAGACTTTGCATTTCACTTCACTGACAAGTGTAGTGGTTACTGAATCATGCAGCTGCTAAAATCATGTTTGCCACTGCCTTAGCCTACCTTAAATAATCAGTGGTTTGATAATTTGATACACACTTGGGACACATATGCTCAATATCAAGTCTCCCATGCAAAGATAGTAAGGTACATATGCCAGCACTCATTAGTTTTGTTATACAGAAGGCAGAGCACAACTAGTTCACACTGAGTGAGACTGGGAGCTCTTCAAGTCAGTGCAGCACATTGTTAGGAATGGAAAACCTGTATGTTATGCTATAAGGGCAGTGACCTACATTAACCCCCTTATGGTGGGTCCAGCAGCCATAAAACTGCAATCTCATTCTCATTACATGCAGTTCAGTGGGTTGCTAATGTATATTTAAGTAGTGATGCTCCTGGGGTCACTAAATTGGATTAGGCGACTGTACTGCTTATGATTTATTCCTTATATTGTTTCTCACTCAAACTCTCCATAAAGTTTTTATTGTTTTCCCAACAGTCAGTGTATGTGTGTCTATATTTGTGTGTCTGTAATGTGTGGCTTTGTTTGTGTGTCTTATTTTTATGTGTGCCTATGTATAGGTGTGTGCACCTCTGTTTGTGTGTCTGTGTGCTTCTGCACATCTGTGTTTATGTATTAGTGTGTACTTATCTGTGTTTATCTGTATCTATGTGTGTGAATATGTTGTGTAGTGTGTGTACATGTATATGTGTATGCTGTGTGCATACATGTATATGTAGTGTGTGTGTGTGAACGTGTGTGCCTACCTGTATATGTGTATGCTGTGTAGTGAGTATGTGTATACTGTGTAGTGTGTGTATGTGTATGCAATGTAGTGTGTGAATGTGTGTGTATATGCTGTGTAGTGTGTGAATGTGTGTATATGTGTATGCTGTGTAGTGTGTGTGTGTGTGTATATGTGTAGGCTGTGTAGTGTGTGAATGTGTGTGCATATGTGTGTGTATGCTATGTAGTGTGTGAATGTGTGTGTATATATGTGTATGCTGTGTAATGTGTGTATGAATGTGTGTGTGAATGTGTGTGAATGTTTATGCAGTGTAGTGTTTTTGAATATGTGTATGCTGTGTAGTGTTTTTGAATATGTGTATGCTGTGTAGTGTGTGAGCATATGAGTATGTTTTGTAGTGTGTGTGAATGTGTGTGTATATATGTGTATGCTGTGTAGTGTGTGAATGTATATATGTGTATGCTGTGTGAATGTGTGGGTGTGTATATTTATTTATTTTCTAGTACATACATTCCTAAATTACACAAATTCCATCATGTATAACCTACAGTAGAGAATATTTTTTTTTGCACTTTTTCAATAAAGTTTTACACTGACTACTAATTAAAGGGACAGGAAACCCCAACATTTTCTTTCATAATTCAGAGCAAGGGATGTGATTTTAAAATACTTTCTAACTTCTGTTATCTAATTTTCTATGTATCCTTTGTTGAAAGTCATACCTAGATATGCTCAGTCAGGAGGAATATCAATGCACTACTTGCAGTAGCCTGTGGTTTAAAGGGCTCCACTAAATGTGAGCAGTTGTTCTTCCAGTCCTCAGTATTACCCAACTGTCATATACACACACGTAAACACTGGCATATACACTAGAATTGACACCTTTTCTTCAAGCCAAACCAGAACACTAACAGCAATCATCAGAAAACTGAATAAAATGGCTAAATCTGGATCACAACTTCATCATAAACCTGGGCACATAATTCAAAACCCAAACTGTCCGGGTCAATCCTGGACAAGTGGCAACTCCTATATATACACACATAAAGACTGACATATACACAGACACATAAAGACTGACATATACACACACACACACACACACATAAACACTGATATATATACAGACACACATAAACAATGACATATACACACACACAAAACATAAATACTGACACATATACACACACACACACACACATACACTAACATATATACACATACACTTAAACAATGACATATATACATACACACACACACACCACATAAAGACTGACATATATATACACACACACATACACTGACATATATACACATAAACACTGACATATATACACACACATAAACACTGACATATATACACACACATAGACATTGACATACAGACATACATACACTGACTAATACACACACACATACACTGACATACACACATCTACAAAAAATTGCAGCGCTGCACTAATGTTCGGGTTTGGCTTGAAGAAAAGGTGGCAACCCTACACGAGGCAGCCGCCTAATTATTAGTGCCCCCCCAGTTTTGACTGTTATATCTTATGTGCCCCCCCTATATTTTGTTCCTAGAGTCGCCACTGATTGCCAGCAATCATATTTCTTTTAACAGTATTGCAAAAATTGTCAATCATCACTGTTTTGACTGTCAGTAATCAGTCTCCTAGTGTCCTTGAATTGCATTTACCTCCTGCCTGCCAGCCTTTTGTGCCAGGCCGTCTTTCCAACTATGTACACCAATCCTAATTTTTTGTCACAGTATAGTTACTAATTAAAATTAAAAAAAATCTTGATTGTTGATGATCTTAATCCTCAGTTTGCTCGTGCCCTAGAATTGCACTTTTCTACAGCCTTCCAAGCCTGTGTGCCAGGCCTACTTAAAAAATATTTACACCGATCATATTTGTTGTGACAGTATTCTTAATAATTAAAAATTAAAATTTTTGTTAATAGTTGTTGTGAATCCTCAGTTTGCTGGTGCCATTGAATAGCACTTTCCTCATGCCTTGCAGCCTGCTGTGAGCCAGGCCCACCTAGCCATTTGTTGCCAGCAATCATATTTCTTTTAACAGTATTGCAAAAATTGTCAATCATCACTGTTTTGACTGTCAGTAATCAGTCTCCTAGTGTCCTTGAATTGCATCTACCTCCTGCCTGCCATCATTTTGTGCCAGGCCGTCTTGCCAACTATTTACAACAATCCTAATTTTTGGTCACAGTATAGTTACTAATTAAAATTAAAAAAATCTTGATTGTTGATAATCTTAATCCTCAGTTTGCTCTTGCCCTAGAATTCCACTTTTCTACTGCCTTCCAAGCCTGTGTGCCAGGCCTACTTGAAAAATATTTACACCAATCATAGTTGTTGTGACAGTATTAATAATAATTAAAAATTAAAATTGTTGGTAATAGTTGTTGAGAATCCTCAGTTTGCTGGTGCCATTGAATAGCACTTTCCTGCTGCCTTGCAGCCTGCTGTGAGCCAGGCCCACCTAGCCAATTGTTGCCAGCAATCATATTTCTTTTAACAGTATTGCAAAAATTGTCAATCATCACTGTTTTGACTGTCAGTAATCAGTCTCCTAGTGTCCTTGAATTGCATCTACCTCCTGCCTGCCATCCTTTTGTGCCAGGCCGTCTTGCCAACTATTTACACCAATCCTAATTTTTGGTCATAGTATAGTTACTAATTAAAATTAAAAAATTCTTGATTGTTGATGATCTTAATCCTCAGTTTGCTCGTGCCCTAGAATTGCACTTTTCTACTGCCTTCCAAGCCTGTGTGCCGGGCCTACTTGAAAAATATTTACACCAATCATATTTGTTGTGACAGTATTCTTAGTAATTAAAAATTAAAATTTTTGTTAATAGTTGTTGTGAATCCTCAGTTTTCTGGTGCCAGTGATTAGCACTTTCCTCCTGCCTTGCAGCCTGCTGTGTGCCCGGCCCACCTAGCCAATTATTGCCAGCAATCATATTTCTTTTAACAGTATTGCAAAAATTGTCAATCATCACTGTTTTGACTGTCAGTAATCAGTCTCCTAGTGTCCTTGAATTGCATCTACCTCCTGCCTGCCATCCTTTTGTGCCAGGCCGTCTTGCCAACTATTTACACCAATCCTAATTTTTGGTCATAGTATAGTTACTAATTAAAATTAAAAAATTCTTGATTGTTGATGATCTTAATCCTCAGTTTGCTCGTGCCCTAGAATTGCACTTTTCTACTGCCTTCCAAGCCTGTGTGCCGGGCCTACTTGAAAAATATTTACACCAATCATATTTGTTGTGACAGTATTCTTAGTAATTAAAAATTTAAATTTTTGTTAATAGTTGTTGTGAATCCTCAGTTTTCTGGTGCCAGTGATTAGCACTTTCCTCCTGCCTTGCAGCCTGCTGTGTGCCCGGCCCACCTAGCCAATTATTGCCAGCAATCATATTTCTTTTAACAGTATTGCAAAAATTGTCAATCATCACTGTTTTGACTGTCAGTAATCAGTCTCCTAGTGTCCTTGAATTGCATTTACCTCCTGCCTGCCAGCCTTTTGTGCCAGGCCATCTTGCCAACTATTTACACCAATCATAATTGTTGTCTACAGTATAGTTACTAATTAAAAATAAAAAAAATTTGATTGTTGATCTTAATCCTCAGTTTGCTCGTGCCATTGAATTGCACTTTTCTACTGCCTGCCAGCCTGTGTGCCAGGCCCAACTATCCAATTAGTGCCAGCAATCATATTTCTTTTAACAGTATTGCAAAATTTGTCAATCATCACTGTTTTGACTGTCAATCTGCAGTCTACTAGTGCCCTTGAATTGCATTTTCCTCCTGCCTGCCTGCCTGTGTGCCAGTCCCAACTAGCCAATTAGTGCCACCAATCATATTTATTGTCACAGGATTGGAATTTTTGTTAATCATAAATGTTTTGACTGTGATTCTTCAGTCTCCTAGTGCCATTGAATTGCAGTTTCCTTTCTCCCAGCGTGTGTGCCAGACAGGCCCATTTGCCAACTAGTGCCAAACAATCATATTTGTTGTCACAGTACTTGTAATATTTTAAAAAATTTGTTATTTTTAAAACATCTGTCTTTTTGGTTGTTGTCAGTCTCACAGCGTATAACATAGTATTGTTAGTGCCAATTTTAAAAAAAATGACAGGCAGAGGCAGGCCACCCCGCAGGTTCCGTGGTCGTGGTCGTGGTGCTGTGATTCCTTTAGACCCTACAAATATCCACATTGTTCAGACGCCGGGTGCCAGGGGGGACGCGAAAACTTCTGAGGAGGACCTAGTTGAATGGCTAACACAGGACACCCAATCTTCTTCAGCTTCCGCTGCTAGTCCTCCTAACCTTGATGCACCATCTAAGTCCAGCTGTGCTTTGGGCAGGTCTCAAGTGACCAGTGCCACTCCCCCGCCTGTCGTCACCACCAACACTAGCACCACAGCCGCTTCACTTGATCTGTCACAGGAGTTATTGACACATCATTTGGAAGATGCGCAACCATCATTGACAGAGGATGTAGATAATAGTGATCAGTCTCAGTCAGGCAGCATTACCGACATGGAGGTACGGTGTGATGATGATGATGATGTTGTACCCGCTGCTGCTTCCTTTCTTGATGTTTCAGATACAAGTGAAACGGTTGATGATGATGTGTCGGTGGATGTCACGTGGGTGCCTGCTAGAAGAGAAGAAGAAGAGGGGGAAAGTTCAGATGGGGAGACAGAGAGGAGGAGGAGGAGACGATTTGGAAGCACGGGGAGGTCGTCTCAAGGAGCTAGTGGCACAGTCAGACAGCATGCATCGTCACCAGGGGTCAGCCAGACAGCACGCCGACGCCCATCAATGCATGCTGTTGCCACCACCAGAATGCCGTCATCGCAGAGCTCAGCAGTGTGGCATTTTTTTTGTGTGTCTGCCTCTGACAACAGCGATTCCATTTGCAACCTGTGCCAAATGAAACTGAGTCGTGGGAAGTCCAACAGCCACCTAGGTACAACTGCTTTGCGAAGGCACATGGTCTCCCATCACAAAGGCCAATGGGAAGAACACATGAGTAGAAGCAGAACACAAAGTGAAAGCCGCCCTCCTCCTCCTGCTCCAGCATCTTCAGCCACGTCAACCAGTGCTGTCCTCCTTGCCCCCTCTCAACCATCCTCCACTCAGTCTCTCTTACGTAGCAGTTCCTGGTCATCTGCCCACAGTCAGGTGTCTGTCAAGGACATGTTTGAGCGTAAGAAGCCAATTTCTCAAAGTCACCCCCTTGCCCGGCATCTGACAGCTGGCTTGTCTGAACTCTTAGCCTGCCAGCTTTTACCATACAAGCTGGTGGAGTCTGATGCTTTCAAAAAAATTGTATCTATTGGGACACCACAGTTGAAGGTACCTGGCAGAAATTTCTTTTCACAAAAGGCAATCCCAAACCTGTACTCTGTTGTGAGAAAGGAAGTTATGGCATGTCTGGCACACAGCGTTGGGGCAAGGGTCCATATGACCATGGATAGCTGGTCTGCAAAGCATGGTCAGGGCAGGTATATCACCTACACTGCGCATTGGGTAAACCTGCTGAATTCTGACAAGCATGGAATGTGTGGCTCTGCAGAAGAGTTGGTGACACCGCCACGACTTGCAGGCAGGCCTGCTGCTACCTCCTCTACTCCTCCTACTCCATCCTCTTCCATAACCTCTTCCTCGGCTGAGTCCTCTTCAACTTCTGCATCTTGCTCCACATCTATGGCACCCCCCCCCAGCTCCCCAGGTACTATGCTACATCCCGGGTATGGCAGTGTCACGCCGTCTTTGGGTTGACTTGCCTGAAAGCGGAGAGTCACACCGCACCAGCACTCCTGAATGCCCTGAACGCACAGGTGGATCAGTGGCTGACTCCGCACCAACTGGAGATTGGCAAGGTTGTTTCTGACAATGGAAGTAATTTGGTGGCGGCATTGAAATTGGGCAAGTTGACACATGTGCCGTGCATGGCACATGTGTGTAATCTAATTGTACAATGATTTGTCCATAAGTACCCAAGCTTACAGGACATCCTGAAGCAGGCCAGGAAGGTGTGTGGCCATTTCAAATGTTCCTACACGGCCATGGCGCACTTGTCCGATATCCAGCGTCGAAACAACCTGCCAGTGAGGCGCTTGATTTGCGACAGCCCGACACGGTGGAATTCAACACTCCTAATGTTTGACCGCCTGCTCCAACAAGAAAAAGCTGTTAATGAGTATTTGTATGACCAGGGTGCTAGGCCAGCCTCTGGGGAGCTGGGGATATTTTTTCCAAATTACTGGACGCTCATGCGCAATGCCTGTAGGCTCATGCGTCCTTTTGAGGAGGTGACAAACCTTGTCAGTCGCACTGAAGGCACCATGAGCGACATCATACCATTTGTTTTCTTCCTGGAGCATTCCCTGTGAAGAGTGCTGGATCAGGCAGTAGATGAGCGTGAAGAGGAAGCGGGAGAGTTGTGGTGTCCATCACCCCCGCAAACAGCCGAATCAGCATCGCTTGCTGGACCTGCGGCAACGCAAGAAGAGGATTGTGAGGAAGAGGAGTCAGAGGAGGAATGTGGATTTGAGGAGGAGGAGGAGGAAGACCGAGCACAACAGTCATCCCAGGGTGCTCGTTGTTGTCACCTCTCTGGTATCCGTGGTGTTGTACGTGGCTGGGGGGAAAATACCATCAGTGAGATCAGTGAGGAGGAGGAATGCGACATGATTAGCTCAGCATCCAACCTTGTTCAAATGGGTTCTTTCATGCTGTCATGCCTGTTGAGGGACCCTCGTATAAAAAAGCTGAAGGAGAACGACCTGTACTGGGTGTCCACGCTCCTCGACCCCCGGTATAAGCATAAAGTGCCTGAAATGTTACCAAATTCCCGCAAGTCGGAAAGGATGGAGCATTTTCATAATAAATTAAAAACTATGCTTTACACAGCGTATAAGGGTGATGTCACAGCACCACGGGAATGTAACAGGGGAAGAGATGAAATTAATCCTCCTCCTCCTCTTCCCACGACCACGGCGGCAAGGACCGGATGCTTTCCTGACGTCTTGTTGATGGAGGACATGCGTACCTTTTTAACTCCCATGCACCATCAGAGCCTTTCGGGATCCAGCCTTAGAGAAAGACTCAACCGACAGGTAGCAGACTACCTAGCTTTAACTGCGGATCTCGACACTCTCAGGAGTGATGGACCCCTTGACTACTGGGTGTGCAGGCTGGACTTGTAGCCTGAGCTATCCCAATTTGCAATGGAACTTCTGGCCTGCCCCGCTTCAAGTGTCCTGTCCGAAAGGACTTTAAGTGCAGCAGGAGGTTTTGTCACTGAGAAGAGAAGTCGCCTAGGTCAAAAAAGCCTTGACTATCTCACTTTTATAAAAATGAATGAGGGCTGGATCCCGAAGCGACTGACATTGGACGATACATTTGAATAAAAAATGCCTGATGATGAGATGAGCTGGCTTGGGCTACAACTGGTACACAGGCTGGCCTTTTTCTTTGGTTATAAAGCCGGAGGACTTGCTTGACTTATCCGCCAACAACTAGTGTTCAAGCCACAAGCTTTTAGGGCACTTTTTAAATTTTTTACAAACATCAATTTTTCTGGCCTCTGCTACAGCAGTTGCTACAACAATACCCAATTTTTTCAGTCATTTGTACATTCCTAATTTTTCTGGCCTCTGCTGCAGCTCTGTGGGTACAAAACTCAAATAAAAAAATAAGGCACATAACACTAGTGATTAAACTGTTACGAATTGTACAACTTAGCATTAGCAAACCACTCATATCTGTTGGACCATTAAATTGAACGCAAAATGCCTTAAATTTGAAGGAGGAGGACCGACCAAGCATCTTTATCCGTCTCTTGGTTGCTCAAAATTATCTCCCTGTTCCATCTATGCCATACCTGTACTCTATTGTGCAAAAAGGTTGCATATGTGGTGTTTCATGCTGTTGTGCCTGTTGTGGGTCGTGGCCCATGGTATAAAAAGGCTGAAGGAGAATGACCTGTAATGGGTGCCCCAGCAAATTTTTAGAAAAATGTTCCTGGTTCCTCTCAATTATCTCTGGGTTTCTAAAATGGATGCCATACCTGTACTCGCTTGTGCAAAAGGATGGCATATGTGGTGGTGTTTCCTGAAGTTGTTTCTGTTGAGGGTGCTGGACCCTCTTATAAAAAAGCTGAAGGAGAACGACCTGGAGTGGGAGTCCAAGCATGGTTTTTGGGGCTATTTCACTTTTCAAAAAAATTATCTGTGGGTTTCTAAAATCAATGCCGTACCAGTACTCTATTGTTCAAAAGGATGCCATATGTTCTCTTTACTGCTGGTATTTTGTTTGAGGGTCCTGGACCCTCTTATAAAAAGGACTAAGGAGAAAGAGGTGTACTGGGTGTCCACTCAATTTTTTTTTCTATTTCACTTTTGCCCCAAATTATCTCTGGGTTTGTAAAATCAATGCTGTACCTGTACTCTATTGTTCAAAAGGATGCCATATGTCCTCTTTCCTGCTGGTGTTTTTTTTAGGGTCCTGGACCCTCTTATAAAAAAAAGGCCGAAGGAGAA
The DNA here is from genome assembly GCF_027579735.1 of Bombina bombina. Lineage (NCBI taxonomy): Eukaryota > Metazoa > Chordata > Amphibia > Anura > Bombinatoridae > Bombina > Bombina bombina. Next base: position 548,969,797 of record NC_069505.1, on the reverse strand, counting down.
AGAAGTGTACTGGGTGTCCATCGAATCATTTGTTTGATTCAAATTCCCGGTTGCAACAAATTATCTCCGGGTTTCTAAAATCAATGCCTTTCCTGTAATCTAATTTTCAAAAGGATGCCATATTTCCTCTTTCCTGCTGCTGGTTTTGTGTAGGGTCCTGTAGCCTCTGCTAAAAAAAGGCCTAAGGATAAATAAGTGTACTGGGTGTCTAATCAATCTTTTTTTAGATTTCATGGTTGCAACAAATTATCCCAGGGTTTCTAAAATCAATGCCTTTCCTGTAATCTATTAGTCACAAGGATGCTATATGTCCTCTTTCCTGCTGTTGTTTCTGTTGAGGCTCCGGGAGCCTCTGATAAAAAGGCCTAAGGATAAAGAAGTGTATTAGGTGTATAATCTATGTTTTCTTAGATTTCACGGTTGCAACTAATGATCTCTGTGTTTCTAAAATCAATGCCTTTCCTGTAATCTAATTTTCAAAAGGATGACATATGTCCTCTTTCCTGCTGCTGGTTTTGTGGAGGGTCCTGGAGCCTCTGCTAAAAAAAGACCTAAGGATAAACAAGTGTACTGGGTGTCTAATCAATCTTTTTTTAGATTTCCCAGTTGCAACAAATTATCCCAGGGTTTCTAAAATCAATGCCTTTCCTGTAATCTAATTTTCAAAAGGATGCCATATGTCCTCTTTCATGCTGCTGGTTTTGTGGAGGGTCCTGGAGCCTCTGCTAAAAAGGCCTAAGGATAAAGAAGTGTATTAGGTGTATAATCTATGTTTTCTTAGATTTCACGGTTGCAACTAATGATCTCTGTGTTTCTAAAATCAATGCCTTTCCTGTAATCTAATTTTCAAAAGGATGACATATGTCCTCTTTCCTGCTGCTGGTTTTGTGGAGGGTCCTGGAGCCTCTGCTAAAAAAAGACCTAAGGATAAACAAGTGTACTGGGTGTCTAATCAATCTTTTTTTAGATTTCCCAGTTGCAACAAATTATCCCAGGGTTTCTAAAATCAATGCCTTTCCTGTAATCTATTAGTCACAAGGATGCCATATGTCCTCTTTCATGCTGTTGTTTCTGTTGAGGCTCCGGTAGCCTCTTATAAAAAGGCCTAAGGATAAAGAAGTGTACTGGGTGTATAATCTATGTATTTTGAGATTTCACGGTTGCAACTAATGAATGATCTCTGTGTTTCTAAAATCAATGCCTTTCCTGTAATCTAATTTTCAAAAGGATGCCATATGTCCTCTTTTTTTTTTTTTTGCTGAATAATCGTTTTTACTGGGATGGGATAAAAAAAAATGGAAATAAGTTGTCAATTGTTGTACTATAACAAGATTTCTGACAAAACAGGTACAAAAAGTAACAAAATATTATGAATCAGAAAGTTGTAACAAGAGGGACCAAAGAAAAAAAAAGACCCTACATCACTGGGCAGCTGGATAACTGAACTGCAGCACCACACTCCCCACATTATAAGACATAAGTAACACTGGGAAAAATACTTTTACTTGAAATACATACTGATAACTATGTTAAAGTAGTTAGATATACCAAACTGGACTTGTATTGATGAGGAATGAGTGCTTAAGAAATACAACAATTAAATTTTTATAACCTTTTTTTCCACCCACTTTGAAAATTTACAGAATTCGCACAGTTTGTCTCTTGCATCCATGCTTCTTTTGTTTGAATTCACCACTACTAGATCAGATTCCTTCTAAAGGATAAATTCCATTATGCAAAATGAGTTGTAATTCACAGAACGTGGTTTGTTTCCTTTTGATGTGGAAATTTTTTTTTTTGTTCTTAGCAACAAAACTGTGTTACTTCCTTTAAGGGGTTGCGGGCTTGCCTGGAATCTGAAGCGTCACATAATTGGAAAGAAGTGGACAGGTTTGTCTACATATTTTACATTTAATAAATCCACCTGTTTGGCAATAAGTCAAATATCACATCTACGATGTCTTCACCAAATCATAGACATAAATATGGAAATCGTCATCAAATTTTATGAAATAAACAGAGGGTTTGGCTTCCACTTGGTGTATTACCATGCCAGTCCTTTTTGAGCCATCTTCTTTGGCATACTCCACTTGCTTTCCTACAAGGCTGTCCACAACTTCTCCTGGTTCTCTTTCTGCTGGAGGGGAATCATTAGAGTCTGGCATGATGCAGAGATCTCCTTCTTTGTAGTCATCTAATAGCTGATACATATATAAAACTGGGTTCTTCTCGTAGGTTATATAAAACCATGTGTTCATTATGGGAGCTCTTGCTAAGACCATTCCTCTCCACTCATCCTTAGAACCATCTTCTGTTTCAAACATGTGTTCAACAGCTTTACCAATCATTGTGTCGGCCAAGTGAGCATCACTAATTCGAGATGAAGCAACTCTATCTGGAAGAACTTCAAGAGCAGACACTCGCTGGTCCTTGTGGAGTTCTAGTCCATAGACACAATCAAATCCATCATATTTAATAAGATAAAGGGATGGGTTGACTGGCACTTGATCCAATACAGTTCCTTTTCATTGTGTTATTGGGCCACTACCTTCTTTCCAACCATGCTGTATTCTGCAACCTACAATATTCCTCCGGGGCTGGGAAATTGGTTTGCTTGGACCAACATTATTTCGATGGTTCTTGTGAGAAGTCCTTTTTTTCATCATACTGGCAGACACACCTGCATGTGCTGCATCACCTCTGGCTCTCTGACCTGCTGCCTTTCCGAATGGGGTCTTCATTCATCTGTGTATAAAAGGGCAGCAAAGCTGCCAAACTAGGGTAAAAATCCTATTCCTCCAATTTCCCTTTTTTGTTCCAGTCTATACAAAGAAACTGTGTCCTTTTAGTCCACCATCCAAGCAAGATTTCTGTGTTTCAATCCACAGCAAGTGGCTCCGATGTCAGGCTACTCCAACCTGAAGAGTGCTGCATAGACGTAACATTCAGGTTACTACACAGTCCCTCCAGTTCTTGCGATTTGTTGCAGTACTCTGTCTCAATGATATATTTTTTTTTTTTAGTGTCCTAACCTCCTCCCTTTTTTCTGCCTGCCTTATCCGTCATAGGTTTTGTCGGCAGCACTAACAGCAACTACCGCCTCAAGCTCTCCTGCTGAACTTCCAGACCCGGCCCATACCCTCACATTCCAGTTCCTCGTTTTCCTTCGTCCTTGGAACCCCTCCCCCCACTACATTTCCTCTGCCAGATCCATATGTCCTCTTTCATGCTGCTGGTTTTGTGGAGGCTCCGGGAGCCTCTTCTAAAAAGGCCTAAGGATAAAGAAGTGTACTGGGTGTATAATCTAATTTTTTTTAGATTTCCCGGTTGCAACTAATGATCTCTGTGTTTCTAAAATCAATGCCTTTCCTGTAATCTAATTTACAAAAGTATGCCATATGTCTTCTTTCCTGCTGCTGGTTTTGTTGAGGGTCCTGGAGCCTCTGCTAAAATAAGCCTAAGGATAAAGAAGTGTACTGGGTGTCTAATCTATGTTTTTTTAGATTTCACGGTTGCAAAAAATTATCCACGGGGTTTCTAAAATAAATGCCTTTCCTGTGATCTTTTATTCACAAGGATGCCATATGTACTCTTTCATGCTGTTGTTTCTGTTGAGGCTCTGGGAGCCTCTTATTAAAAAGGCCTAAGGATAAATAAGTGTACTGGATGTCTAATCAATGTTTTTTTCTATTTCCCGGTTGCAACTAATGATCTCTGTGTTTATGAAATCAATGCCTTTCCTATAATCTTTTTTTTTCAAAAGGATGCCATTTGTCTTCTTTCCTGCTGCTGGTTTTGTTGAGGGTCCTGGAGCCTCTGCTGAGCATAATAATAAAAAAAAAAAATTAATTTAACTTGACTTAATAACTGAAGCATGACTTCAGGAGTCAGGTGTGGTCGTAGGTAGTGGTTGTTAGCCGATTCTTTTTAATGCAAATTGCAATTGCCACAGCGTGCATAAAATGTGCGTCACTAGTCACTCTCCAAATCTTACCTTTTTTTTTCATTCTGGATTATTTTGGAGACCAACTCCATATTGGAAAGGCAAAATACAGGTCTCCGTACCCGTTGATATAAGGGGTGACTAGTGCTTTTCCTTCTCTTTGTCAATAGTTGTGATCAACGAGTTGTCCAGTTACTATAGAACTGGTTTGATAACCCAGGGTCCTGGGGGGGGTATATTGGCGTCAGCTTTGACAATGACAGCACTATCAGGCTAGAGTGGCCTCTCAGTGTCGCGGCTAGCTGTAACGCAGTCAGCTGAGGAACATAGGTAAGCCGATATGAGTAAGGTATCTCTAGGCTCCTCTTGGATAGCCCCAGAAAGTGTGACTATGAATCCCAAAAAGAAAATTAAATTAAGGTTGAAAACTAACTCCAAAGTAACTTGTAAGACCTGGAGCTCCTCAAACACACGTCCTACCGCAACAGCTGTAGGCTCCGCCACCCACAAATCTTAAATTTTTAATGCCAATTAATATTGCCACAGCTGGAACAACAGTAAATAACATGTGCGTCACCACAGTCTCTGAAGCTGTTGTCGGATGTATACAAAAACACTGATAAAGTATTCCTTTCGGGGCGCAAAGAGATGGCTACCGGAACACTCCAGGAACTTCACAAGAGTTGCTGTCTTGTGTTTCTGGTGATGTTTGAGACATCTGGGTAGTGTACAGGGAGGCCCAAAATCCTCTCCATCTCTGTGCACCACAGGACAGGACTTCCTTGTCATCCATAAGCACATGAAATTGCTGGCATTTTCGTTGCTTCAAGAACTTCAGCTTTTGTGGTGATAGTACAGAATAGTTTCCTACCATACTCAAGACAATCTTGTAGTTCAAGCTTCGGACTTGCTGTGGGAAACAGTGGCCTGTCCATACCAGGAAGATGATTTAGACAGAAGTAACGAGCTCTGTTTGCAGGTGACACATGTTTATCGTCAATCATCAAAGGGGTTGCGTGCAGAATATGGCTGATGTCCCCTTATTCACATGTTTGTCCAGAGCCACAACATTTGCAAACAGCCAGAAGAAAGGTCGGTTCTCACCAGCCTTAAGTTGAGCTTCATTTACCAAATGCTGATATTCAAAAAATAGACAAACAGTGCCTTAAATAACTCATTTGCGATATGGATTCACCAGAGCAAGGTCATTGCAAGTACTAAGTTCCAACGATAACAAAATTAAAATGCCACAACTACGCAATCTTCACCTTCACATTATTATTGTCACACTCCATTGTACTCCTATGCCCAGCTCCCTGCTCTTGTTTTTGTTGAGGCTCCGGGACCCTCTTATTAAAAAGGCCTGAGAATAAATAAGTGTACTGGGTGTCTAATCAATCTTTTTTTCTATTTCCCGGTTGCAAATAATGATCTGTGGGTTTCTAAAATCAATGCCTTTCTTGTAATCTATTATTCCAAAGGATGACATATGTCCTCTTTCATGCTGTTGTTTCGGTTGAGGCTCCGGGACCCTCTTATTAAAAAGGCCTGAGGATAAATAAGTGTACTGGGTGTCTAATCAATGTTTTTTTCTATTTCCCGGGTCATATAAATGATCTCTGGGATTCTAAAATCAATGCCTTTTTCAAAAGGATGACATATCTCCTCTTTCATGCTGTTGTTTCGGTTGAGGCTCCGGGACCCTCTTATTAAAAAGGCCTGAGAATAAATAAGTGTACTGGGTGTCTAATCAATGTTTTTTTCTATTTCCTGGGTCATATAAATGATCTCTGGGATTCTAAAATCAATGCCTTTTTCAAAAGGATGACATATCTCCTCTTTCATGCTGTTGTTTCGGTTGAGGCTCCGGGACCCTCTTATTAAAAAGGCCTGAGGATAAATAAGTGTACTGGGTGTCTAATCAATGTTTTTTTTCAATTTCCCGGGTCATATAAATGATCTCTGGGATTCTAAAATCAATGCCTTTTTCAAAAGGATGACATATCTCCTCTTTCATGCTGTTGTTTCGGTTGAGGCTCCGGGACCCTCTTATTAAAAAGGCCTGAGAATAAATAAGTGTACTGGGTGTCTAATCAATCTTTTTTTCTATTTCCCGGTTGCAAATAATGATCTGTGGGTTTCTAAAATCAATGCCTTTCCTGTAATCTATTATTCCATAGGATGACATATGTCCTCTTTCATGCTGTTGTTTCAGTTGAGGCTCCGGGACCCTCTTATTAAAAAGGCCTGAGGATAAATAAGTGTACTGGGTGTCTAATCAATGTTTTTTTCTATTTCCCAGTTGCAAATAATGATCTGTGGGTTTCTAAAATCAATGCCTTTCTTGTAATCTATTATTCCAAAGGATGACATATGTCCTCTTTCATGCTGTTGTTTCGGTTGAGGCTCCGGGACCCTCTTATTAAAAAGGCCTGAGGATAAAAAAGTGTACTGGGTGTCTAATCAATGTTTTTTTCTATTTCCCGGGTCATATAAATGATCTCTGGGATTCTAAAATCAATGCCTTTCCTGTAATCTATTATTCAAAAGGATGACATATCTCCTCTTTCATGCTGTTGTTTCGGTTGAGGCTCCGGGACACTCTTATTAAAAAGGCCTGAGGATAAAAAAGTGTACTGGGTGTCTAATCAATGTTTTTTTCTATTTCCCGGGTCATATAAATGATCTCTGGGATTCTAAAATCAATGCCTTTCCTGTAATCAATTGTTCACAAGGATGCCATATGTCCTCTTTCATGCTGTTGTTTCAGTTGAGGCTCCGGGAGCCTCTTATAAAAAGGCCTAAGGATAAAGAAGTGTTCTGGGTGTCCAATCAATGTTTTTTTTTATTTCACAGTTGCAAAAAAATTATCTATGGCTTTGTAAAATCTATGCCTTACCTGTCATCTATTGTTCAAAAGGATGCCATATGTCCTCTTTCCTGCTGTTGTTTTTGTTGGGGGTCCGGAACACTATTCTAAAAAGGCCGAAGGAGAACGACCTGTACTGTACTGGGTGTCCAATCATGATTTTGTTTTCAATTTCATGGTTCATAATAAATATCGCCGTGTAACTAAAATCAATGCCATACCTGTACTCTGTTGTTCAAAAGGATGGCATATGTGGTGTTTCATTCTGTTGTGGTTGTTAAAGGGTCGTGGCCGTGGGACAGCGTATAAAACGGCTGAAGGAGAACATCCTGTACAGCCTTGCTCCTCTTTTTAGGCAGGCCAGCTCTTTGCATTCATGCCCACAGACTGTGTAACGGATGCCTCTTTTAGGGAGAGGTGCAGCCATAATGCAGGGTCAGAACCTCTGCCTGCAACTGTTATACTCGATTTTGCGAAAGGAAGTAAGCTTACCATGGTTCCCTGCACGCACGTATTATTGTTATATTTTGGTGAGGGTAATCATGATGGCCATGTAGACCACCACCACTGAGAGTCCTGGAAGTAACAGGGATGAGATGAAAGAGCTAAGAATAGTAGAACTTGAAACAACAGAGTTAGCCATGGGTGTTAGTGCAAAACCGCTTGGCTTTTTTTTGGCTTTGGGTGCGGCTATTCATGCAGGCCATATAGAGCTGCCACCATTCGGTGTCGTATCAGCTATTAAACTAATAAGAACAGTACTACCAAAATACAGCCAATGAAGGGCCTTAGGAAGACTGAGCCAAGGTTGGATTGTAGTATTTGGTTAGGCTAATCATGATGGCAATGTAGACCACCACCGAGAGTCCTGAAAGTAACAGGGATGATGAGATGAAAGTGCTAAGAATAGTACTACTTGAAACAACAGAGTTAGCCATGGGTGTTAATCCAAGACCGCTTGGATTTATTTTTGTATTGGGTGCGGCTAATCATGCAGGCCATATAGAGCTGCCACCATTCGGTGTTGTATCAGCTATAAAAATAATAAGAACTGTACTATCAAAATACAGCCAATGAAGGGCCTATGAAGACTGAGCAAAGGTTGGATTGTAGTATTTTGTTCGGCTAATCATGATGGCCATGTAGACCACCCGTAACAGGGATGAAAGTGCTAAGAATAGTACTAATTGAAACAACCGAGTTATCCATGGGTGTTAGTCTGACCACTCGGCTTTTTTTTGGGTTTGGGTGCAGCTAATCATGAAGGCCAGATAGACCTGCCACCATTTGGTGTTGTAACAGGTATTAAACTGCAAAGAACAGTACTACTTAACACAACCTACTTACCATGGGTCCCAGAGCATATGTTTGGTTATTATATTTTGTAAGGGTAATCATGCAGGCCATATAGACCTCCACCGATAGGGTGAGTATGAGTAACAGCTATTAAAATGCGAAGGACATTACTAATTAACACAACATAGTTACCATGGGTCGCAGACCAAGAGCAGATGTCTTATTATTATATTTTGTATGGGTAATCATCCAGGCCATATAGACCTCACCAAATAGGGGGAGTTACAGAGATTAAAGTGCTAAGAATGGTAGTACTTAAAACACAACCTAGTTAAAATAGGTACCAGACCGCATGTCTTATTATTATATTTTTTCAGGGTAACCAGGCAGGCCATATAGAACACCCCCGATAGGGAGGGGGAACAGGGATTAAAGTGCTAAGAAAAGTACTAATTAACACAAGCTAGTTGGGTCCAAGAACGCATGTTTAATTATTAGACTTTATTAGGGTAATTATATATCTAACAAATCTATCTATTTCTCTTCTATCGATTCTATCTAACTATCAATCTATGTATATCTATCTATCTATCTATCTATCTATCTATCTATCCTATCTATCAATCTATCTTCTGTCCTGGATGTTTTGAGACAGCCACTTTGGGAATGTTAGTTGATTTAGGCCCATTATGGCTTAAAAGCAGACTCTGCATAAACTATGTAATTTTCCATGGGAGTTTTGCCAGGGATCCCCCTCCAGCATGTGACAGTCCAGGTGTTAGTACCCTTGAAACAACTTTTCCATCACTATTGTGGCCAGAAAGAGTCCTTGTAGGTTTTAAAGTTCGCCTGCCTATTGAATTCAATCCGCCGTTCGCGAACCGAAAATTTTAGGTTTGCGACATCACTAGTGTTAATATGTGTATATACAAATATATTTATGTATTTATATGGTTGTATACATATATATTTATGTGTTAGTATGTGTATATACATAAATATTTATGTGTTAATTTGTGTATATACATATATATTTTTACGTGTTAATATGTGTATATACATATATATATTTATGTGTTATTATGTTATACACATATATATTTATGTGTTAATATGTGTATATACATATATATTTATGTGTTAGTATGTGTATATACATATATATTTATGTGTTAATATGTGTATATACATATATATTTATGTGTTATTATGTGTATATACATATATATTTATGTGTTAATACGTGTATATACATATATTTATGTGTTAATATGTGTATATACATATTTATTTTTACGTGTTAATATGTGTATATACATATATATTTATGTGTTATTATGTGTATATACATATATATTTATGTGTTAATATGTGTATATACATATATATTTATGTGTTAATATGTGTATATATATATATATATATATATATATATATATATTTATGTGTTACTATGTGTATATACATATATATTTATGTGTTACTATGTGTATATACATATATATTTATGTGTTATTATGTGTATATACATATATATTTATGTGTTAATATGTGTATATACATATATATTTATGTGTTAATATGTGTATATACATATATATTTATGTGTTAATTTGTGTATATACATATATATTTATGTGTTAATATGTGTATATACAGATATATTTATGTGTTAATATGCGTATATATATATATATATATATATATTTATGTGTTAATATGCTTATATACATATATATTTATGTGTTAATATGTGTATATACATATATATTTATGTGTTAATATGTGTATATATATATATATATATATATATATATGTATGTGTTACTATGTGTATATATATATATATATATTTATGTGTTAATATGTGTATATACATATATATTTATGTGTTAATATGTGTATATACATATTTATTTTTATGTGGTAATATGCTTATATACATATATATTTATGTGTTAATGTGTGTATATACATATTTATTTTTATGTGTTAATATGCTTATATACATATACAGGGAGTGCAGAATTATTAGGCAAGTTGTATTTTTGAGGATTAATTTTATTATTGAACAACAACCATGTTCTCAATGAACCCAAAAAACTCATTAATATCAAAGCTGAATAGTTTTGGAAGTAGTTTTTAATTTGTTTTTAGTTATAGCTATTTTAGGGGGATATCTGTGTGTGCAGGTGACTATTACTGTGCATAATTATTAGGCAACTTAACAAAAAACAAATATATACCCATTTCAATTATTTATTTTTACCAGTGAAACCAATATAACATCTCAACATTCACAAATATACATTTCTGACATTCAAAAACAAAACAAAAACAAATCAGTGACCAATATAGCAACCTTTCTTTGCAAGGACACTGAAAAGCCTGCCATCCATGGATTCTGTCAGTGTTTTGATCTGTTCACCATCAACATTGCGTGCAGCAGCAACCACAGCCTCCCAGACACTGTTCAGAGAGGTGTACTGTTTTCCCTCCTTGTAAATCTCACATTTGATGATGGACCACAGGTTCTCAATGGGGTTCAGATCAGGTGAACAAGGAGGCTATGTCATTAGATTTTCTTCTTTTATACCCTTTCTTGACAGCCACGCTGTGGAGTACTTGGACGCGTGTGATGGAGCATTGTCCTGCATGAAAATCATGTTTTTCTTGAAGGATGCAGACTTCTTCCTGTACCACTGCTTGAAGAAGGTGTCTTCCAGAAACTGGCAGTAGGACTGGGAGTTGAGCTTGACTCCATCCTCAACCCGAAAAGGCCCAAGCTCATCTTTGATGATACTAGCCCAAACCAGTACTCCACCTCCACCTTGCTGGCGTCTGAGTCGGACTGGAGCTCTCTGCCCTTTACCAATCCAGCCACGGGCCCATCCATCCGGCCCATCAAGACTCACTCTCATTTCATCAGTCCATAAAACCTTAGAAAAATCAGTCTTGAGATATTTCTTGGCCCAGTCTTGATGTTTCAGCTTGTGTGTCTTGTTCAGTGGTGGCCGTCTTTCAGCCTTTCTTACCTTGGCCATGTCTCTGAGTATTGCACACCTTGTGCTTTTGGGCACTCCAGTGATGTTGCAGCTCTGAAATATGGCCAAACTGGTGGCAAGGGGCATCTTGGCAGCTGCACGCTTGACTTTTCTCAGTTCATGGGCAGTTATTTTGCGCCTTGGTTTTTCCACACGCTTCTTGCGACCCTGTTGACTATTTTGAATGAAACGCTTGATTGTTAGATGATCACGCTTCAGAAGCTTTGCAATTTTAAGAGTGCTGCATCCCTCTGCAAGATATCTCACTATTTTTGACTTTTCTGAGCCTGTCAAGTCCTTCTTTTGACCCATTTTGCCAAAGGAAAGGAAGTTGCCTAATAATTATGCACACCTGATATAGGGTGTTGATGTCATTAGACCACACCCCTTCTCATTACAGAGATGCACATCACCTAATATGCTTAATTGGTAGTAGGCTTTCGAGCCTATACAGCTTGGAGTAAGACAACATGCATAAAGAGGATGATGTGGTCAAAATACTAATTTGCCTAATAATTCTGCACTCCCTGTATATTTATGTGTTAATATGTGTATATACATATATAGTTATGTGTTACTATGTGTATATACATATATATTTATGTGTTAATATGTGTATATACAGATATATTTATGTGTTAATATGAGTATATACATATATATTTATGTGTTAATATGCTTATATACAGATATATTTGTTTTAATATGTATATATATACAGATAAATTTATGTGTTTATATATATATATATATATATATATATATATATATATATATATATATATATATATATATATATATATACATATATCGTTATGTGTTAATATGCTTATATACAGATATATTTGTGTTAATATGTGTATATACATATATATTTATGTGTTAATATGTGTATATACATACATAGTTATGTGTTAATATGCTTATATACAGATATATTTATGTGTTAACATGTGTATATACAGATATATTTATGTGTTAATATGTGTATATACAGATATTTTTATGTGTTAATATGTGTATATATATATATATATATATATATATATATATATATTATATATTTATGTGTTAATATGTGTATATACATATATAGTTATCTGTTAATATGTTTATATACAGATATATTTATGTGTTAATATGTGTATATACATATATAGTTATGTGTTAATATGCTTATATACAGATATATTTATGTGTTATAATATGTGTATATACATATATATTTATGTGTTAATATGCTTATATACAGATATATTTATGTGTTAATATGTGTATATACATATCTATTTATGTGTTAATATGCTTATATACAGATATATTTATGTGTTAATATGTGTATATACATATATATTTATGTGTTAATATGCTTATATACATATATATATATTTATGTGTTAATATGTGTATATACATATATATTTATGTGTTGTTATGTGTATATACATAT